>NW_024962252.1:95350379-95617529 GCF_019238085.1 Lagopus leucura
CCCCGGCGCTCCCCCGCAGGAAGTCACAACGAACACACCGCTTTTCAAAGCCGAACAACCCCTGTCCGCAAACCTCCCCCCACCACCTCCCGCTCCTCCCGGCTGCGCTATCAGGGAGCGTGGGGGGGAAGCCCCGCTAATCCCCTGCCCTAACGCAGCCCAGGAGAGGTGCAGGCATGCCCGGCCATATGTCAGCCTCGCTCCGGCACAGCACAATCTCCCACGTCGCCCAGCTCGCCCGCCGCCACCCCACGGCGCCCCCCAGCCCCCCACTCTCTCCGCTCGCTCCCGGTGAGGCTGCACCCCTACGGCTGTTAGGACGCGCCGCGGTCGCTCGCAGCGGGATGCGACGTACTTTTTATCGATTAAAAGTGCTCGGAGCCTCGCGCACCTGCCCCGCGCCCCTCTCCGGCCGGAGAGCAGCTCTGGGCTCGGCACGGCACAGCTCCGGCGGGGCTGCAGCGGGGACCCGCCAGCCGGCAGCCGCCCCACGTCCCCTCGCCGCCCCCGGCCCCGCTCTCTCACCACATGCGGCTCCAGCCGGCAACTCGAGCACGCGGGGCGCCGGCTCTCGCCCCTCACAGCAGCTCCATATGGCGCTCCCGCGCTGCGCCGGGGTGCGGAGGAGGAGGATTTAAGCCTCCGCTCGATCAGGCAGCATTATACAATGGAGGAGGAGGGAGGAGGAGGAGGAGGCGGGAGCAGCCCCGGCTCCAGCCCTTGCCGCCAGCGCTGACGCCAGGGGCGGCTCCGGCGAGCTCCTCGCCCTCCGGCCCGCGTCACGGCCCCGCCTCACCCGGCCTTCCTCCCCCGCCTCCCTCCCTCCCTCCCTTCTCCTCCTCCTCGTCCTCCCCCACGCGTGCCCGTGCCCGACCCGCAGCCCCGGCGGCACCGCGCCTCCAGCGCTCGGACTCTGGGCCGAAGGAGCTGGAAGAGCCGCCGTAAAGGCGATGCGTTCTCGCCGCTATGGCTTAGGCAGTAGGCTCTGAAGGTCCCGTAGCGATTTGGGATCAATCGAGCTGAAGGCCAAGCTAGAGACAGAGTTCCACGTCCAAGCAGAAGACTGAAAAGAACGGTGCTTGCGCGCGTGCACACACACACACACACACACACACACACACACACACAAAAATGATCGCTTAAAACTGGTTTAAGAGTACACACACATACATACTTAAAATGACAACTGAAGGGACCCCATACAGCTGGGACTTAAAGCACTGAGGCTGCTATTTCCTACCACTGACGCCATAAGTGTGGCCCCATCTCACCTCTCCTCACAGTTCTGTCCCCGGTAAGCGACTCAATCAGCAGGCAGCAGAAATTAAAAGCAGGATTTCCCCTTGCTGGATACCTCCCAGCAGACAGGTGCAGAAATTCAGCAAGCAAGATTTCCAAAACTGTAGTCAGTGTTACCAAAAGTCACTAAATGAAAGGAAAAACTTCATTTTCTTTAGGAGTCCGGTGGCTCCTGCCCAGCGAGCTTCAGCCTTTTCAAAAGACAGCCAGAACAGCCCAACATGTTCATCAGTTTGGGGTTTTTTTTAAGCCAAATGTCAGGGTCATGTTCTGCACCCTCCACACTGCTGAGTGGGGGGGACAACTGCAGCGATGGCTCTGAGCTCTCCTTGGCATATTTAAGAGCAGAATTAAGCCTTCTGTAGTTACAGCCCTGTAAATCCTGACCCCTTTGCTCACTCTTTACAACACTACGTGTTCCCCCGCTCCCTTGCGAGTTCTGATATGGGCTGTATAGACCTTCCCCATTTGTTTTGGGGGTTGCTCTGGACAGTGACAGATCGCACAGTGGGATCTGGCTGCGTGTAACCGTGCTGGGGACGCATCCAGCCCAGCAGTGCCTGCCTTCTGGAGCTCAAAGTCCACAGCAGGCTTACAGGCGCTTTGCCTGGGTGTGTGCATGCTATCGCCGGGACTATAGGCATAACCACAAACATTTGCTAAATAAGCAGCTGGGCTCCACTCTGACATGCAAGGCCTCAGTCTTGCCATGTAATACTTGGCAGCAAAAGGCCCAAGCCTTTACCAAAGTGTGAGCTGTGAGCACTTGTGACTTTGCTAGGTTGCTCCAATTTTACGCTAGTCTAAGAGAAAACTCACCGCCCCTTCTGTTTCCTACTGTAACTCCCCTGGGCCTTTCTTGGCAGGAGTTTACAGTCACATTGTAACTCAGATCATTCCTCCGAACATAACGAGTACAACCTGCATCCACGCTCAGAAGCACTCTCAGATGAGCATAGGTCACAACACGAATCGATCCGAGCGGAGTTCCTGCCTTCGCTCTGCTGCATCCTCCTCCAGGATGAGGTAAGGCAACACACAGCAAACAATCCTATTGCTGATTGCAACTCCCATGGCCTGCAGTGGGGTTTCAGGAGACCTTTCTGGCTGGGAAGCTCAGCTCCGCAGCAGTCTGGCCAGGAGGTGTCTGCAAGGCCCAGCAATTTGCCCAAACATGTTAGTGAGCTTGGAAACAGCCTGTGCCTGAGCCATGAAATGTTGGGCAGGAAAGTGAGTTGGCAGAGGCTCCCAGAAACCACAGGAGCTGGGGGAAAAGCCTGCAAGGGGCAGGCCGTTGGGCTGCTCATGTAAGAGGGTACAAACTAATGAGAAGGAACCAAATTGTGTTTCTCTGTAGGGTTCTGACCTGACACGGGCCACAGACACAGCCCAAACGCAGCGCTGTCTTGTCAAAGTCTGCCCAGGTCTCCTTTAGATCATTCAAAAGCCATCCTGTATGAAGAATAAATCAATTAACAGACAAATTAAAGATTGGGGGGGGAGGGAAGGGATAACAGACACCAGACTTCCTAGGGCAATTCATTAGAAATATTACAGATGGCCAGGTAATCTCTGGCTATCAACATGAGTGCTAATTAGGAAACGGGCTATCTTTAGTGCACTGAGATGTCGGCATCTCTCAAGTTGTTCAAAAAAAAAAAAAAAAAAGGAAAAGAAAAGAAAAAAGAAAGATACATTGAACAGTTTCCTCACTTTCTAATTGCATCTCTGGCCTTTCTAATTGCAGTACGTATTAATGCTACAAGGTTTTCACCTGGTAATTTTAAGAACAAAACGGCTTGACTCCCTCCCTGCATGCTTTGGCATTAATGCACACAGGGGGTGACAGAGAAGCACCTAACACTGCCCCCCAGCAGACAACTTCTTGCAAAGCAAGACCCTACCAGCACCAATAACTTGGGAAAAACTATCTTAGGGGCCTGCCTACAGCCAAGGGTGCTCATCCCACTGGTGCAGTGCAATCCACTGTGCAATACAGGTCCCACAGGGAAGAACCACTCAGAGGGTGGTGATGCACTGGAACAGGCTGCCCAAGGAGGCTGTGGATGCCCCATCCCTGGAGGCATTCAAGGCCAGGCTGGATGTGGCTCAGGGCAGCCTGGTCTGCTGGTTGGCGACCCTGCACATAGCAGGGAATTGAAACCAAATGATCATTGTGGTCCTTTTCAACCCAAGACAGTCTGTGATTCTATATTCTAAGCCCAAGAGTGAAGGTGTGAATTAAACATCATAAACCATCACAAAGCCTCAAGACATCCCCACTGAGGCCAGCTGAGGATCAATCATGGCCTTCTGGAAGGAGCCGTGGCCAGGCGATGACAACAGCAACAGCAGTGGAGCAGCAGGGAGAGATGCTCAGCAGCAGGACTGAGACTGAAGCACTAACGGCTTTCTTAAGCAAGGGTCAGCTGCAAATAAAAGCAATCCACTCCGAAAAAAAATAAATTAGAGGGCTGCATTACTGCAGTCACGCATCACCAGGGAGCTGTGCTGCACCTGTGGAAAGCTGTGTTGCTTTGCTTTAGATTTCAGTTGGCTTCTGTTTTTTTTTCCTGCTGGTGCAACTCATCCACTGTAAGAAGGCTGCCACGCACGTCCCGAGGCACAGAGGAATCAGTTGAAACAGAAGGAAGGAATGCTCCCCCTTCTCACTCCAATTTTAGCTTTTTCTTTTTTATTTCTTCTTAACATTTTCTGCTTTAGTTCCTGTTTTTCTCCTCTGATGTTCCTGTGGCAGGAGGAGAAACATCGTTCCCTAGAATGCATAATATGCTTAATTATCATTCTCTGTTAGTTCTCTAGGAAAAAAAATAACAAACAACTACAGGAGAAATCAGTTTAATTAATGAGCATGACCAAATGCAGCCTTACTTCTAATGCAGTATCATATATTACATGTCCAATTGGGCAGTTGGTCTTACTTAGGTAAAATGAACGGATATGCAAAAACCGTGGAGCTCATGAATCAGTGCTCTGAGCACAACTAACCTCCTCCGTGTGCTTATTCTAAGCCTTGCTGCAGATTTCGATGCCAATTTCTGTTCCTAAAGTCTGTGGCTTCAAGTGGTGCAGGATCAGGCCCATAGGGTCTAGTAACGGAAAGCTGGGGCTTGGCAGGACCAAGGGCTGTGCCGCATGGTGAGTTCATAAAGGAATTCTAAAAAAGCAACAAACAACACCTGAACTAAAGTAGTTATACCTGGTAAAAATCCCCAGAGCATTTCAAGGACAAGAGGGGCAAGGTTTTGCCTGAAAGAGAGACTTCATGATTTGAACGCTTTGCAAAAGGCCTGCTACTCTTCGGGTATTAAATTATTAAGGAAATATTATGGAACTGGATTATCAGGAAAGAAAAAAAAAAAAAGGAACGTGCATTAGCTGGCTTAGTCAGAGGAGGTTTTGCTGCATTCCTCGTGCACTGAGATGACTCCCTCCCTCTGTAATTCCCTGAGCACTCCCAGTGCTCTGGAGGCTGCTGGTGTGCATCATCGTCGCTCCACTGAAAAGCTCCGTCCCCTGACAAAGTGTGCACTGCCTGCCTGCCCTCACCGGCTACTCACACATCCTTCTGCCTTCTCACAGACATCCTTGTTTTTCCCATATTCCGTTCAGGCTGCATCTCTGGCGAGACGTGCTTTGCTGTGGAGCCAGGCCGCTCTGTTCACACCAAAGCTGTGCAGCACACAGGATCCTCAGTCCGTCCCTGCTTTGTACTCACGCTTCTGGAGATGCAGTGGATTGTGCTTCACACTGTGTTAAGTTTTAAACAATCCGGGGCTGTGAAATGCTGCTTTCTTATTTCTCCTTTCAGTGCTCGCTCTGCAGCCTCTCCAAGGCACAAGCCATTCTCTTCTGGAACACTTAGTTACTTCTTTGAAGGGAGGCGAGGTCGATACTCTGATACTCATCTAATACTGGGGGCCAGTACATTAAGAGAAAAAAATCCATGGATAGAACTGAAGGCTCTGTTTTACAACCAAGAGGGAATACTTCAAATAAAGGAAAACAACAACAACACAGAAGCAGGGGGGGGGAAATTCAGGGAGATGGCCGGTCTTTGGGCCTAATTAACCACTGGTGTAAACAGATGTCACTGAAATCAAGCCAGAAGCCTTAGGCCACCCAGTAGACTCCTGCACAATCCCAACCTGATCCTGAAAACCTGCACAACACAGGGCTGTTCAGCATGAGAGCTGCACGTGTGCCTCATTAGCACAAAGGGTGCCATCACGGCTGTAACGCTGATGGACGCTCTGCTCCCCGTTCCCCACAGGACAGCAACTCCTCCAACCTGGCTTAGCACACGAAAGCTCCTTTTCAGAAGTGGAGCTCTGCGTGGAGCTGTGCATTTCTGGAGTGCAGACGTACCACGCTGTCTTCTTAAACACATCTGAGACCTGGATGAAGCCTGTCTGCATAGGCACGCTGGAATACGTTTAGCACTGCTCAAGCTTGTTGAAACGCCGACGGCTCGATAGACCAAACGGGGCCACCAGCAGGTGATGAGAGGCTACGGACGTGGAGGTTCCTGCTCAGATGTGTGGCATTAAAGCACAGTGCAGCAGTATTGGGGTGTCTGAGGCTGTGATGGCACAAACTAAATGGCGTCGTAGCTACGGTGTTGATGTAAGACGATGCAGCGCTGCAAATCTTACATAGCACCTAAAACCACGTCACTGGAGAATAATGTGCTCGTGCTCAGATGCATTACCGAGGGGAAAAAAAGAAAAAAACTTACGTTTCATCCCCTACTTAAATGAAAACACAAGTTAGTACACTGACATCCAATCAAATGCACCTTTTCTCTAGCAGCTTCTGCTGGCAGACTGGTACAGCACATTAAGCTCCCACACCACGTGCAGGGCTTGGGCATTTCCAATTGGCTTTTTTCAGAATTCAGAACCACTAGATTCAACAGTGTTTACCCAGTGAGATACAGGGATTTTCAGGATGATCCAAATTTGCAACAAGAAATCCTTCTTCCAACTGTCCCACGTGCAACATTCTTCACAGATGATGGTAATCTGAACTCCTTTCAGACAGACAGCCTTCTAGGGGTCTAATTTTAGGCAGTAAGTGACCTACACTTACTTCTTCTAGAAAAACCCCAAACCCCAATAAAACAGTTGAATCTGCAGAGCCAAATTTAGATGAGAAGAAAAAGAAGCCAGCAAAAAAAACCCAAACAACCAACAAGTATCACAAGAACATCAAATGCAGCATAAACTCCTACTGCCATTCTGGTCCACGATGAATAAATGAAGACAATCTAGAACTGAACTCACTGAGTCAGTGCAATGAATGCACAAATCTTTCTGTTTTAACCCTTCACAGAATGCGTGAATTCATTAATCATGTGCAAAAAACAGATCTGTAAAAAGAGGGAATGGGCATATCTGGTGCTTGTACTGAGGATGTAAGTGGAAATGATTCATTTGCTCTCTCTGCATTCCCCCAGTTCCTGTATTGTATGTGCACATAAACAGACTGTGGGTGAAGCCTGAACTTCTCAGCCTTGCCTAAAACTGTCCTGTGATGGGCAGAAAGGGATGTTAGCTTATTAAAGAAAAAGGGAATGGTACAGACTCATTTATGTTCTCTCCAAACCTTTTTTACACTCTCACTTTGAAGGAAGCTCTTCATATAGTGACCATTAGCCAAAGGCTGAGAGGTTTACACCTACCCTGTATTCCCAAGCAAAGATAGATGAAAGCCTTGCAAACCCCACCCAGTTCTCCTGGAATGTCACCAGGACAAAGAAGGAAGCCAAAGATCCACCATTTATCGCTACCTTGCTCATCTTCTCACAGCCCTCACTTGCTCTCTCCCTCTTCCCAAAGTGACTTCAGAGAGCCAACATCCTTAAAAGTGGCTCTGGGAGAGGGGTGAGGCAGCTCTCCTGTCTGGTTACCCCCATCTCTCTTCTCCAGCAGCATCTGACAGCATTTGAAGGAAGAAAGAAGCTATGCTACAGGCAGGATGGCAGAGTGCTGGGAAAGCCAGGGGCATGCTGCTCCCTCAAGTCCACAGCAGCTGAGACAGCCACTTCCCAGCCAGCAGGAAGGGATGGGCAGAAGGCTCCCAAAGTCCTCTCCTTCAGAGAGATCCCCTTTCCTGCAGAGCCCCAGTTTTTCTAACCAGCTTCCATCAGTTTTATTTGCAGGAGGAAAGATATGAACTGCTGTTAGGGTGCAAGCAGCCGTCGCTCCTGTTCCACAACCTGTGTGCAAAAGCAGGAGCTGCCCGTTGTTTCCCAGGAAGGCACCAGCCTCCTTGCAAGAGCCAAGCAGAAGTCAGAACTCCTGAGAGAGCTCCCAGGCCTGATCCAGCAGGGGTGACTGTCCATCTGCTATCTCATGGCCTGGGGCATTTGCTAACCATCCACACCCAGGGGACATTCCTAGCATGATTCCTGCTAAGCAAAAAAGCAGTAACTTTGCCTGCATTTTCACATTTGTAACTCAGTATTTTAACCTTTAGGTTGAAACTTCTTTTTCAACCTGTTCTTCTGCTCACTTTCCTTAGCTGAATGTTCAGCCCATGCCATGAAAGCAAAAGAAGAAGTGAAATGTCAAAATGCTGATAATTTGACTTGACACATGTACACAAATGGTGTCCCCATGCAGGTCAGCAACCAAAAACCTCTTCTTTGTGGCAGCACTCAGCAAAGGAAACCCTTTCTCATCAGAATAGTTGGGAACGTGCAAGTGCTTGCTGCACTCCTGCCATAACAGTGGGGTCCATCAGGAGTGGCCTCTTTAAAATGCCACATCATTACTGTTAGAAGGGAGGAGGGAGACCAGGAGTTTGGCTGCTTTGTTTTGGTTTTCAAACCACAACAAGCCACATTTGTTACTGAAACACCATCTTCCATGAGATGTTCAGGGGAAAGCCCTCAGCCCCCCAGCATGTTTTTGTTAGCTGACACGGCTGATAAGGAAAATGCATTTGTTGTTTTGAACTTTTACCTAGCAAAGATCCACCACAAATTAATGCAAGTGAGAAGATGTTGAAATATGCCTTAGAAAGTTTTAATCGTACTTTTTGCGAGCTAGCCATCATTCAGTAGCTAGGTGGTTCTAAATAAAGAACTCTAGTCAACAACAGGAAATAACTCCCACAGAAAAAAAAAAGGGCAGAATACAAACTCTCAGCAACTCTTGTACATAGCACACAACGGCCTTTTGTTCCATGCACACTAAGTCTAAAATCTTTACTCTTCAGAACATGTTCTTGCTCTAAGTAATTAAAACCTTTTTCTTGTTGTAAATATCGATCCCTTCCTTGTCTTTCTCCCAAAGCAGTCACGTCTAAGAGTCAGAAAATCACAGGCTACTCCCATTCTGTTCAGTTAGTAAGGACATTCTAGCAATGCCACATGATGATCAGGATTTTCAAGAGTTACTGATGGTGTTTTCTCTTTCTTTTTCTTTTTCTGTTCTTGTTTCTTGTGTTGGTGCAGAGGGAGGTGCAGCGCTGTGTCCTCAGCTGGAGACAGTTTACATGCTTCTTAACGTTCAGAAACCACTGTGCTCAGAAAGCACAGAGCACCTGGTCTGTGGGGAGGGGGATAAAGGAGAAGCCACACATCTCTAGCTGCTTTTTTTAAACTCCTGCTAGTGTCTACAATCATCAGCTTTTAACCATACAAGATGTCATGGGCCAGTGCCTGCAAACTTCACTGGCAAAGACCACTGCTTTCTTCTGCACACAATCTTCCTAAATCCAGCAGAAGAGCAAGGCAATAGGATCCAAATGTGTCACAAAACAAGTGCCACGGGCTGTGCTTTGCAGAGAAAGCACTTTCAACCATCACCTCAGGATTTCTGGAGTTTCTGCAGCTCACATTAACTCACCTGGGCTGATGGGTTGCTCCTGCCTTCAGTGCACATCAGACAGACAGGGCAACAGCTTTCCCACTGAAAGAAGAACTTCTATCCAGGGTGGATTCAGGCAGAGATGTGGCTAGAATAAAAAGCCTGTAGAAGATACTGGAAAGTAGGCTGGGGACTAAGTGTGGACCAGCCTGGAACACACCTCCAGTCAACAAGAGATGTAGCCACACTAGGCACAGGATGGATGAGAAACTAAGGGCACATAAACAGGAGAAGAGGGAAAAAATAATAATTAAAAAAACAAACACAAGTTTGTTCTTGTTACACTTCAGGCTGTGAAGTAGCATCTTTGCCTTCACAGGAGCCTGTCTAGTCTGAAGTGCCCACAATACCTACACAAACAGCTCTATATTCTTGTAACAGGGTAGGGGAGGAAATCTTTAAAAATCTGTTGGTTTACTTGTTGTTTGTTTCCTGTTTCGTTGTTATTTTTTTAATTCCTTAAAGTTTTCATTAGTGGTCTGGTGCTGTCAGCAATCAAGCTCTTCCATTAGGTGTTGTTTGGGGAACATCTCCATCTTCCCATAGCTTCCAGCTCACTCTGAGCAAAGATGATCTCATGCTTCAAGAAAGGGGATAAATTCCCCTTTCCGTCCTCAAAGAGATTTGAACTGCAGTGTTTCCTAAAGATTGCTTCCTTTGTGGAGGAGAACAACTCCAAAACATGCAAAATGCACACTGCAGACTCGAGCCAGGTTCTCCCACCTGTATGAGTGCTTAGTACCTCAAAACCAGAAGAAACGAGAGGAAAGTGTCTGCATACAGAACTGGCAGGATCAGACCGGGGGACAGAAGCAGCTGGCAATCTGATCCATAGTCCATGAATGCATTCATGTGCTGTACTGGAGAAGTAAGAGGGCAGGAAAGAACTGCAGGACTAGGCACAACATACAGAAATGCAAAGCCAAAATCTGTGAAGGAATACACTGATTTACTCCATCTGGCTTCAAAAAAGTGTTTGGGTGTCCAGGTAGGGAATTTTAAGATGATGATTGTTTGCTAGCTGGCACGGATAGGTCCCTGCAGAAGGCACGAATGCATCTCGAGGAACACTGCTATCATTTGTGTTAAGTGTCTGCTGGCGTAAAAACACATACAGCAGATTTTAGAGGTCAGCTGATCCCAGTAGCTTTCCATCAAATCACCTGCCATAGCTCTTTTCCTACATGGCCTAACTGCAAAACCAATTTCCACTTTAGAGATGAGCCCTTTTCAAATTACACAGCTGCAAGAGTTGAGATTACAGATCCAGAATGGAGATGTATTTTTTTAAACAGGAATATGGAAAAATAGCTTGATGTGCACATGGGTGTGCCAGTGTATTTGTGTGTGTGTGCACCATCAAAAGTCTACAGGAAGAGCACATCAAATTTGCTTCCTAATACAAAATGCACTCTCAGGCCGAAGCAATTCTGTGTTCAAATCTCACCCCAAAATAAATCTCAGTGGTAGTATTATGAACTTGAAAACAGGTACAGATCTGAACTTGCAGTTGTAGCATTTTCTGATTTAGAAAAAACTTCAGATGCCACTGCTGTGAGGTCCAGACTCCTCCTGAATGTTCAGAAAGGAAGAAGAATCAATGTAGCAATGCATCCTATGGAAGCTGTCCCACCATTTCCCTGATCTCACCCATTAGATTAAATACTACAACTACTTCAGCGGGACCAGCACACTTTAAAAGATTCAGTCTCTCCCTCTGTCTTTTTCTCCCTCTCACTGAATGATATTTCTGCCCACATGCACTGACACATACAGCGTCTAACAAGGCTGTGATTCATTTTCAGTTCTAGTCATGCTCACAAGTGATGTAGCACACTTGCTGTGCCTTCAGGATCTGCGTAATTTAGCTTCATTTTCTCTGCCCCCACCCTGCATTAAGTGAAGTTCCAACAAAGCCAAGTCATCTCCCACCAATCTGCCCTCCCACCTCCTTGGGGGATGTGTACAGCAGGAGTTTGAATGATAATAATAATAATAATAATAAAATCATTAAAAAAAAAAAAAGTCAGAGAAGGGGATGGGAGCTTGAGAGATATCATGAATTGTTAGAAAGCTGTCTAACATCCACAAGGAGTGAATAATAATGGGACGTATACTACCCAATCACTTGCAGAAGCAGTATCAGCCCCGAATCATCTCACCTAACCTGTTAAAAGCAGCGATGTCTCACATCAGGAATATCATGCACATTCATGCTAAAAAGATGACTGACACGTTAAGCCCTAATTACTGGCTTGTGAGGGCTACTGCCTCCTCAGCCTGTCCCACAGCCACCTCATGGTGACCACCCACTCTCCTGTGTCCTGCTGCAGCCATCTGAGCACACTGACATGTCAGGGGAGATGCAAAGTGTCTCACTGCCATCCTTCAGGAATTACACCGGCTGGTTCTGTGATGCAAACTATAAGCTAAGCTCCGTGTATTTGAGGCATTAAGCCAAGCCTGAACAAAGTGAAAGACGGGCTTTTTATTTGGTAAATCGCACCAGCATTCAAATTGAATCTTAGACACTGAGATGCAGTAGTTATCTGAAAAGAGTAGTTCTCTGCTTTCAGTGCTTTAACATGCAAGTTAAAAAGTATTCTTACCCCATCACATTAACTTCAGTTCTCACTCATCTTCAACATGGAACTAAGTTTTGATGGAAAAGAAAACTCAAAAGAAAAACAAGTCAACTGTGCTTCTCCTCCAACAGAAGTCCCCAGTCAGAAGTGAGTCACTGCAGACTCCTTCCAGCAGTTCTTGGTGATCTGCATGACTTCCTTAATCCCTAGGCAATGACACCAGGAAAGAAGAATTAGCAGCAAAAGCTAGAAGGCTCTTCAACATCAGAAATACAACTACTGATAGGGCTGCTGTCATCGCAGAGCTCCACAGCAAGCTATGAGGAAATGTCCAGCCCCTCTTTGTCGCCATGAAATACCTGAGAGGCTCCCCAGCATGCAGAAACCAGTGGCTAGGCAGACTCGAGTTGCTGACCCCCTCAGTAATGTCCAGGATGAGCAAGCCAGAGCAGAGAGGAAATGCCCTGCCGGCCCTAGGAGATGGCTTCGTCTCCTCCTTGCTCACTGACTGCTCGCTAGGCCACGTTGGGGAGGAACTGGGTCACCCCCCGTGCTGCTGCCAGAGCTCTGGGTGCTCTGAATGAAGGCAGCTCCTGGGGTTGGAGTAACGGTCAGGCAAAGCAAGCAACAGACTGTCATTTCGGCAGACAGCACTGTCTCATTTTGCAAATTGGAGAAATGCAGCAGAGGGAAACTACTGGATGGCTAATAGAAGCTTATTGTGGAAATGAAAGTCAAATCCAAGTGTTTTGATTTTCAGAGCACTCAAGACAGGTCCAGTCTCCTCCATCCACGAGTCACACTGTCCTCAGGGCAGGGCCTGCACCTCTCATTTGCTCTATGTCTGTGGCTTTCAGTCTTTCCTTGTTTGCAGATCCCTTGGTGCTCTCCAATAGGCTTGTGCATTTACATGTGCTGACAACAGGCTGGCTTTCCCCAGCTTTCCTGCACATCTTACACGTAGCCTGTGGATCCCAGTGAACCAAGAACGACAATCTGCTCCCCATGGCCTTCACTACGGATTCCCATGCGTCCTCTTCCCAACAGAGCCAACACAGCACAAGAGTCAGGCAAGGGTATTTGCAAGGTAGCTCACACACATTCTGGTTGCCCTAACCCAAGACAAAGCACAGAGTTGCCCTCATATTTCAGCATTTTCCCATCTCAAGGTATGGGAGCTGTTGATCTCCCACATGAAAATGCATTATGTTGTCAGCCCAGCCTAAGGGCTGTTATTTAATTTACTTGAGGAGGTAAGTGAAAGCCCCTTCATGCAAATGCTTACAATGTGATCTAGAAAACAGCAGGCGTAATTAGATAAAATGGCAGCAAAGCCCACCAGGGAAATAATGTTAATTCATGAGGATTTTCCTCTCCACCTCCCTTCCAGCAAAATTTGAAGCCAAAGCGGGGCAAGGGGGAGGGAATAAAATCAGAGTGCACCTCAAATTATACATCTGCTGGGAAAGTAGAAAAACAGGACAGCAACCAGTGGGGTCATCTAAAAGCTGCCTCAGCATGGCACCTCTGTAGCAGGATTAGCAGTCCACGCTCCTGAGCGGTGCAGCACTGAAAGCAAAAACTGTTCCATCACTGTCATAAGCTATTCCTAGTAGAGACATAATAAGCAGCGTCTCTAAACTTCGCACCATCTCCTCACCACGTCCTAACCAGGCAATGCAGAAGACCCGTCACATGATAAAGTCATCACTGACCCCCCTCCCATCCCCCCGCCTCCAGTAACAATAACAAAAATCAGAGCTATTTCACAATGCTCGAGAGCAGGTCTGGCATTTCCAGCCCACTCACAAATTCCTTCCCCCAAAAGCATCCAGGAATGGGGTTTGGCCAAACTGTGTCACAGCATCACTGGGGCACACATGGGTCACTGCAGGGCTCCTGAATGGCAGCGATGCTCTTGCAGCAGCCCCAGGAAGCCGTGGCTCTGCATTTCAGCTTCTCCCTCCCACCTAGAAGCCAGCCAGAATGTCACCTCCTGATTGCTGACCTGCCACTACCAAAATGGATTCCAATTAGCCAACTCACTCCCAGCTATTAGGAAAGAGACATTTTTTGTTGTTGAGTAATTACTCCTCATGAAATGGCTCACATCTCTAGTTGATTAGGTCACAACACACTGTGAACAAACTGATGTAACAGAGATATCTTTAACCTGCTAAATTAAGGCATACTTTCTCAATATAGAAAGCTTAATTGAAGCCATGCATGGGGTGCTTACTGAAGGCATCTAGACACAGAATTGTTACATTCACAAACAAACTGTGGTTGAGACTGAAAAGCAACCTGTCTGTATTCAGCTTGCATATTAATTGGAAAAAAGCTGTTTTGTCTGCTTACTTGAGGATAGGAAACGACTCAAAGTGATTGCAGCAGCTTGACACCAGCAGTTAAATATGGAATGGCAATGTTTAGATGACACGTCTGGAAGGAAAGAGGAGATTTTTTTGTTTGCTTGTTGCTTTATGTACTTTCTCCCAGCTAACAGAGGGAAGGCCTCCTCTGGTCAGGAGTACACTGGTTAGAGCAATCAGAAACACCCAAGGCTGCTTTTGGATTTAACGCCAGACCTGCCACAGGCAGGACCCCCAAAGGCAGCCCATCGGGCCCCCATAGACCCTTTAAACCACAGTCAGCCTGGCTCACACTGGAAATCAGTTTGGTACCATTTTCTCTTTTACCCCCCCACAAATCTCCAGCTGCCTGGAGAAGAGCAGTTCCGCACCCATTTCTGTGGAATTATCCACCCTAGTATGCTGATTTATTTCAAACTCAAACCAAATTCCTCAAGTCGGTACATACCAATGGCTTCCTGATTTTGGGGCAAGCCCTTCTATTAAAAAGGAAAGCGTTTGCTTTAGGGACCGTGGCCCTAAATCTCTCAAACAGTCACGCCTGTGCATCGCAGGAGCATGCGAGCACTTCAATCCAATGTAAGCATTCGTCCAAGCGAGGGCAACATTTCCTGTCGCAGTTAAAAACACATTATATGACTACGATGGAAAAATACGACTCCAACACAAAACCTACCTTTCCCTTCCCATTTTGGGCTTGGGGGGGTATGGGGAGGAGGAAGCACTTGCAGCATAAACGTACGCGACCAGGACCCGGCTAGAGCGAGTGCAATAACAGCTTTATACCACGTTGGCTTTTTAAGTCGGGAAGCCGACTGGGTGTCATTTAATCTCCCAGATTAAAATCACTTAGCGAATATTGCATTGTTTCACTGCTCTTGCTGGCGTTTCGGCGTTCGGGGCCTCGCTGGAGCTCTGCTGCTGGCTAACTCACCGCTAATGAAACCTCGCGCGGGAGCAGCTGCCGGAATCTGTGTCAAACTGCATCTGGCACCCATCTATCTTCCAGCCATCTAAATTCACCTCTGAAATCATACAAAAGCAGCCGCAGAGCTCCCTGCAGCCACTCCAACACACCAGTCTTTGTCTCATCAAGCCTGTTAAGCAATTTAAAGCAATTTATTTTTTTTAATTCGCCTTGTATTTTACAGTGGCAGCTTTTTCAAAAGGAGCAAATAAGTTAAGAAAAAATTGGGGGGGGGGGGGGGGGGGGGGGGAAAAAAGGCACTTTTTTTTCTTTTCTTTTCTTTTTTTTTTTTTATAAAAGCCTGTCAAGCTCACAGTAGACTATCATTAAACCAGTTTTGGCTGAAACTGTGTGTTTAGGGGTTTTCCAATGGAGACACTCTGGTGCCTGCAACACTCAGACAGGGAGGGGAGGCTGCTATACAATTGTTGAATTGTTGTCATGGCTGTTAAATACGCTGTAGCACAAATACCCAACAGGGCTGAAGGTCTGCAGTGCACTGGCTCTGGAGAGGTATCAAAAATACTGACATTAACTAGCAGATAACTGAGTTATATGAATACCAAAGAAAAGATTAAGTCAAAAGTTGTAAAAGGTTTATTAATTTCACTCCATCCCCTCTCCCCCCCCTTCTTCCCCCTCGCACCCTGCTCAGAGCTTAAAGTGCCCTGTAAATTTTAAATATTTGACATTTACTGAAGTGTTCATTTGACTGCGTCTCCTCTCCCGTTTGGGGTAGAACAGCCTCTTCTCTCTTTGTGCTTTCTCCAGGACAGGGGTTTTGCTCCCCTCTTAGGCTCACAAGAGGCTGCTGGAGCAAGCAGCACGGTACAGCCAGGACTTGCTGACTAAAACAGGTTAATGAAAAAACAGGCTACTGACTGAAATTGAAACTTCTCATTTCTCTCAAGAAAAGGGTGTATTGTCAAAATAGAGCTTAACGTGTCTATTTAACAGCTTTCAGAGAAGTGCTGCTCAAAACAGTAACACTGCAAGCTTTGCCAAGCAAGAGGAGGGGACCCAGCACCCACGCTGGCCAGGAGGAATGCAGTCCCTCGCAGAGGGCACTAACAAAGCTGGCGTGCACAGGGCACGGGCTCAGACCCATCCATCCACATATGGCAGACAGGGCTACAGGCGAGTGTGCCAGGCTGAACGTAAGGGCACTGCAGGAGGCGTTTCCTAGACGTACCTTGAATACTGCAAACTACGGAAGGAGCAAGAGAAACAGGATCTGTCAACCAGCCTAATTAGAGTGCATTTTCCCCACGCAGAACTCATACGTGTCTCTCCAGGCTACAGGGCCCTCATTTCTTGACTCAGCCCAAAAGAAATTGAGCGTATTTCACATTTCCATGACAATTTGTTCTCAGCGCTTCTCAGGAAGGAGGAACACTATGTATCCTAAGAAAACATTCATATGCTCAGATACCTGTCTCAGCTGTTAAATCCCATGCGCCCATTTCCTTTGCAGTGCATCTGTTTCAGCAGCCAGCCCTGCTTCACCATGCTCCTTGCTAACCTCATTTTAACAACCTGAAAGCTCTCCTGCAAGCTTCCCAAAGCACCCACATAGATGAGAAATTACATTGAGCAAAGGCTACAAGTCTGGCTGCTGGCATTGCTGCTCTTCTACCTATTAAGTGAAAAACATTTGTTTATGCCTTGCGTAGGGTCACATTAATAGGATCTCTAAAATGAAATAGCCAGTGCCGAGAGGCTGAGTGAACATCCCAGGTGGGCCCCTTCAGCCCCTGGGTGAGCTCTGCAAATGGCCTGACAGCGAGCAGAGCAGCCCTGCTAGTACAGCCACGAGCAAAAGCACCAGAGATCAACAACTCATTTTTTACAGGCCAGCGGGCTGACCTCTGAGCAGCATTGGAACGAGTCAGCATAAAGGTGACACAGCTCCGCACATCATTATAAATCACCCAAACCAACCGGCAGAAAACCCATGTGCTGATGGAGTTAGCTTATAGCTTTTATTTCTTCCTCCCCCTTTTGTCTTTATTACCGGGGCTCTCCCCCATCCTCTCCCAGTGCCCATATGGCAGGTATCAGGAGGGGCGAGCGGAACGTTCCGGTTCCACTCACCGAGCGCCCGCACAGCGTGCACTGCTGGGTGTCACGCTGGCAGATGATGCACGCGCTGCCTGTGTCCAGGGAGTGGGTGCAGGTGGTGGCGTGTGACCTAATTCTGGGCTACTTCACGTGGGGTTGTGAGGAACGTGCAATCTAGTGATAGCAGGAGGAGAAGGGAATTGTTACTAAAGTCAGGAGTGAATCCTATTTATTGCCTCTGTGTTTTCAAAAAAGGAAGTAAGGCCAAAACAACAATGTAGCATCTCTGCTTCCAGGTCTTAGGGTGAGGAGTTCATATGGAAAAGCCTGCAAGTTAGGAATCAAGAAGCTTGGATAAGGCAGAAGGAAACCCAATTGCAACAGAGGGGCAAAGATCAGCTGCGTAAGCTACAAAGAAAGGGGTATCATAAATTGCATAACTTCTTAGAATCACAGAATGGCCTGAGTTGAAAAGGACCTCTAAGGTCATCTAGTTTCAACCCCCCTGCTATGTGCAGGGTTGCCAACCAGCAGACCAGGCTGCCCAGAGCCACATCCAGCCTGGCCTTGAATGCCTCCAGGGATGGGGCATCCACAGCCTCCTTGGGCAGCCTGTTCCAGTGCATCACCACCCTCTGCATGAAAAACTTCTTCCTAATATCTAACCTGAACCTCCCCTGCCTTAGTTTAAAACCATTCCCCCTTGTCCTATCACTATCCACCCTTGTAAACAGCTGTTCCGCCTCCTGTTTATACTCTCCTTTCAGTACTGGAAGGCCACAATGAGGTCTCCCCAGAATCTTCTCTTCTCCAAGCTAAACAAGCTCATTTCCCTCAACCTTTTTTCATAGGAGAGGTGCTCCAGCCCTCCCATCATCTTAGTGTGAAAATCCACTACAGCAGGGTACAGAGCCACCCTCAAACCAAGCTGGAAGCCAGTTTTGGATGGTGATATCCTGTTAGTTCTCACCCACTGCAATCCATGGTTCATCACCTCTGCACTCAAGAAAACAGAGGTGAGAGTTTGGCCAGACTCCTGGTACAGCCAGACTCCTCACCATTAGCCTGCAATGGAAGTAGAGAGAAAACATTCCACAGTGGAAAATGGAAACCTTTGTTGCTTCTAATGCTCCCCAAATCTGTTTTCTTAACAGCATAGGACAAACAGGAATTCCACTGCCTTCCAACAAGCCCATTCACTCCTTTAACAAAAAAATCTGCTTCCCCACCTGACCATTAACAGTCACTGCTGCCAGGTGTCTCAGGTTTTCTGTGGGTGTAACTGTCCTGTAACTGGGGCACATGTATCATCTGTTCATTCACCAGGTTGATTTCTTTAATCATTCCTCCTTCACACGATATATGCAACAAAATGAGCTCCGTAGCAACAGGGTAAATTTTCACAGCTGACTCTCCCTCTCATAGGATTTTCTTTGGCATGGGCTGACACATCCTTGATTTTCTTGTCACTTGAAGATGTGGCTATATTTTAGAGTAACTCCTTCATCCCTAGAGGAAGCCAGCACTGTCCTACACATACAAACAACATCTCAAATTTACATCATTGCCCTCCAGTCAAAATCCAGAGGGATTCCACAGATTGTACAGAAAAGAAAATCAGAAGCAATTGATTTGCACAAAGCATACCACTCCTTTAGTTAAAGGAGATTCTCAGCTGATCTGCATGTATTTTCTTGAAGTCATTGGGGTCTTTATCACACCCATCCTATCAATCTCCTCAGCCACAGGGACAACTCTGCAGATCCCTGAAGATGTGCTGTGCACTTAGTCTGCACACAAAGCCTGTACCGAGCTGCAGCTGGTTTATGCTATATGGCATGTACCCCTACAGGGTGCCAACCAAAGGGACCTGGACAGGCTGGAGAAGTGGGCCCTTGTGAACTTAATGAGGTTCAACAGGGCCAAGAGCAAAGTGTTGCACCTGGATTGAGGTACGTGTACAGATCAGGAGAATTCATTGAGAGCAGCCCAGCCAAGAAGGACTTGGGGTTCTGGTGAACAAGAAAGCTAAACTTGAGCCAGCAGTATGTGCTTTTGGCCTGGAAGGGCAGGGGACTGCCACACTGCAAATCGTTGCAAGCAAAAGCTTCAAAACAGGGAGGTAGGGATAGAAAGGCAAAGGGAAGAGGGGGATCTAAACCTGACTGTGGGAACAGGAAACTAGTTTTGGATTTCTTAGACTTCCTCTCCCCCCATTCTATCTGAATAAAAATAATTAGGACTCAGGTTTGAGTGCAGTGAGTCAAGGATGGGGATGCTTGCTAAACCAGAAGCAAAAGATGATCCACTTTGAACAAGAAGTTTAAACAGAGGGAAATCAAGAGGAGAAAAAGAAGTGCAGAAAGTCATGCAGAAAATATAACAGCAGGATTTAGCAACCATAAGGAATGGGAAGAGAGATGAGTAAGGAGAAGGGAGTTAAACCAAGCGTTGCAAGCAAGCTGCTTCATGGTTCTAAGTTAGCAAAGAAACAGATTCAAATGGATGTAAACAAAGGACTACCCATTAGGAGCCTCTTTCCCCACAATCAAGCAAACTATTGTCTAGAAGTTTTAAATCCTTGACACGCGCATGTGCTAAATTACAGAAAATGTGAAACATCAGCTAATCAACAACTTGCCTTAGAAGTCCTGCCCTCAAGCAGTTACTGCGCTCAGTAGGCTCTTCTGACCATCTGTCAATATGTGTGGGAAAATAAATGATAAGGACCCCAACGCAGCAGCTCTGTAAAGGTCTGGAAGTAAAATCCATTCTGCCAACATCAGTACAACGCACATTATGTTTGTGAGGCTTAAATTCTGCTCTTGACAGCTCCCATCCATCCGTCTCTCATGTTGAAAGTACGAGGTGGCTGTTTCTTGTGTCCCAACAGATGGTTGCAACACCACCAGGAATCTTTGCATGGCCTCCCAGAGCCATACCCTACTTGCCTTCACACCATCTTGAGTGCTGCTCAAGATGAGAGCTCCATATTTTGTTTTCACATCACCTGATATGCCTGGACCAAAGGGAACAAAAGCTGGACTGCAGAGCCTGTCCTATTGGGGCTGCTGAAGCCAGGCTCTGTGTTAGGGAAAGCTGCAGCTATTCTTTGGCAGCTGACAGGTGTGCAGGACAGCTGACATTTGCTAAATAGCTAGGATCAAGCCTTTAGCTTGTAAGCCAGGCAATACTGGTGCAGAAATCAAGAGACCGCACAGAGCAAATCCAATGGTGCTCTTCCCTTTTAGCTAAGAAGCAAACCTCATGCATCTACAGGGTTAATGCCAGCAACAGACTGCAGCCAGACTGCAGTTTTTGCACAGCTTTGCTGCTCTCAATGCAGTAAAGGGCAGGCAGTGACTAACAGCACAGGTAAGTGGTCTCTGCTGAGGCTTCTTAGGGTGTTTCAACCCAAATGTCCTCTCTGTCTTGCAATAGGATCCTTCCACACTGACAGATCATGAGTCTCACATCTGCCACAGCGGCTGAACCACATTTCAACTACATTTTCAACTGCAGAAGCTGAACATGCCTATTGCCTTCTGATGCCTACCTTATGCTAACTGGTGCTTCGGTTAGCTGGACAACATTTGATGTCTGTGTTTGCCCATCTGAACTCTGTCTGTTAAAGCTCTCTCCTAATATCCTTCCATAAGCACCAGGGTGCAAGGCAGGGCACACCGGTACCACCTACATACCCTCCTCTTGTTGTCAGTGGTGACCTGGCTCTTCAAAGGCTACTGTGGCACATGAACTCACCATCCCTGATCCACAGCCCTTTGGAGTGAAGGGTCTTATGCTTCCGAGCAAAGGACTAACAGCTGTGGGAGGCACTTGTAACACAAGATAGAAGAAGAGGCAGCAACCTCAGGCTTGCTTTTTCCTTACCTATATGTAGGCACCTGCATAAAGGACCTTTCATAGCTTGTCCTTCCTGTATTCATGGGCAAAGGCTCAAAGGACCTATCTAGTCTGCGGTCCTGCGGAGCTCTGGCTGCACAGCCTCATTTGGTGTCTCTCATGTCTGGCAGGATATGACCTGTCTTTCAGGAATACAGCCAACCAGTCTGTAGGACGGCAGTGAAAAGCTCCCAACAAGAGGCCGACTCATGGCATTTCTTCTTTTTGCTCAGCTTCAAAGTTACACAAGTTCAGTGCCTCTGCTCAGCGTTACATCATATCACACCTAAAATTACACAGATAGAGAAAAACTTGGACTCCCTTTGAGGATTTTACTCAGCTTCACCAAACTTTGACCCCTTGTGCTGAAGGTCTGGAGGACAGAGGGAAGAGACAAGTCTTCTTATCCTTAGTTCAGGGCATATGGGTAACAACAAAGCACCTAGTTCTGTTCTGTCTGATATCCAGAAGTGCTGTGTTTCACTGAGCTCTAGAAGCATACAAGACACACAGCTCACACAGGGAAAAAAATGTCCTAAAAGTGGCAGGAGGAGGGGAAGAGCTCGACAGTTTTAATTTATTTTGTGTCTTTAATATTGCATGGGTGCTCTTTGTTCATGTTACGTAGCACGCAAGCAGCACACAGAACAAATCACTGTCTGCTACACTAGAACAAGCAAAAACAGATACACCAAACATATGCAGATTCATCTGTGCTTCCCTTGCTCCTTCGAGTATGCATTTATGTACTTTGTTCACATTTAGAGTTCAAGTAGTTCAGAGAGTATCCCAATACAGCAATCGTGCACTGATAACTATTGTGGTTTAGGGACACTTTCATGGCCGCCACAAGAGCAGCAGAAAGCAAAAAGGTTGTGTACAACACAAATTTCCCTTTTTGGCTTTCTGAAAAGACCCTGAATTGGACGTGAGGAGACTTTGGGGGCTGTAGGAGACCAGCCCCAGAGCTTCTTCAGCTCTAAGCATTTTCCTTTTCATCTGAGCTTCTCATGTGAATGAGTGTGAAAGAATTTCTGCCTCTTTTCATGGTGAAGATAGCCACTTAAAAATGAACTGAAGGGTGGTAGAAAAATTGAGGAAGAGCAGAGACATGGAGTTGTAAGTCACATGTGGTATGCAGCAGATGGAGAACAGTCCCACTCAAATAAGGAAATCGAATGTCAGTCCACTGCTACCCTTCCCAAAATGAATCTCTCTGCTGACTCCCAAGAAAATCCAGCTTCAAAGGCTGAGCGCCTGCTCGCAGGAACAGGCAGACAGGAGAACATGCACACAGGGAAATAACTCGAGTTTGCTCTCCTCCTCTGTCAAAGAAAGTCCTCTCCGTCAAGTATTTTTGTACAGAACTGTACAGGAGAGGAGCAGGAGAGGAAGGAGGAGGCGGGAGGAGGGAAAGGGGAAATACGGCATTTCCCATCCACTCTACAGGAAGAAAGGCACAGTGGGAAGCAGCAAAGGAGCTGGGTGCACATCTTCCGCTTGGATAAGTGCAACCCAGGAACAAGTAACTCGTGGAGACCAGGGGAAGGAAAATGAGCAAGCAGGAGAAAGATGCTCAGAATACATAAGAGAGAAGAGGAGTGATCTAAGCCTACAGGATGAAACACCTTGGGAAGGCTCTGTGTTTTGGTGGGACAAACAGATGTGGGACAAGCAGCCAGATGTGTATATACACAAGTTTAAGAATCAAAATGAAAGCATGTAAACACAGAAAATAATAGGCTTTGTCTGGGGAAAAAGATGGAGAAGAGAGAAACGAGAAGGGAAAATACAGAATACAGAAACAGGCTACAGCCTGGTCTGCTTTTACACATTCGCTCAAGCTCCTGTCCAACCTCAAGAAGGGACTACTCTCAATTTCAGCAGAAGATATCCCAGTTTGAATTTGCCACTCCATAAAGGATATTCTGCCAAATATCTGAAGTCGACTCGGTTCGAAAGCTAAAACAGTACCAGCAATAGTAACAATTCCTGGCTGAGTCACATCTTCATTTTCAGCTTCACACATTACCCATTCAAAGGATTTCATTTGAAAATTGTTACTGTTGAAGCTTCTTTTCCTTTTTTTCTTTTCTCTTTTTTTTTCAGTAGCTCAGATGAGTAGGATCAAGATTTCCTGCTTTATGGATGAGATGCTTTTTAGAACATTACAGGGTTTTTCCTCCCTCCTCTCCCAGCCCTCACACACCTCTATTGGTGGGAACTTTCCTTGCAGACACCGTGCTTCCCAAGGACAGGCTTGGAGAAAAGATGAACTATTTCCCTTACATCATTTTAACGTTGGCTCGGAGGCTGATGAAAACGGTTGCATGGGTGTACTGTGTGAGCAGATGAAGCTGCAACCACATGTCTTCACTCTTTCTCTTGTAATCTGATACCTGGCTTTAGTGATCCCTCTAGCTCTTGAATTAGGAATGGAAAATATGAGAGCTCTGTTTCGCAGCAAAGGTTTAGAGACACACACACACACACGCACATCCCTGGGCTATTTGCAAATGGTATTTGCTTTACATTGGAGTTTAACACCTGACAGGAGCAGCACACGCAGGCTGTGTACCCACACCCATACCCCCTCCTGGGGTGCACAGCACTGCTCAGAGTGGGTGGTCTGAAGCCCGAACCCGAGTTAAGCCTGAAGCCTAATTCTTAAAGCCATCTCCGTTGTGTCGTACCTCACAGCTCCAGCTGCCAAGGGTACAAATAATGGCATTTGAAAGCAAACAGCTACCGCTAGCTGCAAAAGGAATGAGACATTAAAAAAGCCAATAGCTGCTTCCTGCATAACTGCCGTTTGTTGCAGCAGTACAACAGGATGCTGGGCTAAAGGCTTTATAAAAACGTTCTCCCTAACCATCATGCTCATCTTCCAAGTCCTTTGAAAAACATTTCTAAAGCATCTCCCCGGCTATTTATCTTATTACAAGCTCTCTGCCACACAGCCAGCAAATTCCAAATCCAAAGCAGAGCACAAGGAGCCCCCTGCATACACAGTTCTCGTGGCAGCATGCAGTGGAAGCAGCATTCCCAGGCTGCCCTCGTGCTCCAGTAAGGACTGCAGCACGTTCCCATGCTCACAAGGCAAAGCCTCCTCACTGGGCGCTGCGACTCAGCCACTTCGGTGACACAGTTCCAGCATTTGCCAAGTAGCTTGCATCATGTAACATGCTGCGAGGCTTTTCACAGCAACATGACTCACAAGCTTCCCTTCGGGGGCCCTTTCCCAAAAGCTGTGCTGCAGCTCTGACACGGGTGAGCTTCCCCACCTCTGTGTGAAACAGTAGCAGGAATCCTGGACCTCTTTTGCTCCCTTCTGCAAGCAGCGCTGCCCTGCCAAGCTCCACATAACGCTGCCTCTCAGTGTTTACAAGGCAAGAGGACTATCACCTTTCACAACATCACCAAGTCATTTTCCCATTAAGCTTTCGATGCGAATCAGGTAGCAAAGTGATGGGGAACCAGCAAAAACGCTGTTGCTCCTCCCTCAGGAATATGAGTTTGTGGTGCTGCTGATTGACAGAGGCCCCATTTCAGTTAATGTGGGATTAAATTCTGTCATTTGAGCCATCCAGTGACACTGGCAGGTAATGGTGAAGATCTGTATGGAAACAAAACTTAACTTTGCCCTCTTCCGCTGTAGTGTAAGAACACTCATTTTTACTGACTGGAAACAAGATTTCTAGAATGATTTGCTATAGCTCTGAAATGGCATGCATCATTAAAGGTGTAGCATTTTTGGGGAATGGTGAGAAACAGTGTGCAGTGCAAACTAAGCAGTGTAAAAACACACCAAATTAAGCATTACTCTGTCTTAGGCTGCTGGTTCCTGAGCTGAAGTTTGAAGAGATCTGGTGAGCTGCAGGATATTGGCTCTCCATCTTGCTTCCAGCTGCTTCTACAGATGTCCGGGCTCTTCACTGCCAAGAAGAGCTAGGAGGCTAGTGAAAGCAGCTGGAAGAGAAGGAGGTGGAGGAGGAGTCAGGCTTGCAGCCTCAGGGGAGGGCATGAAGGGGAGGAGAGGGAAACAGGCACTGCCCACATGTGCTCCACAACTTTGGCTTGGAAGGTGCTGACCACTAGGAAAATGCATAATGAATGGGGAGAGAAAATGAGGCACAAGGCACTTTAAGGGGTTCCCCTCCACACTTTTTTTGTTTTTTGTTTTTTTTAAGAGAAGGGAGCTAGGAGAGTGAATCCATTCATTAGGCAGCATCTCTGCAAGAAGCTGGGAACAAATAGAGTAGAGGCTCAACAAAGAACCGACGAGGAGGGGGAGGGAGAAAGATAGCAATAAGGTGATCAAATACTAGTGGTGTATGCAAGAGCAAGAGACTCACTTAGCAGATGGGAGGAGAGAAGAAGAAATGATTAATAGAGAATGTGAGGCCCTTCCCCCTCCCTCAAGCAGAACTAATCACGTGGAAGACAGCTAAAATGTTACTTCCAAATATTGCTTTGCTGCAGTAGTTGCCGCATGACAGAGGAGAAGAAGCCTGTCCCTATGACAAGTCTCCCTAGAGCATGGAGTCGAACCCCTGCAGCAGAGCAACCACCACCTTTTGACTGCTGGTGCTGAAGGGCTGCCTGTCAGGATGCATCTGTCTCATCTGTCATATCCTGAGAGCTTCTGTGTGCTCCTGCCACCAACTCCTGCAGCAAGTCAAAAGCAGCATTCTTGCTTTCACCCAGGTCACCTCCCAGAGAAAACTGACTGGTCTTCTTGTGCAAGCCAAGTCTGATTGTTAAACTTCCCTGAACTAGGAGCCAAAAATCTCCTCACCTGCTGTCAGAACATACCTCTGACCAAGCATTCGTGCAGCCACACCTGGATACTAATCCCCTGCTTTTCAGCACTGGCAAGCTCTGCTGCTACACTCACTGACCAAAGGCACAGGTCAGCTCTGCAGCTGGCCCGCTCCCCTGGCTTGCAGGATGAAACACAGTCTCCCTTTGCACTGCACCTTTCTCACGCTGGCCTGCTGCAAAATGGAAGAGAAAGAAGGAACATAAGCACAGAAATAAATACAATAGCTAAAAGGAGAGAGACTCCTATGAATTTCTGGTGAAAGCTTGCCATCAGGACTGCCATGCACTCAGCTACTGTGAGCAAAGATAAATTCCTCTTCCCAAGAAACAAACCTAACAGCTTATTCCCTCCTACATTTTGCAGGTATGACCACGTCCATCCATCTCCTCAATTTTCTCTTTTACAGAAGAAACAACCTCAGCACCTTCATTTTCTCCTCACAGTCATGTCTGCCAAATCACCAATCCTTCATGCCACTTCCCTCTAGATTTTTTTTTTCTTCTAAAAACAAACAAACCTGGCCTGTGAGAGTTGTTCTGCTGTTTTTGAAGGCTGCAAGAAAAAAACTGCTTCAAGGCCCCAGCTGAGACCTCACCAAGCTGGGTTGGGTGGAAGAATCTTTGCACCCTCCTTGCTTCTAAATCCCAACTTATCTCTATCACAGCTGTGCAAGCCTGGTGACTCGTGTCAGCCCAGGGGCCACCATCAGCTCCAGCCCCTTTCTTCAGAGCCATCTCCCACACAGCATCTGGGCTGTCTGTTCTCACTAGGAGTAAAACTTTTTTACCAAACTGCCTCTTATTTCCCCAGGTGGCTTTTCAAAGTTGTCAAGGTTTTGAATCTTAACCCTATTCTCCAGAAAGTTCAGCACTCCTCTTATATCTGTATCATTTGCAAGTGTAATGAGGTTTCACAGCAGAAATATCCCCACTGTGCACCACTTTTGGGGAGGACACACAGGAACTGACCACTGAGGACAGTGTGTTTGTGATGTTGTGCCCTACAAAGGAATTTCCCCTGGAAGGAACCCAAGAGCCACAACGCAGTGCACAGGATGAGGGTGGTGAGGGTATCACGCAAACGTGTTCTGCTTGCAGTGGGCTGCTGCTTTCTGCCACAGTACAATAACAAAAATAATTCAGATCAGTTGCCATGCTGCAGTTCAACCCAGCATGAGGGAGAAAACACACAGATAAAAAAATGCAAAAGCCTCAGCAAGACAAAATGAAAAGGAGCATTTGCCTGATGATGAGCCTCCAGGAGAACCAACAGTGATGCCTCCTGCCAAAAAACAGGCAGGGTCCCTTTGCAGGACCCCTATCCTTTAAGCTTTCCACCTCCTCTCACCAGTAAGCATCACTCCTGCGGTAAGAAGCAAAGCCTACTAAATCCATGCAAGACATCTCACACCAGATACTTTCTCCCCAAAATTCTGAGGCTATGCTGCAATGGCAGGTAACCATAGACAGGTCCAAGGTAAGCAAAAATTAAAACATGGCTAAAGGCAAGGAGACAGAAGTAGGCAAAAAGCTGGCTGCGTTTCTATCAGACAACCGAGCTGGAAGGACCTGAAAGCATTTCACAGACAAGTTACCCCTTCAGCCTCCTTTCTTCCACGTGAACAAGCACCAAGCATGCCCTGGGCTGCAGCAGCACCTGGTCACCATCCATAGCTTGGGGCAATATGGCAAAGGGGCTCTTTGATCTGAGGCAGTGTTTCAGGGCAGCAAATTGTAGGTGCCTTATGGGACAATGTTTGTTAAACCCGTAGCACGTAGTACTGGGCTATAAATTCCATCAATTGCCCACTGTTATAAAAATTAGTTTTCCTAATAAGAGGAGCATGCTGAGACCAGGTACAAACACATTTGACTACAATCTATCCAATCCCTCTCCTGCTTATGCAGCTGCAAAGACTTTGACTTTATGCTAGGAAAAAAAGTACTCAGAATTTACCGTGTTCCTTTACACCCAGCTCCCACGCTTGACAGAGAAGCAAAAGACAGCCTGTGCCTAACTTCTGTGACTCAAAGCAGCAGGCACAGGGACAAAATCGAATGCCAGAAAAATAAGGAAATCCAAGTTCACTGGCTTATTGGGATTTCCAGCAGAAAAGTAGCTGGTCCTAACACCAGTGGGGAATCCAGCTTTCTCTTTATGAATAAGAAAGCTGAGAGAGCATGGTGTATGCCAACAAGATTGCCAAGAGATTATCATAATCACCAGCAGCACAAACCTTGCCTTTGCCTTGGACAGTTTCAGCCTCAGAATGACCAACTCCTACATCTGAAGGCAGCCAGAGTCCAAATGAACATGGTCCGTAACATCGGAAGACGATGATGGTAGCCTACAAAAGCACTGTGAGCAGACCACTTAAAACAACAAGAACATGTTTTATCTGCTTCTTAACACCAGAGCTTTAAAAAAAAAAAAAAAACACAAAAAAAGAATCACTGCAGGAGACTGCAGAAGAGAAATGAAGATTTTTGTTTGTTTCTAAGCACTGCAAAGCTCTGTAGTTTTCCTAACTCTGTACACCATATAAATCCCCGATCAGCAAGATTTACTGCATTCGGAAGTACTGGGTGGAGTGCTCCAGCAGAACTGGACCACTGCTACAGAAGGATTTAAAATAAAAGTGATGTCAGGAAATGGGTGGGGGCAGGGAAGGGGAGAATAGCAAATGACATAGCCCACGATCGGGAAACTCACTTGGCAAGATTTGTGGAAAACCAGAGGTATACAGGAATAAAGCAGCGCTCCGGCTGCTCCCAACACTAATCTGTTCCCGTTATCGAAGATCAAAGAAAAGAGGACAGTTGCCAGCTCTGGAGAATTGGGAGCAGTGCCAGCTGACGACACGCTGTGATAGGCAGCCACTTGGGCCTGGGTGAGGCCTGCTATCATGTGATGTGTGCTTGATAGGGAGAGAGCAGGGGAGGGGAACACCAACTGCAAAAAGCACCCACTGTAGGCTTACTCAAGAAAGGTAAGAGGGATGCGGCAGGAAGAAAGAAAAAGCATCCTGCATCTATAAATCAGATCCAGCAGGTTGTTGTTAGGGAGGTTTTTGCCTTTTCTGGGCAAAAACCAGGAGGCTTCACAGCAGCAAGCACAATAGGCAATGCCACACTTAGCCAGATGCAGCTGCAGCACTATGCTGCTTTCAGGGGGAAATCTGTCAAGGCAGAATTGAAATAGCAAAATGTTTTTACATCTGCAGACAGGCCAGCAAATCCCCAAAACCTCACCAGAAAAGGGGCAACAGCAGTCATCCTGGTGGGCCTGGATAATGGAGCTTGGGGCACCCATACAGCCAAGATGGATGCAATAAAATGCTTCTGGATGGATGTCTGTGCTGATACAACTTGCAGAGGAGAGTGAATTTCTTGTTCTTACACTGAGGAGCTACCTAGTGATGATCTGCCTCAAATACAGGAGCTCCAAGGATGGAAGATCACAGCAGCTCCAGAATGGTGATGCTGACTGCTGTCCTCCCCCTGAGCTGGGAGATTTCTGTGTCCTGCTCCACACATACATCCACATCTGGATGCACAATTCTGTGCCACAAAGCACAGAAGTTGAACAGATACATTGGAGGGACAGGGTAAGGAAATACTATAATCAGGAATTCAACAGAGCAAAGGGTATGGCAGATGCACTACAGCAATGGGAATGTTGAAGGGCTTGGCACTGAACTCAGGTCACCTGAGTCCCACTGCCCCATCCTGCACAGCCCCTGCTCTCCTCTCCTTTATGGCAGCCTGGGAATTAGGAGCCCTTCCAGGCAGATCCCTGTTTTGGAGGATTTTTTGAAAATTAATGTGCAGAGCACCTATGCTGTTGGGTAGTTTAGGTCTTAATGAAAAAGGAATTCCCCTCCAAAGAAACCACCAAATACAAAACAACGCAGGCCAGCTCTGAAAGCCAGAAAACACATTAGCATAGCATATTAGTGACAAATTTGGAGCAGCAGAGAAAAGCTGCAGTACGTAAAACATGGGAGAGAGTTAAAGGAAGCACATCTGCAAAGAAGATAATTCAGAGGGATAAAGCCTCTCAAGTTACCAATAGCCTCAGAACAGTTCGTGGTTGTAAAACATCAGGTACCAAAACAATAAAAATTAGGTGTTTCATTTGAGAGCCTCGGCTTGGAAAGATATTTCTGCTTTTTTTGATCCAAGAAGCGAGGGCCCAGTTAGCACTTAGCTGCACACCCTTGTTGATAAGCCTGAGGAGTCTCCCCTTCTGAGCCAGCCGTCCTCGGCAGCCGTCCAGCACGCTCACAGGACAGCCTGTTTCTGCACGCGCGGGGCAGACAGCACTGTGTTTTGGCAACCTGATGTCGATTTAACACCACTTATCTGACTTTCCAAGAGACAGAAAATACTTGGATATGCTTTGTAAAAAATGCGGCTAATGTGGGGATTGCGTTCTTTTTAAGACTATTTAATTAGGCCATGAGTCACACATGATACAACTGCTCGCAATGTAGTCTGGGGAGAACCAGGCCTGAGACGCGACTGCCAGATACTGGGTTTGGTCCCTTGGCCTGGAGGGACCTGTTTTTCCCACTGATCAAAAGGAGTCAAAATTAGAGGAACAAAATCAATCAGTTGTGGCTGTCTGGGTGCTGCTAAGAAAGCTACTGCTGGCACTACAACGTAACACTCCCTGTGTGCACTCTCTGCTGTGTGAAACCAGTAGAGTCACTACCTGAAACTAGAATCACCAGTTTGTTTTAATTTTGTACGTCTAGTTATTGGTGATTCTCTCTCTTTAGGTGTTTGTGCTCCTCCTTAATTAACCCAAGTCTCTGCCTCTGGGCAGTGACAACAGTCACACACCCGTATCTCCAGCAGCATGAAGGAAAACACCTATCCCCCACACAGACTGAGCCTGAACCCTTTTAAAAGGGTCTGCAAGTGATCCTGACTCCATTACAGCCAGGTAGAGCTGGATTTCCAGAGCCTGAGCTTCACAACAACTGTTCAATTCACTTCCCAAAACGTCATCATCTCATTGGAGTAATAAGCAGGTTTTAATGGCCAGCGGTTTCATGAGCAGCACTTGCGTTAGCAGCATCAGAAGTATCAGACTTGCTTTTTGCTTTGCCTCACCACTTGATACATCTCCAAAGCTTGCCTGGCTTTGCTTCGTTCACTCTTAAAATCACACCTGGATACTCAACTGGGTGACATTTACGCTTAACTTCTATCCCAAGCTCATTTAAACCACTGCTGAAGTTCGCCCTGTTTGCCCTAGGAAACACAAAGGTAGTGGAAAGATTCTTGAAAAAGAAAACCAGGAGACAAACAGATCTTGACCAGTTTCTGGAACACAAAGTGTTTTTGAGTACTCTTTTCTTATTTTCTTGGTACACACAATCATATGAAACCAACGCTTCAAGAACACTCACTTCAACTGGAAACAAGTGTCACTACAAATATTTCTGTGCTCATGTCTACCTACACACAAAAGACAACATTATACCTTGAATTACACCCAAAACATACCCCTACTAAAATCAGCAGCATTGTCTGACGACAATTAGGGAAAAAATTGACCTGTTATGCAAAAACCTAATAAACTAAAAATGCTCAAATGTAACTCACTGTCAGAATAGTAGCTCAAGGGATCAGACTGAAATTACATAGAAAAGTAAGAAGTGAAATAACCAATACGTAAAGACATCCTCTGCCCACCCACCTCCTTAGTCTTGCTAAAAGCATAAATATCACCATGGCAAGAAAAAAAATCAGAGACTGAGCTCCTTGCATCCCTTCAGAATGAGGCCACTTCAATTTAAGGTTGGATGATACTGTCAGAAAAGCATGAGGGTACTCTGACTGTGTTCATGCCCATCCTGAATATGAAGATGGCTTTGGAAACTGTTTAACTTTTTGTTTTTACTTTTTGTTTTCTTCTTTCATTGTGGTTAGCTTTGCAGACAACTGTTAAATATGCTTTACTGATAATAGATGAAAAGAGAAATGCATGGATGTTTTGGCTTCAACACTCATTAGGAACACAGAGCAGGTACAAGCCTTCCTGCTCATTGGTAGGATCAGTGTCAGACCTTGCGCTTTCCTGCCTACAGCCATTCCACCTTTAGCTGTGATCCAGGCGGCCCCTGCAAGCCAAGCAGGGTCAGGTTGGGTCAGCAGGCAAAGGAAAGGCCCCCAAGGAAGAATCCAAGTGCTGTAGATACCAGAACTGGTGGGGATGCAGCAGCACTGCCCTGCTTTCTCAAGGCTTGCCTACCCATAGGGAAACTGCTATATCGTCACTCAGCTGCATATATGCAGTATGGTATCTCACAGTCTAACCACTCTCCACACAGATGCCAAATAGATACAAGATGCCCTCATGCAACACAGATAACACCACTTTCAAACCAGATTCTGCACTACCATCTAGAAGAAGAAAGGCACAGTACCTCGTACACCCTCACACCTTTGCTCACTAGCTGTCACACAAGTGGAATCAGCAGTGTTGAATGAAGGAACAAGCAGTTTTCATGCCACAAGAAAACAAACCTAGCAAACGCTTTGCAGATAAGTGAAACATCTCAATCAGCCAGCTATTAAAAACACTGATCAGCTTCCATTTTGGTTACCTTAAATTATCCACAGCTTGCCACTGCATCTCATAGATTCTCACCCTTCCTGACCCAGTGCCTCCTGTGCTATCCTGCTGTCAGACAGTGTTCCACCAGTGCCAGGCTGTGTACCAGGAGAGAGAAACAGTTCCTGTGTGCAAGCACACATTGTTTGCAAAGTGCATTAGGATCTTTTGTGATTAACTCTTACAAGCAGGACCTGCTGAGTTACTTTTGTTAGTGTTATGAATGTGCTATATTGTGACTGTAGTTCACATCATGGTTAGAAAAAGCTGTCTGAAAAGCACAGAACACTTTGGTATTCATTTGTGGAGAAGCTCTAAAACCCTCTGGAGAATGTTTACAGGAACCTTTAGAATTGGCCAGTAACATGATTGGGTTTGCATGCCTGTGGAGTACACGCTGCAGCTGTAACTCCTGCCACCCCTGTAAATTTGCTTCAACTGGAGATAGCATGAACTCTGAGGGACGTGGATCACAACAACTTTGCAGTCACTGCAATGAAGACCGTGGAAAGGAAGCTGTGGCAGTCAGGTGAGGAAAACCCCTCAAATACTCACTCTGCAGAGTCAAAATGATTTCATAGGCACACTGCTTAAGAACAGGACTTCCTCAGGGACACACTATTAAACATCCAGAGGAAGCGTTTCAAGAGAAACTGTATTAGTAACTTGATTTCTGATCTTTTCACTTTCAGCTACTTAGAAGTATCTCGAGTCACTCCTAAACTGCATTAGGTATTCTGCTGGAGGGGAGGGGGGAACAGAACACAACATACTCAGCTTCTCTTTCATTATTTCCTCCAGATAAAGTTCTAAAGTTCAGATTTTCACTTTTATCAATTGACATTTTTAATTTTTCAGTCCACTGAGTTTTTTTGTTTGTTTTAAGAGCAGTGCCTGTGACAGCGTACAATGCAAAAACCAAAGGAATTAACACAAGTCCCAAAGCTCTCTACGGTTTCACTTTCCACTGATTCTGCAATGAGCAGTCCATCAGAAACAGCCTTGTAACGGCCATATAAGAAAATGGAGGGGACAGGAAGAGAAAGCAAAAGCAAGCCACGAAAGTCCTTTTTTGCTGCGGCCGCACGCAGACTCCTGAATCATCCCCGCACACACTGCATATTTAGAAGGAAGAAACAACTGCATTATTGTATAAGGCTGACTTGGGTTAAATACGGGATAGCACAATTTCAGGCTGTGTCTAGTTGTAGATAGTAGAAAATCTCCGGACAAATTATTGCAAGAGTCTTTAAAAGTTCTCACATCAGGAAATCACACACAAAAGAAAAGGAACTCTCCCCATCTCCCCCCAGAACTGAATCTGCAGCACAGCATTACTGCCTGTTTTTCTTCTGTATACCACAGGCACTACAGAACCTGAGAGAAAGCACAAAGATCACTGCTACAAGTCCAAAATAAATTTTACCCTTAGATGCACACCATTGTTTTTTATACTGACTTCATGTGTGACGTGACAGAATCTCCACACCTCCCTTCAGCTTGTTGGTTTTTTATTTTTTCAGCTGGATGTGGCTCTGGGCAGCCCTGTCTGGTGGTTGATGACCCTGCACAAAGCAGGAGAGTTGAAACTAGATGATCTTTGTGGTCCTTTTCAACCCAGGTCATTCTGTGATTCTGTGAAACATAACCAACCAACCAGTCTTAAGAGGCAGCTAAGAAACTTACGCCTTATTCTAAATAAGCAAAGCAAAATAAAGTGAATTTTGTTTCTTCCACCCAAAGGGAATCCTACCGAATTCTGGAGCAGACAAGTGCAAAATAAATAAAGCATGGTTTACATCAGCTTTCACAGACTCCTCATTTTCTTGTTATTTCACAGATGCTACGTCCCTCTTAAAATATATAGGGATATACTTTCCTTCCCAGTTACTGCCACCATCAAGAAAGTCTGAGAGGGTAAAGAAAAATTACTAGTGACTCACAAAACATTGCTGAAATACAGAGAGGAGTTAGAGAATGGACTGTGAAAGAAAAGTGTTCTCTGTAACATCTGTCACTTATAGTAACTTTCTAAGCTAAAGCTAATAGAAAATGTTTTCAGACCCACATGTTGAGCTGCTTATCCCCCCAGGCTGTTTTGTTTAAAATAACATTCATTATTCAAAAAGAGAAAAAAGAAAACAAACAAAAAGTGAAAAAACCAAAACCACCAGCCCTGCCGTTTGTGAGAGTTAGGGCCTAAGAAAGTGCCAGGAGATAAGCAGAGCCCTGCCAGTCACATCGAGCTGTGCTGCTGGAAGCCTTGGTTGGCCAAGCCACACTGGAGCTTGGCACAGCTTGCCTGTGGCTCCTGGCTCTGCTGCACAGCCCTGCCAGAGACCAGTGCTGCTGGAGGAAGCAAGCCCGGGCCAGCAGATGTTACTAACACTCCTGTCACCAGCAGGAAGGACAAGAAAAATCTTGAAGAGGCAGCAACTTGTTTTCTTCATCTGGAATTGGAAGATGGGGCTGGGGGAAGGGAGTGGGATGGCACCCCTCAGAACTGCTCGTTCAAAGCAGTCTTTGTTGCCGTGCCACTGCTCGAGTGTTACTGCTACCAAAAAGAAATAAATTCGGTGTAATTAAAGAAGGTTTTCAGCCACTTCAGTCCGACACACTGTAGTATCGCTGAGAAAATTGAGTCAGTTTTTTAGTGACGAAACACACGTGTCAGTTCAGAAAATTTTTTTGTTCACTTTTAACCACACTGTTTTAATCAGGTATAAAAAAAAAAAAAATAAGGTATTTGTAAGGGAAAGCCAGTGGACCTTGGCAAGTAGCAGTTCTACCATGCAATTGAACAGAGGGCTTTGCATTTCTCACCAGATCGTCAAAACAGCTTCCAGATCCCTGCTTTGCTTTGCACAGAATCATGAGAGCCCACTTCCATGAGTTTACCCCAGTCATTGCTTTGGTTCTCTGATCTCTCCTTCTCTGGTGAGTTTTCATGGCACTGCCAACAAAGATATCACTAAATTTCCTGTGCCTGATGATATCTTCAAAAGAGTGAAGCAAGAAGAGCCTTTCCAGGCTGAGAAAAAGGCTACAGAGAACTTCAGAGCAAGTTCTCTGTTGGGTGAGACACGAGAAAGAGCGCAGATGCTAAGGCACCACACGCTCCATAAAGCACTGTGCCCACTGGGGAGAAATAATAATAATAAAACCAAGGAAGGAGAAGGCTATGGTAGCTATCTCTATGCTGCGAAACAGATGGGAGCACCATGGCTCCTTTCCTTTTTGCTCTTGCTGATTTTCTCGGGCTGGAGGCCCACTTTTGTGCCAAAGCTGTGAGGATTCAGCCAAGGTGAGAAACCAGACATGGGGGGTGCTTGGGTTTTTAAGTTTGGATGGAGCCGATCAGAGATGCTGGGTTGTTATTCTGCTCCTTTACTTTGCAGGAACATCTTAGAACAAACAAGAAGTCCCCAGCAGCTACTGTGGACTGTCCTCCACCTCATTAATCTTGATAATGTTCATGCTCTAACAGACACAGAACAGATCAAGGAACTGTTCTTGCCTTCTAAAGCAGCAAAAAAACTCCCAAAAGGGTTAAGAAACCCTCCCTCCAGCATTCAGTCCTGCCCAGAGCTGTTTGAGCACTCTGCTTCCATCTAGCACTGCTATCAAGCATGGAAGAGACCACCCTTATGATGGTGCTTTACTGTTCAAGTAAAGTTGTAACCCTTTTAGAAGGATGCGATGGTAGGAGCATGCACTGTTACTACATACTGCAACTACATCAAAATTCAGACAGAATCTGAAGTGGTTTTTTGGTGGGTACCTGAGCCAAATGATTAAATGAGAACTTCAGTTTCACTCCTTCGGTTTTGTTTCATAGAAATCTCGAAACTATCGACGAGCACAGATGTAAAAATAACGCGAACAAAAAGAAGCATCCAGCATTAGTTCTTAAGAAGCCTTACCACATCACTTTGAATGGGCTGACCACAGGACTCTTCTGAATCCTTGAGGAAGGATAGATCTTTTAAAGATGCATGACCAAATTGTACCAAAACTACACCTTGATCACAGATCAACTCATGTCCATAAAACTAAAGCACTTTTTTTTTTTTAGCTTTTTATTTTTAGCCGGTTAAGATTCCATATTATTGGATCTCTGGCCACATTAAAGCTAGATTTAAAACACTGCTCAACACAAACACCCACGGACACCCAGGAAGCCTTATTACATGCAGAACAGAGCAGAGGAGGGCTGACTACACAAAAGGTCATTCTGTAGGTTCCCAGCAAGAGAAAACATACTACAGTGCCTCCCTGACCTGCAGTTTAGGGGAAGGCTAGCATGACCAGTTCTGGCTAATTCTGGCAACAAATACAAGTCACCCATTGGGAGGTGGAGGCAAAACACCTTTCCCACCAGCTCATCTCCTTCTTTGAGCAGCAGCAAGTTGGCTGGACAAGATGAGAGACAATACAGGATGGAGAAGAAAAAAACAAAACAAAACAGAGAAACTGTTGAAACAGTGAAACTACCCTAATTTTCCTACTGCTTGTCTCCTCCCCCTAATGGCACAACAGCTGAGAGATTAACTGCCCTTATAGCTTTTGTAAGGGGAAGTTCTGCCGGGGACTGTGACAAGCCTCACACAACTCACAGCACTGCTGAATGACCTAGCATTGCCCAGCAGGAGCAATCCAGGAGCCCTGCCTTTCTCCTGCACGCTGACAAGGTGAGGTTTGCATGGGGCAATCCTCACGCTTTGCAAGCTCTCAAGCACTGGCTGAAGGCTGGCTGCTGGTGCCCTCTACAACGCAGTGGGCTTCTCTCAGAAATGACAAACGGCCAGGCCCTGCCACACACCAGCCCCCCTGGGAGCAGGACGTCAAGCAGCCACGCCAGTCTTCAAGGACAGTCAGACTCGCTGCACGTCTTCCTGGTTTTGAAAGGGCTGCTATTCACCCTTTCCTTCCCCTCTGCAAGATCAGCAGTCCCACTTGGATCACTCTCTTCTGGTGAGACGCACAGATCCGTTCCACACTTGCTTCAGCTCTCTGTGAGTTTGCTGAGAAGTAAGGGCCCACATAAATCCCCATCTTCTCACCTACTTCCACAGAAGTTGAAAACCTTTGAGACTCGTGCACCGCCATCACATTTGGCCAAAAGCTATTAATGGGACAAACAGCAGCACAGAAAAAAAATGCATTTTTCTTTCCTTTCTTTTCTTTGTCCCTCCTTTGAGGCCTTTCACTATTAACAGAGTTCGAATACACGCTGGAAACAGGTATAGTTTGCACACTAGCAAGTGTTAACATTGGCAGCTATTCACATTCCCTTCCAAGATTTCACTGAGCCTGTAAACCCCTCACAACAAGGCCTAGATGGAACACGAATTTACTGCCATCTTTGCAGCAGTACAAGAAACAAAGCAGAAGCTGATGCACTGTTCTTTATATTTTTGAAATATTTGCTTAGAAGTGTCATTAATTCAAGAATAACCCATCAAGAAGTTGTTCTGGTAGGGTTATCAACTTCATCACTGTAATATTCCAATTTTCTGTCACACAACACAGTGATTTTCATGTTTGTTTTGTCCTGTTACCAGAGCAAACCATTCATTTTTAACTGTTGGTTTTGGCATAGGAATACTGTAAGTTCATAATGGAAACGTGTTTTCAGTGGTAGTGCTGAACAATAGAGAAGTCTCTTTCAACTGCTGGGCTACGAGGAGAACCATCTGTTATTAAATTTAAGTCACAGCCACTCTGCTTCAGAAATGCCATGGGAGCTTTGCTAACTTTGCCATCAACACATTTGGAGAACTAAAGGAAAACTGCTGCTTTCCTAGAGACGTTCTCTGAACTCAGCACCACAAAAGGGTGCCGTTATTGCAGCCTAATTTGATAACAAAGAATAACTAAATACTGTTCAAGTAAACATTTCCTGGACAAGCTTTGGGGTGTCAGCAGTTTATGTACTTATATCCTAGAAATGTAAGTGGAATATACAGAACCAAGTGAAGAGCTTGGTATCACACCTGGCTGTTCCTTCAACTGTATCTACACCGAATAAAGCAAACATTGGGAATTAAAATCATGATGAAAGTGCTTTATTCAACACAATAGAAAAGTCAAATTTCGTCATCTGCTTGATTGACTGTTATACAGCACTTTAATTATTCTCCAACTTCCAATACAGTGCTAACGTGAAGGCTACCAAGTAGCCAGGATTTCGGAACCTGGAAATAACAATGGGGAGAATGACTGCAGCTGCCCAGATGGGAATCCAAATATCCTTCAGCATGAGCCTTAAAAGCCACCTCTCCACTTCTGCAAAGTTATCAGGAATTGCTCTATTATTTCTGTCATTAAGCAGCCATTCCTGCCCCCACCTTTGCACTGACTCCTCTCAAGTGCAGCCAGAGATTATCAAACCCAGTGATAGCCTTTCAACAGCTTGGCCAGCTGAAAAATCTCTCAAGTTATACTGCTATCACCACTGCGTGAGCTGACGTCAGGCCGCTGTTTACTGGAGATGGGCTGGTGCCAATTTCCACTGAGCCGAAGACGGCAGTGTCCGGCCTCTTTTGGCCGTACACAAGCAAGAACAAACTCCTTGTGTGCCTGCTTGCGTGCGCACATGTGGGAGATGGAGTACACATGTCTATTTGTGGGCACATGCAGATGTGAGAGAGGATACTTACTTTTGTTTTCCACTCTGATACCAGAAGTACAGCAGCAACAAAAAAGGAACACTTGCCTCCGAGAAACAGAGAAGCAAAAAGAAAGTACTGTCTGCTTTGTAAAAACCACCAGTGTGTAGAGAAAAACAGCAGGAAAACACAATAGAGTAAAAGAATGATTGGGATACCAGTAAAATGCCTTTTAAAAAAAGCTTACAGAATTAAAAAAATGCCTGTGAATAGAAGGGCTGAGGTGAAAACTGGAATACTTGACGCAACAGATGAAACAGCTACGTTTTACTCTCCATAAGCTTTCAAAGTAACCATGTTACCTTCTTCTTCACAGCCCCAAGTCAGTGTTGGGTAAAACACCTCAAGTCTGCTGTACAAAAATATGCTAAAATAGATTATTAATTCATGAAGGAATACAGCAATCAGATGAGGTCTGACTTTCCTTTTTTAATAACACCTGTGCTTATGTGTCGTTCCCTGTAAGGGGACAAACTGTGAATAAGCGTGCAAAGAGGGGAAAAGAGAGAAGATGTGAGACAATATCCAGATCCACTTTCAAGCACAACTTTCATACGTTGCAAATAATAATGTCAATAGGTGTAAGGATGCATTTGGATTTTAATTACACTGTCAATTCTGCTGGGGAAAAAAAGGACTACACATTTGAATGTGAGGAACACAGAATTCAATTATTTGCACCTCAGGTGAAGCTTCCAGCATTCAGATCCACACACAGAACACCACCACGTGAGTAAAAGAAGTTGGTGCACTGAAGATTTTTGGTTCCACTCGGGTATTTCACCCCCTCATCACCAAGATACACACTCCTCTGCCTTCTTCCCACAAGTGCATCACAAAAGCATCTTTGTGTGCACACCAACTTATTCTCCTGACAACTGTAAACCCACCTCAACCCGTCTCCTTGCAGAACTCCTCTTTCTCAAGTTCCTATTGAGCCAACCAAATGATGAGGTTCTAGAGACCATTAATACTGCTCTGTAAGTTAAACACAATGATTGTTTTCCTTCTCGTTTAAGGAACTACTGAATTTGATATCTTCCTTCCCCCCAGCATGAACAAAATATGCAAAACTGGGCAGATTTGGTTTGAACTGGTGAAGTTAAATTCACTAACTTTTCCTCTCCTTAGGTCCAATGCTCTATCTATATTTAAGATCTTCAAGATACCTGGGGGGGGGGGGGGGGGGAGAAGAAAAAAAAAAAACCCAAAACAACCTGGGAACCAGCAAACGCATCCCAGATCCCAGTATAGCTAAAACGTGGAAAAAGCAAAAGCATTTAATGCTTAACAAAGCGTTGAAGAACATCAGCTACAGCATGCAAGTTGGTCCAGACCTTTCAGGTTGCTTTCACAAGGCTTCCCATTGCTGCAGAAAGTGGTAAAAAACTGATACTTCATCAGACAATAAAATATATAACAGCTTCCTAATCTGCAACAATCTTTAAGGGTTGGTGATAATTTTCCAGATGAATATTTGAGATCTTGTACTGTGAAACAATGCATGGCATCTCCTTATGCTACTGTCCGTTTCCTTCTTTCAGTCAATTTTTTCTCCTCCATATAGGCACAAAGATACCAGACAGGATATAACTACCAAAATTGAGAATTGGCATTTTGAAGTCTAGACATGATTTCCTCTTTTGGAAGTCTTCTCATCTCTGTACCTTCTTCATGTAACCACGCTGTGGTAAAGAGTTTTCAAGGTGGCCTCATTTAGACCTGTGTAAAGACTATAATTCAAGATAGCATTTATTTCCTTACAGCAGCAGCCATATCTTCATCATTTGGCTGATAGCTGCATTGATTCAGCAATGCCTCTTTTTAATGCTTTCACATTTGGGGACAAGACACATTTGTCTTGGGGGCAAGGGGACAAGGGGGAAACAGTACAGATCATACTCACAGTTGCTATTGCAAGTCTTGCACACCATCTTGTATAACTTCCTTCAACCTCCTTGTATGCACTGAGCATGGATTTTAAAGAACACATCTGTAAAACTGATTAGCAGAGTATTTCCAAACTGGCTCTTGACACTTTGCTCCACACCAAGCTGTACTGCACAGTATCCAGCTTCACACAGACACACCAACATGAGCTTTGCCATATAGGCTGACCTTGGGCCCAGCAAGGGAATCTGAGGGAGACTAGCCTTTGTTTGGGCAAGGCTGGCACCAATCCTTTCTGCATTCATGTACTGGAAATCTCAGTGCACCTAGCCTAGCAGCCTGAGCACCTAGTTAGAAATTCACTTTCTGTGAATTCGCTTGCCAGCGTGTTGCAGAGCTTTAAAGAGTTGCAGTAAACAAAGCGACTCCTAAGGAACACCATTTCTATGGTGATGTTGGTATTCTGTTTTCCAGCTACAGCTTTTTGAACTTGTGTGCATTCTGTGCTTTGCAGTTTGTTCTGATGACAGGCTTTCAGAATGTATCACTGCATATTTACATCCATTTATATATATATATATATACACACACACACACACACATATATATATATGTATGCATCTATTATCTACACGTGATAGTATTCCATGGGCTGGCCCACCTTCATTTTATGCTGCACTGGCCACTGTACATGTTTTAAGTAAGCTTAGCCTCTATCTACATTCTGTCTACACAGTGTGACCCTTGTTTAGCTATGCTCTTTAGCTCTTTTACTGCTTCTTCATTAGGGAATCATTTTCACCACTCTGCACTTACACACTGCTCTTTGGAAAGAAAAAAAAAAAAAAAGCTCTATTTCTCACCCTGAACGACTTCCAGTTTTATCTGTTATAGATGCCAGGAAGTTTTTGGTCTGGATAATTGTTTCGAGAGTGTGCTCAGCACTGCTTTGAATAAGGGAGCTCAACAGTTGTGATTACACCTCCATCACATAGGAGAGATTCTAGCTGCCAGTGAGCAGTAGGGCACAAGCACTCCCTTCCCCTCTGCAGGTGAATCCATCCCATACTACATTCAGCAAACTGTGATTTTTCGTGTTTCAGTTGAAGCCAACCCCCACGTTTGGTTCAGCCACAGAATTAAAAGCACCACAGTTAATCACAGTTCTAACTGCTTACATCACCACTGCCCGGTTTGCTAACTATTCAAAAATGAAAACCTCATGACTGAGTTTTACACTACCGTGTAATGCTGCATCAAATGGTCTCAGCTGATCTCCTGATCCTTCTACTGGAGGAATATCCTCTTCCCAAGCAGTATTCCTCACATGAGTACATGTAGCATTCTGAATGTCTTCTGAGACTTTTCAGTCCTCTCCACTTCTCCCACTGGATCCTCTGGTAAATCTCTGTTACCAGATCTCTCAGACAAAACCATGACAAAAACCAGCAGTAGATTTCAGCCTCTTCAGATCCCCAGCTCAGCATTGCTCACTCGGTCCAGGAAGATGTGCAGTGCTGCAGCCAGCCTCTCCCTGCCAGGCTCTGTTCCATACACTAAACTTGAGCAGCTTCATATTTTTCTTTCCTTGGTCTAAGATGTGGCTTACTCCCAACTGTAGGCACTGAACATCAGTCACTGAAATGCACGGGTGTTTCCTGCTTCACCACCTGGTGCTATTCCCTCCTCTTCGTGCACACTCAAAGCTGAAAAGAAATCTATGAGCAGGCAAAAAACTCTTCAGCACAACATGTGGATGTTATAGCAGCTGAGAGCCAATTACTGCAAGAGTTTCAATCATAAGCTCAAGACAAGTTGGTTACAGGTTTTCAGCACATCTTTTCTGTCTTATTCCAATGAAGCCAACTTGCATTTTTTACGTTAAAAAAAAAATGTTCTTCTTGTCAGAGGTAGGCAAACTTCAGTGCAAGAAAAGAAATCCAGTCCCTGTTCCCCAGAGTCTTGGAAGACGTGGATTACTGTGATCTGTGTGTCAGAGGGCCTAGAGGCTGCCAGAGATACTGTTTCCCTACTCAGGCTTCTTCACAAGTTCTTGAGACTCACAGGTTTCTTTTCATTTTGTCTGACAGAACATAGTTGACAATGGCTTCTGGCAATACCAGTAAGACAAAAGAAACCCTTTTGGAGAGTAAGCATACCAGCTGTATCCACTGATACAAAGTCAGCATACAAAAGCATGGGGCCCTTACCAATAGGTGCAAACACAGTACAAAGTCTGTATTACTGCCACAAGTGGAGAAGAAAAAACTGGTAAGAAAACCAGAGAAGGGAATCCATAAATCTCAGCTACGGACCTCTGATTTCAGCCAGCTCTGATGAAGGACTAGAGTCTACTTTGATGTCAAGGAAATCTCTTCTGAAAGCACGAGGGAAAGCCCACTGCCATGCTGCACCCTCCAGCCCGTACACAGCCTCCATGGTTTTTCAATTCAAGAAAGCTTTGGGGTTTGTTTGCTTTTTTGATAGTAAGACAGAAAAACACAGGGTAAAAAAACTCAATTCAACTCGCCCAGGAATTCCTCAGGAGTTTGGTTCTCTGTCGATAAGGAAAAGGTTTATTCCCACTACTCCCTGGTATCTTCAGGGGCAAGAGACTAAAGATTATCGCAGGCCCCAAGCCAGAAGAGAGCAGCTTGGCTTCCAATGGGCCAGTCTACTTTGTGCTCCGTGGTCACCTCAGAAGGAAGCACAGCAAGAGCGTGGCTGTCATCAGAGTGTTTGGCATGCACATGATGCTGGCCCCACGCACAGCTTCTGCTGTCTATGCCTGTAAAGGTGCCAGAGCTGGATATAGTTAGATAACGCAGGGCGAGGGAAAAGCCCCAGTGAATTTCAAGCCGCAGCTGCTACACCATGTGTATGGTGTGGAAAAGCCATAGTGAGTAGAGAAGCACAGAAGGAGCTGGCAAAGGCTTGAAAGCTTTTCCTTTCCTGAGCAGTGGCAGATGATTTTACTGTGGAGTCTCAGGTGTCCTGAACAATAGTAGTGGAGCCGGTCACTGTGCTGGTGGTAGAGAAGAAACTGAGCTTTCTGGGAAAAGACAGAGACAAGTCAAGCCAGTTCTAGATCGTCATTTCCCTGCTGGCTCATTCTGCCCAAATCACAAGCTAGAAAAACTGGAAAGGTAAGCAGTCCAAAGTAATGGGGACATCAAGTGAACTGGTTTGTGTATTGGTTTAACTGGAACAAGGAATAGAATCCCTGCTTTGAGCACTGGCTTTGTAGACATTCTCTGCATTTGCATTCTATCTGAGAAAGCCATGTGCTAGCCTGAATTATTCTTGTTTTTCCTTCCAACACATCCCAGTCCTCCACAGCTTCTTGCTTGCATGACACCCATGACCACAGCTCTTATTCACCAGCTGGCAATACTCATATCCTACCAGCTCATTCCTTCAACTCCATGTAATTAGGAAGAAAAACAACAAAACAGAAACACCACCCCCCACCCCCCATCCCTCCTCCTGCGTTATTACTTCTGCCTTACCCATAGAATGACATCTCCTTACTAAGCTGACACCTTTCATGCAGAGGTAGAAAAATAGAGGTTTATTTTATGATTATTTTTTAATTAAATAATGAGTCCCACAAATGGTAGGAAATAATCAGCTTAAGGCTAATGATCAAAAAATCCTCAGTTATATATTTATAGTTAATTTCTGCCAAAGAACTGACCTCTCCAGATGCTCCATTGCATTTTACTCTTCAGAGCAAAGAAAAGCTCCTGCAGATGAGACATTTCCAATAGAACTGCTGCAGATGGGCAGATCTCAGTGCCCTGCTAACTAGCACTGAGAACACAGCAATATGAAGTTTATACTTCTCAAAAGTAAAGCAGTGTCAATGCTGTGCATTATTCCCCTTAGAACTCTTCACATACTGCAGGTTAGAGCCATATTCTGGCGATAAGGAAACTCAAAGGTAGTGGCTTTGTTACAAACCTCAGTAATGGGGATGGTCTTTTCCACATCTAGTCCATATGATCTGCAAATGTGGAAAGCAGCTTCTTCTCTGTTTGCATCAACAATTCAAACCTTCTCGCACAAATTACAGTCAACATCTGTCAAATACATCTGCATTGTCCACTGCTGTCTTCTAAGGACAAGTGCCACTCCTTGTAAAGCCGTCCAACAACAAGGCACTAATTTTCCTTCCTGGACTAGAAATCAAGTATCATTGCTTACCTGGTATCATATCCCACAGCTATGTGGCTCATGCAGTAAAGTCTCAGACACCCTCTGCACACAGAAATTTGCTCAGCATACTAAAAATTTCCACTCAAGACTTCTGGCTTTTCCAATTACATTTATAGACAAAAAAGTCTTTTTTCTTTTAATGGCGTTGCTATTTATTGCAATGCTATGAGGAGTCCTTATCTCACTGCAGTGCCCCGTGACAACGCATTCATTGAACTTCACTTTTTGATGTAAAAGGAGCGGCAACACACATTTAATAGCTCCATTTAAACTGGCCCTGTAGTTGAAATAAATTCCATGAGTGGCACTGCATCATGGGCAGAACTCAAAAGCTTCAGATATAACACTCTTCAGTGTTCACAGAGCTTAATATCTTCAAACAGAAATTACTTGAGCTGATGCATCTCTCATTATCATCTTCCAAATGGGGAGAGGATGATAGTCAGAGATTACCATGGCACAGGTAGTGAGAGATCAGACTCTTAATGTCCATAAACAAGCCCCTAAAGGCTCAGTTCCTCCACAGACAAGTGCATTGGGAACACAGCAAAGCACCTTCAGAGCTCAAGCATTGACACCTGATGCATCTGCTGCTGAAAGGTAACAAAGCATTAGCCAGTTCTTCCAGGCCAAGATTGCAACAGTAGTCCCAAACTTTAAAGGAAGGAGGAAAACAAACAAACCCAACAGAAGAAAAAAAAAATAAAAATAAAAAAAATAGCTTCCAACATGCTTATAGCATGCTGACATGACAGGAGAAGGCAGACTACACACCATAAAATGCATGCACGTCCCTGTATCTTTTATTTCCTTCCAGCTGACTCCTGGCCTTCAAGCACAGAGCCTAAGGAGGAATTCAGGCCATGAGATTCTGCTTTTCAAACTCTCAAGCAACTGGCAGTACACACAGCTGACTCAGGCTGGAAGACACTGAGCACATTACAGAGGAAAAATGTACTTGCTCAGCATACTGAGCAAGAACACAGGCAAACCCAGTTCTTCTGCCTTGGGAATCCCCAGATTTTGAGCCCAGAACCAGATCTGCATACGTTCAGCATGCTGCAACTGGACACACACTGCAGGTGAAGTGTGCAATAAGAGCAGCCTTTACCTTCTGACTCTGTTCTGCATGAACAGAAGCCAGTTTTTAAAGAAAGACAATGTAGTTTACCCTCTTATTATTGCTATGTCGTTTGTCAAACTCAGTGCTACTGTAACATTTCCAAGAGCATTGGGAGCTTTATTGCCTTTCCATAGCTCTTATGTATCAGGAAAAGTCCTAAGTAGATAGTGTCTCAGATACAGGAAAGAAAGATAGAGTTAATGTATCCAAATCTTTTTCACACAAGCACACACCCTGAAGTAAGCCAGAAATGCTAACTGTGTTTATTACACAGTTTATTAAACTGTGTTTATTATTGTCTAGTATAAACAACAATCACAAAGCTAAAGGAACAAAGCATCTCTGCCTGAAGGGTCTTCAGTGGGACATAAGGTACCAGCGGAAAGATAAAAGAGGGTGCTGGGGACACAGTAAGAGAAAAGCCCTTCAAAGGTACGGAGTACAAAACAGCGCTAGTGTACAGCAGTGCTTCCTTCTGAAAGGCCTGGCTTTCCAGGACACCATTCCACATCCCAACTCTGTGCTGTTCTGCCTAAAGCCCTTTGGGAGGAAGCAGACAGATCAGGTCTCTCCTTAGCAGCACAGAACTTCACAGTCCCTGCTGACTGCCACAGCTCTGAAGGAAGTGGGCACAGCCATCTTCAGCTCAGAGCAGGAATTCTGCCATAGAAAGCCTGCAGGCTCTACCAGCCATCTCCCTTCTTCCTCAAACCCAAAATACAGCAGGGAACAGGCCAGTATTCCACTGACCTCAGTGTGTCACTGTCTAGAGTCAGCTAAGAGATACCAGGAGCAGGGCTGCACCTCACATCCATCCATCATAAGGAAGCAGAAAGGAGGTATTAAGAAAAGTCACAGATTCATCATGCAGAAAGGAGGAGCAAACACTGGTTAAAACACAGAGCAGGAAAGGGGAACAGGAAGGCTCCCCCTGTACACAGAGATCCCAAGGACAAAAAGGCACCAACCTCAGCACTGCAAATTAGTCCAAGCAGCAACTCTTTAAAGGCACTCAAGGCCCCAGGGGAGAGACAGAGTATCCTGAGCTCTCTTCTCTCTCATCTCCAAGTTTCCTTCTAAAGAGGGAAGACATGAATACATATCCAATCCCATGGGAATGCATCTAATTTATTTCAGGAGTGTCTCAGGAGCTCCAGCAAGAAGACATCCAGCTTCTATGTGAAGGTTTGAAAGGCACACTGGAGCTGGGCACTGCTGGAAGATGAGCACAACTCCTGTCAAAACTCAGCAACAGAAAAAGATAACAATTTAGGAGATCTCCTTTCTACTGCTTATTCTGACACCATGTTATATACCTATTTACAAAAAGGTGGGCAATATAATCTTGATATCACAGGAACCATTTGAAACTAAGTGAATTGAGCCAAGCCTTGGTGGTCTCGCAAATCAAGTGGAGGACAGAATATACACAATGCAGCCAGCTTACATGAACAAAGTCTACAATATTTTTAAAATCAAAAAACAAGTGCACTCCATACTTATAAATTTTACCTTGTCCTGCACAAAGCATGCAAGAAATAAAACAAGCTCTCCTGCCACACTTGATGCTTTACTGTCTATTAGACAACTTGCTGCTCATCTTCCCACACCAGAGGACACTCCACAAGAACCTCACTGTCCTCATCCACTTCACGTTGCACTCTACTAAAGAAAAACAGTCCACTGAATTCAGTCTCACTTCCCATTCTGGTGCCACTAAGGAGGCACCACAAACAGAAGCAAACGACGTGCAACTGCTCTGTTACACATCCCAGGGACCGGCTCCACATGGCAGCGCCTGAAGAATAAGCACACTGCAAAGCATTATGTTTCCAGTGGCAAGACGGATGGGAAGAGTGCCAGCCTCTAGCTGGAACCCTTTTGTCATGCCAATTGCTGGCTGCTACCAGGTTTTGCATTAGATACCTCCTTAGAAAAGAGCTCTGCATCCCATCCTTCCAGATGGAGGAGGAACAATTCATGATCACATAAGCAATGCCAGGATAACTGAAGAGAAAACATTTTCTTTTTGTTTTCCCTTTTGTGTAACAGACATTTTCAGGGGCCTTAACAGCAGCAAAAACTGGATTTAGGATAACAACACTTCCTGCCCAAAGGAATACATGCACAAAACCCCAAAAAGACTTCCTGCTGGCCTTGTCTAGTCTCATTTTGTACACCCACCTCATGTGTCTCAACCCACTGCTTTGTCATTTTCACTGCATTTCTTCATGCAGAAGATGACCAAAGAACTCCACTTACACAGCCATCATATCGTGCGTTGACAAATGCAGGAGAAGGTATCCAAGAGATGGATCAGATGTCAGGAGTTCTGAACTGACCAGGGATTGACTTGTAATGCTGAAGCAAAGCAAAGGTTCTCTTTTCTTTCTGGACACACCAAGGAGCAAAATACACAAGTTTACTAGGCCTAGTTGACTGATAAAGGCAGACTGGACTGAAAGCTCAGCAGTCGGAATGCTGAGTTCTCATGGTGCCCACTTCTTTCATGGAGCCCCTTGCATGAATCCTTCTTGCTCCATCTGCACATACTTGCCACTCACTCATACTCCTCTCAAGACTCCTGGCTCCTTTCAATCTTGTTGTGTATCTCAGCAATCTGAGAATTCCCACCTATGTACCTTCTGGCCTGTCTCTGACTGGTAAGTACTGGAAGTAGGGATTATCCATCTGCAACTGGGAAGTGCCTGGGATAACCCGAGTCCGACTCCAAGTAAACAGTAAGGCATAAGCACGTCATGTGTATTTAGCCAAGCACATAGCAGTCATCTCTGATGGCATAACTGAGGACAGTACTAACTTCCTACAGAAAGCAGAAGAGAAATCTATGGTTTAGGGTACATTCACTGAACAGGAATATACATATATCAGATTTAGCCACCCTGCCTCCACTTCCCTCCTTCCCCTATCATAATATCCATTTCTGAAATCCATACCCCCTTTTTATTATAAATTATTCTAATCAGTTCTGTGGCATGGCAGAAATCCAGCATAACCATCAAAAATACACATACACATGCAGGGTATACAGACTTCATCTCACAGGAGCCTCCGATGACAGATCTGGCAGCTTTTCTTAACAGCACTCCTGCGGTGCTGACCCTTTCCTAAAGATACATTCACCCATACTATTTCCTCTCTGTAAACAAAAGATTTCTCCCTAATACCTTATTAAAACAAACAAACAAACAAAAAGCATTCAAAAGGATTTTTTCCTCTGGTTGAAGAAATTCAACCTGACGATGGCTGAAGGGGCCAGAGAGAATATTTCCAGTGCGACGCAGACCTCTCCCCATTCCCCAGAAGGAAAGATGTAAAATAGATGGAGTGGTTGTTCCAGGCCCCTTAGAATTGGAGTATAGGTGAGGAAGAAGGGATGAAAAGGGAAAGAAAACAGAACAAAACCAAAAACAAGAGATTAAAAAAAAAAAAAAAAAGGCAAAAAAGGGTTCTTAACTTTTCTTGGGTAAGGAGCACAGGCCACTTTTACAGCTCCTGAAAGAAGACCTGCACACTTTGCTCATTCATACTGCAACAGCTCTAGGAAGAAACCAGCTCTGTGGCTTACCCATAAAACAAAGGGGGAGGTTTGAATCCTGAACTGGGGAAAGAAGAAGGTAAAAGAAAAAAGAAAAAAAAAAACCAACAAGCAATTTAAACTCAGAACACTATCCTCTTGTTAAATTACATGTTGAGAGCTCAGCTGCAAGACTGCCTTGGCCAGCGAGGGGCAAAACTCAGGAAGATCCAGTAATACACGCTAGCATGCAATTAGTCACTGTTGTAAGCACTTTAGTTTGGATTTCTTGGATTATAAGATTTCAAACACTGTTGTTTTATAGGAGCGATACGATAGCTGTCCAAGCAACACAATCAAATTATGCTACCAGGACATTTGGGCAATGTATCACCACAGCAAAGGAAATGAATTACCACAGTTCTTATTCCGAACAAGAGAAGATTATGTCATTTTGAATGCGGGGGGGGAGGGAAGAAGTAGAATATACCCAAGAGTTTGTTTTTTCTTTTGAGCTTTCCAAGGTAGGAAAGTCACAGAAATGCGCAAGTCTGAAAAGACAAACTGCTTTTCCCTACAATTTGCTCTGAAATATCTGAGAATAAGTAAAATAAATCAAAATATTCAAAAGCCAAAGGCAGCTGGGGAGTCTCTAGTTTTGGCAGAATGGTGGAAGGATGCTTCACTGCTGAGCACTTCCCCATTGCTGATCTAGCTGTGACCTCTCATTTTGGCTCTTGATATCAGACAACCACCAGCAGGCTCAGAGATTCAGCTCTGATCACAAACTTCACTAACAGGTACATTCCCTCCCATAGGAAGAAAAGCTTTCCAAACCCCTCAAGCCAGCAAGGTCGGCAGAGGACCAGCATTTTCCTTTAAAAAGGTTTAACAGTTTAAAGATTCTTTTAAGAAGGCTTCACCTTTTACCTCTATCTACATCACAGGACACCTACCGCACTTTACAGCTTAGTTCTTGTGTTGCATCACAAGCCAAATATTACCTTTTTTAACTTCACTCATCTTGTTTGTTTGTTCTTAAAGGGTACTTGGCTACCCTCATCACATGCCTTTTTTTGGTGTGTGATACCCAAGGGGCCACGATCCTGACCTCAACTTCTTTGGCAAGGGCCAGATGTTTCAGCACAAGGTAAGGGAAAAACCATCAGTGCTTAATAACATCCCTGGCATTCAGTCTAGGAGGTATATCTAGGAGGTATATCCAATATATATGATGCATTAGGGATGAGAAAGGACTAAAACAGAGAAAACAGCCAAATGAATACAAGGAGAACTACAAGAAAAAGAACAGCAAGCTCCGTAAAGGCAAAAAAATCTGCTTTGGTACAGAGTAGGACACGTGTCTAAAGGTGATGATGCCTGGGTATTATTCCTGGCTCTCTCCCTGACTCCTGGATAACTGCAACAACTCACGTCACATATCCAACAGGCTCTCCCTTCATGTTTTTCTTTTGGACTAAGGGTCAGTAGGGCCAACCACTTTCTTGCCCAGAGCACACCAGTGTCCCACACCTCAACACGCACCTTAATGCTGCATGACAGCGGTGCAACCACCCTCCACACCAAAACATGAAGTGCAGGCCATGAAAAACAGGAGCTGCATGCCAGTCCCCCACATTTCACATTGCCATTGGAAGCTTTTTAAGGAAGGAACCACCGCTGTTTATTACTAACCTGCACAGAGCAGCATTATTCAGTTAGTAGTGTGATTCTATAAGCCAACAGCAGATCTGATACTGAAGATTAGAAAGAATAACTGGGAGAAAATGGCTACAAAGAGTGAATGAGTGAATCAGAAACACTTGAAAAGGAATTCAGCAGGAGAAAGAAGGAAAGCAGCTGAGGAAAAGATACTTCCAAGAAATGAAACAACAACAACAAAAAGATAACCAGAGGTAAAAAAAAAATGACACCCCTGTGAATATCTGGTTTTGTTGACTTAAATTCGATGTGCACACTTTTTAAATGAGAACGTTGAATTTGGACAACAACCTGTTTTTCCCCTTGCAGCAAATATACAAATCTAGAAAGCTAATTTTTAAAGTGGAAGAATCCAAGATCTCAACAGCCTTGTTCTCAGAACTGATGCTTTAACCACATTAGTAACAGCTTTCATAAAGACAGCACAGTAACTGCAATTCCTTGTCTGTCTTGAAGCCACTCTGTTGAAGCCACTTTACCACTTTATGGTTAAAAAAAAGCAGCACCTTTGGTGTTTCTTGGAACCCCTGTTTCACATAGTAAGAACTAAGAAAGTTCTGTTGAGGTTTAGATGAGATCTCTTCCCTGTTTTATTCATTTCTGTGTTCCTCAGCTGTCCTTCACTGGGCACCCACAGAAATGCCAAAGATAGGAAGTGCTGTAGAGCACAACTCAGGCAAATACTTCTCCTGCTTATGGTCACTAGAAAGGCAGAATGCCATTTCTGAACCACAGCTGAGCACTAGGAGCACCATGCCAGCCCTCACCAGCTCCATTTCATTGAAGATTAGCAGGAACAACGAAGCACGGCGAGATATGCCATAAACATGGTTTTGCCAGTTTGTCTGTAAAAAGGTTTGGATGAGCAAAGAGATAAGGGGAAGCCTGTCTATTTTATCTGTATGGCTGGACTCACCAGTTTGCATTTGCTGGAACCACACCCTCATCAGAATTCCCTCTGAAATGTCAATATGAGGCATAGTACTAATTTCTCAAACCGCTGACCTTTACTGTTGCCTGAATCATACATCTGTCATTTTGAAGGGTATCTGTTCATACAAGAACATGCTTCGTACACCTCACCGTGCCTGAGCTCCACACATACACCTCTCACATGTCACAAGAAGGATTCTCATTGCGTGAACCTCCTGAGGTCCATGAAGCCCATAGTTACCATTGCTCATGCTATCCATCACTAAGGCAGCCAGGTTCCCCAGGCTCCCTCGGAGCCCTCAGTGATCAAAAAGCCCACCATAAAGCCCCTGAATTAGTGCTGTTCCTCCCAATTTAGATGTTTTATACAGTTCATCAGAACTACATGCATCATACATGTTACGTAGTGCTCAACATGAGAGCGTCAATTTGTCGTTTCTCTCTCTCTCAGTGCTCAGTGTGATGAATGATCCGGTTGCTTGCCTCTCTAGTATAAAAACAGGAGAAGCTTTGAGACAAAGAAATAAAAGCCAATGCGCATTACAGATCTTACAGTGATTAATATCAGTCCTTCTGACTCACATCTCTGACAACAGCTAAGGTCGCTATTTCTCTTTTATTTCTGCTGTGGGTTACAGTGCTTTTCACCAGAACCCTCCAAACCCTCGAGTTAATTTAATTTAAAGCAGAAACAGGAATGTAAGGAACGTGTAGCATTTGAGCTACAACAAACACTATCACACTAGCACGTCATAATAAGTGACCTTCACTCGCTTCTGCCAGCAGACACACTTGAAGGTTCCTGCAGGCCTGGATGTTAGTGTGATTTCTAGAAGATTGTCTAATGAAACAAAATTTAAAGGTGTTTAAAATAAATATACACGTGCAACTCATCCCCTGATCCAAAAAAACCCTGCCTTTCCAAGTCAACTACCGTTTGGCAGGCCTACATGAGAAGCAGACAAACAAACAGCATCTTTCCCTTTCAGCATGGAATCTGCAATAAGAAAGAGAAACCAGCATTTTATTGATTTCCATAATACCATCTCTACAGCTTAAACTCACTCAGCTGCTAATGCTAATTCACTGATGCTAGGGAGCCTTCCCGTATAATTATACACCCTTGACTTTGCTGAGCTGCAGGGCTCTGCTTCTAACTTTCCAGAGGACCACTGCACCAAAAGGAGAAACAGAAAAAAACCCCTTTCATTACCCAAAGCAAACTGCAAACCCCATTTTGCTACTTAAATGGGAAATCAGAGAGATTTAATTTTTAAGACAGGGAATAATCTGCCAGCCTGCACCTTTCCAGATTTGACATCGTGATGACAAGTTCTTATTTAAACTCTTCCCTCCACCCTTTTTTTTTTTTTTTTTTTTTTTACTTCCTGAGAATAGACAACGATATAACAAATAAATATTGCAACAATTATGACTTCTAGGAAGAGATTTTGCTCAGTAGGGTTTCAGTGGGGTGATTCCGAATCAGACAAGGACTCTTGTGAGCGTCACTATAATTAACATACAAAAAGGTATTTTAAAGTATTACCTTTGCTATAGGGAATATTTTATAAGTAAATAATTGCCTTTTTTAAAAGAGGTTTTTCTTTAAAACAACTCAAGCACTCCTTAAATCCAAGTAAATTAAGATACCCACGTCTAAAATCCAAAATGTCCTACGCAATTAATGAAGTAAGCTCTGTCGCTTTTATATATTTCTTGAACCAACTCAGCAGTCCATAGCCAAGCAGACAGCTCCAGTACACTTCACTGAGAGTTTTGCTCAATTAGGAGCTGCAGAATTTGGCCCAATTAACCCAGTACTATTGGGAGCGAATGCAGTGGAGGTCTGCAGGGTGAACACCCTCCCCACATGGCTGCACTGAGTCCCCTTTCTTGCCACCCCTGTTCAGCCTGCCTTGATATTTCAGATCAAAGTATATTCACCATCTCTATCAGGAATTAACGTGCTTTAGTTAAAGGAGCTTAATTCTGCAGTGGTTTTGTGTATATTAATTTGGAACCAATTGATCTATTTCCTCTGAGAGGGATGAAAATGTGCGGAGTTTTGTTGAACAGACAAACAAGTTGACAGTATCAATACAGAGTTGGAGAGCCTCTAAAAACAATCTAGTTTGCATAATTAACGTTAATTACAATAACATCTCAATCAGTGACACAATAGCTCAGCAACGAACACAGTCATACAGGGAACTGAGAACATGAAATAAACACAAAAGAACTGTGCCTCACTCTGAGAGTATCAACTGTTCTTTCAAGAGATTCATAAACAAGAATGTAAAGGAAGAAGACAGTTCTGCTTTGTTAGACATTTTCTCTTTACAGACTGTGTGGAGCTTTCTTCTGAGATTGTACTGAGACAGTGGATGCAAGCTGTGGACACTCCAGATAATATTATCTCCCTGTAACTTCACATCCAAGCCACTACAAACCGCTTTGAAGGAAAACAACCGAGGTCCTGATCCTGCTGGCGATGATATCAACAAGTCTGGGGGCTTTTTGGAGAGGAGAAAAAAAGCAAGAATAAAATCACACAACTTAAAGACCTCGTGTAGGTATGGATTCCCTCAGGCACAAAGGAATTTCAGGACAAGATAACAACTTTTGCAACAACTTTTTTTTTTTTTTTTTGCTTTCCATAGCAATGGGTGAAAGCTGAACACACAGAAAACTTACTTGCTTGTTTCATCGGTAGCCCAAAGGTCTTCAATGGTTTTTTTGGTACAGTCACTTAACAGAGCAGCGTTACATGAAATCCTCAGAAATCTTTTTCACAACCCGAAAGAAAGAGCTATACAATAAAGTCTTTTTTTCTTTTTTAAGGAGAAGGAAAGGAGATAAAAAGAAACAACCCGCAACAACCACCCAGCTGCCACTCCAGTCACCAGGTCGGTGCGCAGCACACAAGTGGTCACACCAGTGTGACAGGGAGGACTCGTGCAGTGACGTACCACGCAGCCTGAGCATAGCTGGCACAACTGGGGCTGAGGAGAGGAGGAACAGGAGTGAGGAGCCCTGATGGAAGGGCTCACTGAAAACGTGGGTTTCCTGATTACTTCTCACATTAACGCAAACCTGCTCCGTGAAAGCTAATGGTGCTAAAGCAGTGCCAGAGGAGGAGCAGGCCTGCTCTGTGTAGCTGTAAGGACCCAGATCTGTCAGGAGGTGTAGGAGTTACGGGCAGGATGCTGCCTGGCACCTGAGCTTGGGCCGGCTTCCCGTGCAGCGCTCCTATGGCCTCTGAGGGGATTTCTGTTTGCTCCCCTCTCCACGGACACAAGCAAGCCAAGATCTGCTTAAAACTTCATTTTCTTTCCAAATGACCAACCTGTCACTCCAGAAGCTGCTGACTGAAGCTTCCCCTTACACAAGCACTCGCCTTACAAAAGCAAAGAAACTTCACTCGCAGGACCCTGGGAGCGACGCCGGTCCTCCTCTAACCCAAGTTTATCGGATATTCCCGCACTTTCCAGCTCCCCGAGGTGCGGGGAGCGCCGAGCTGCGGCACGCAGGGATACGGCGCGGAGCGTCCCGCGTCTCCCTTCGATTCCAGCGACCACAACGCGTTCACCTTTCTAAAAATACACCCGGAACGATCGATAGCGGCGACGGTAATTTTTTTTATCGCTCGGGCTTCGCGCCCGGCAGAAAGTCAGCCCGAGAGCAGCCCCGAGGTGCGGCAAGCAGAGCGCCCGAGCCGCATGCCGCCCCCCGCCCCGCACTCACCCGCTCCGGGGGCTCCGCCACGAGGGCCGCTGAGGAGCGCTGTGGGGCGGCGCGGCGCGGCGAGATGCGCCCGCTCGGCACAGAGGGCTTTTCCAGCGGGGAGGCGAGAGGGACTCGGGATAACGTTAGCGCTTGGACAGCAGCGCGTAGCAGCCGAGGAGGCTTCGCTCTATCCCATGCCGCTGCGGGGGCCCGAGCGGCGGAGCCGAGAGGGGAAGTTGCGGCCGCAGCCGGAGGGGAGGATGTGACACGGTGACAGGCGCGGCCCGCCGGCCGCGTACCGCGGGAGGGGAGCGGGGCGGCTCGGGGAGCGACAGAGGCGGCGCCGCCCGTCCGCACACGGCATTTAACGGCGCTGACGGGCCGCGCGCCGTGACTCACACACGGGAGTTAGTCACGGGGCGGGCCCGAGGGGGCCGCCCCGTCCCGCCCTCGCCCCGCCCCGCCGGCCAATGGGACGCCACAACCCGGTGGATCGACGCGGGGAATGTCCAATGGGAGCGCGGCTCGGCCCCCGCGCCGGAGCGGCCCCTTCGGCCCAATGAGTCTTCTGAGGACACTGCCGCGAAGTGCCGGGGAGGGTTGGAGGGAGCCTCGCGGGGGTGGGCGCTGCGGCTCGGCCTGTCTCCTCGACCAATCGGCGCCGAGAGCTGCTTTTACGGACGGCCGGGCGCTGTCCAATCGGGTGGGTGCGGAGGAGCCGGTCACGCAGGGCGGAGGAGGGTGCATGACTAGAGGCGGCGGGCGGGAGTCACCTCGCTGGCAGGGCGGGGGCGCTGAGCTGCGCTGCGGTGCCGCTCGAGCTGAGGTCGCCTCCTGCGGGGGGGGCGCGGAGGAGGAGAAGGAGGAGGAGGAAGAGGCTGGGGCAGCCCTGTTGGCAGCCGGCTGTGAGCTGCGGGGTGCCGGCAGGTGTCACGGCTCTGGGGCCGGTGTTCCGCGTTCCTCCCCCGGCTCCGTGCGGAGCTGGCGGGCGTAGCGGTGCCGCGCTCGCAAGCGGTTAATATCGGAGGAATTTGATTTGGAAGCGGCGCCCGCTCGGAGTTTCCAGCAAATCCTGGAGCCCTCCCAAGCATTTAATCTCGGTGAAGGAAACGAGATATCCAAATCTGTTTCCCCACCTTCCTCTTGCCATGAGAGCTCCTCAGCCGAGGTCTGGGTTTTGCGGCAGAAAGCATCAGGTGGCTGATGATGATGATGATGATGAAAGAGGTGGGAATTTGAGGGTGGACGGTCTTTTGGCAGCTATGTGTTCTTGGTAATTAATGTTCTAACGGAACTGAGGGAGAAACTGAGCTGGTGGATTTGGGCACCGAGGCTTCTATAGGCTGTAGGTCCATAAGCAATCATCTTGCTCTGCTGCTTTGCAAGTGTGCTTCCAGAGAAAGCACCCGAGGTAATACCTCTTATCGTGACAGTGCTGCAGCTTTCCCGGTGTGCTGCCATCTTTCCTGAGGGCCAGCACTGAACAGGGGGCGGTTATGTGAAGATCTCAGCTTTTTTCCTTTCAAAATCACAGCCAAAACTTCAAATGCGGAGTTTTCCAGGGTCACACCTTGCTGCCGAAGGGATTTCTGTTGGAGCTGCTTTGGAGCTGCTTTGGCTGTTCGATTTGTGTAGAGCCTGTTGCTTAAAAGCAGACTTGCTCCAGCTCACTGAGCCAACAGAGTTACAACGTTAGCTGGTATAGCCGTGTTGTGTCCTCTCAGACCATTTGGTAGGCAGATAGCTTCATGCAAAGACCACAGTGCCCAGCACTCCACAGCTGTTTACGAAATTAGTTTATTTACTCACCACTGACCTCAGGGAATACCTTTAAAAACCTCCAAATACTCACTTATATATGAATAAAAGCAGTGAATTTCCTTCAGCTGTGTTTGCTTTTTGAAAACATTCCAGCCTGTTAGATTAGTGGCTAGAAATGTTTATGGAAAGAATTTTAAGCCCATTTTAGAGGGTATTCGTGGAAGGCAAAATTTTATCTCGTGAGCACAGTCATCTCACCGGGTGTTAATTTATGTTCATTGACTCAGGGGATGTAAAGCAGTGTGTTGTGAGTGATTTGTTCAGGTCGTGTATCTCCTGTTTCTCGTCTCTTTGGCTGCCATGCTGCTTCCTATTCCTCCGCTGTGCCAGGGATGGAAAATTTCTCATTTTATTTGTTCACTTTGCACCTTCTGCGTTTCCATCTGAACAGAGAGCTCCTTTCTTGAGCAACAGTGGAAGTGAACTGCTATCACAAAGCAGACCTGGGGCCCTGGAATATAAAACCACTCCCTGCAATATTTAAATTCCTTTGAAAGCCATCCTCTGCCATATGTCTATAAACACTGTCCAGCTGCAGCAAGATTGTAGATTCTCTGAGACCATCTGAATTTAGTGAAGAAATAACAATGCTTGTACTGAGATGGTGTCAACTGCCAGTTTGAGTGTTTTGCTGCACGTGTCAAGTACTTTTTTTTTTCCTCTGCAGATTGTTAGAAGCGGGAATAGAGGTATAGTGGTGTAATATACTTGCTTCTCTTAAATGAGGCTTTATTGCAGGGCGTACAGTGTAATTGTGTCGTTTGAGAGGCAGGGATTTAAGGTTAACATCATTACTGCTGTCACAGAAAGAGGCTAATGCAAGCATTCAAGAGTTTTAACATCACATCCAAATCTCTTCATTTACCAAATGACCGAGAGAGAAGCACTAGAGCTTTCCTGGCATGAAAGCAGACCCTCCTGCAGACTGTCCTTTGCCTCGATGGAAAAACATCTGCAAGTTTTTATCCCTAGCTGATGCCATTCGTACGCGTGTTTGTAAGCTGCACCTCCTCCTGACACCCCACACAGTGCTACCACTTTCCCAAGAAATGTGAAAACTTGGCTGTCTTCATTAGTAGGAGTACTTCTCCAACACCTCATTGCCTGTTTTACAAGCGTTCCTGGTCTGTGTAGCCAGCTGTCACCCAACCAGGCCACATCTTCTTTTCCTGCTTAGGAGGGAAGCAGCAGAGCTGGGATGCCAGCATAGATGGGATAAATAGCAACAAAGAACACAGTGCAGCTCCTCTGTTGGATACCACATATTAAATACTCCTAGCAGTGATGCTTTGGTGTGGTTCATGAGAACAAAATGGAGTTTCAGGGAATAACAAATGAGAAGATTTCGTGCACAGAAGTTTAAGAAAGCTGCAAGCTGCACGTGGACAAGCATGCTAAATTCAAGAGTGACTCATATGCTGTGTGATGTTTGTTGGGCTCGAGCTGCAGGTCCCTCAAAAGCAGGGTTTTATTGCACAGAAATGAGCAGGCTTTTATTGTGAGCTGCGACCACCAATTCCTTACGCGTTAGTGCTGGCAGAAAGTGGGTTAGAAATGAAAGGAACAATTTTAGACATATGGTGATCTGGCAAAGCGCTCTGAAATTTTAATTATGCTGTGGAAAGGTCAGGGCTGGATCTGTGCTGGTGGAGGGATAATTTGCTTTTGTAGTTTACGAACGTGCCTTTCCAAAATGAAAAGACTGAGAGCTGAAAAATGAAGCGAACTTCTCCTGTGCAGGCAGTTGATTCTGATCTGCTTTCAGAACAGCTTTGCAGAGGCAGGGCCATCTCTAGGATGAGAAGAGTAAGAAATCTCCTTCCCTAACCCTGTTTTCAGAGGGGTAAGCTTGTAAAGGGAGGGTAACACTCCCTTATTCAAAGGCCAAATATTAAGCAACATCCCTAAATTCAAATGCAGCTCTTGAAATATCCTCATCCTTTTCCAATATGCTGTTTGTTCACTGAGTGCAGCGGTGCTTGGTGCTGCACGTACCCTGGCAGTGGGACATAACCCCAGAGCCTACAAGGATGAGGCAGGCCCAGAAACAGAGAGATGAAGTGGTTTACTTAAAGATAAGGCTCATCTCTCCCACCCCCCAGCTAGAACCAGCTCCCTGATTGCTTTATCCCTGCGCACTTCCAGTGACCTTGATTTTTCACATCGCTGGAGGGATTCCAAATGGCTTTGCTTTGCCGTGGGCAGGACTCCTCCTTTTTGCCTGGCTACACACCTATGTGTACCCACTGCAGCACTGATGGAAAAGGAGTCAGAAAATTATCAAAGGAACATGGGGTTGGTGCATGTGGATCAGCACTGATGGCCTTGGGCCTGGAGGGATGTGTGCACAAAACAGGTGATGGATCAGGTGGGATGTAGAGCTATGAGCTGGCCCTGTTATAAGGAACTGTTGTAAGGAGATCAGAAATTGTAAAGGATGGGCAAAATAGGGGGCTGGGTTTTGAAGGAGATAGGGATGGGCTTAGCGGGAGCTGGGGAAATTGGGCCCTGCTCAACAGTGAGGTCCTCCTCTCCATGCCCTTGGCAGGAACTGGGAAGTGAAACTGTGCAAAGTCTGGGGCCAGGGGGGAGGAAAGAAGCAAAAAGAGAAAGAAATCCAAGCAGAGAAGAAGAAATAAAAAAGAAAAAAAAATAGAGAAAAGAACACCAGGCCAAAAAGGCAGTGTGCTGAAATTAATTTGTTGGGATGGAATCTGCCGGCAGATCTCAGTAGCGGAGAGGCAGAAATCCCGTTGTGCTCAGGAGTGCCACGCTTGGGCACACCGCTGCTTTCCTGCCCTTCCCCTGCTCTTCTGCTCTCCCCCCCCCCCCAGCTAAAGCCAGGCAGGGAGAGGGAGGGAGGGAGGGAGGAATGGCGAGTCCGAGAGCTCTCTGCGGTCGGCAGGGCCTATAAATAGCTGCTGAAGTCTTGTAATGCCGACAGGGTGCGTCACAGCTGCCCTCCCCACTCCAACCCCACTGCCGGCCCCGCAGCACCCGCAGCCCCAGGGATGGAAATGTGGGGGTTCACCCCGGCTTTGGGAACCATCCAACCCCAGGAGGCTTGTCGCTCTGCCCGGACGTTTCTCTGTGTATTACCACACTGATATATTTCTGAGCACGGTGACCCTGTTTTATTTCTCTGTTCTTGCCCCCAGTGCCTCATTCTGTTAGGAGCTGCTTCCACCGATCCATCAGACACGAGCAGGAGAACCCGCTGCCGAGTTCATCCTCTCTGCACCTGCTCATTCAAAACTTGACCTGTCGAAGGAAGAGATGCCAGGCTGCCGTGTGGGATGTGCTCCTTTTCTAGGAATATGGTAAATAAATGAGTTTATTTTACTTTCTGCTGCGCCAGAGTGCTCACAAGGGAAGAACTGCTACCACAAGCAGTAGGAAGCATCTTTCTCTCTTCATCTTTGTAGCACCAAGAGCACGGACACACACATAAAGGGAGGGACAAATACGTGTCTTTTTCTCCCCTAAAGCAATGTCCATCCTGGAAGCAGGTTGGTACAAGCCAGGGCTACTTTTCCGAGCAGAAACCACGAGGATTACTCACATCTTTAAAAATAAGCCCATGTTGCAAATCCCCCTTTGGATTAAGACCTAAACCCTGCAATTGTCACTTTTCCCTCCAGAGAAAGTGCCAGTGGCTTAACTAAATACATTGTCCCCAGTGCCTCAGGAAGCTTCCAGCTTCTTTCTCTTTCCCCTTTTACTGGAACTACTCCATGTTTCTGCAGGTTGGTTTTACTTTATGGCTGGTTTGCTTTTTTTCACCACTTCATCATCCATCCCTTCTCATGACTCAATGTGATCTTTAGTCTTGTCCTTGCTGTTTCTTCCCCATCCTTCTCTGTCCATTTGCCACAAGCAAACTGCCTCCCATTCCCTCAAATTTGGGAGAAGCGACCCAACATGACAAAATAATATGTTTCTGTTATCAGCGGAAAAAATAAAGCCAGATTCATCCTCGATTTGTGTTCTGCATCCAACAATGTGTGAGAGCTAATAGGAGTTTTTTTCATCACATGTAGGGATTCTCTGCTGTCTCGTGGAACTTGTGCTGATGTTCAGTATGTCCGGGTGGTGTTCTTTGTCTTTGAGATGAGTTTGAACTTAAGAGAGGACTGACAGTTTTGTCACTTATGAATAAAAAACTAAGACCAAGACCCAGGGAAAAGCAAGTATTTCATGTGAGTCCATTATTGTTCACCTGGCTTTGCATTTCTCAATTTTCCTTGCTGGAAAATAAATGAAGATGTTAAACCAAGAGAAAAAAAAATAATAATGAAAACAGTCCCTTTTTAGAAAAGCTGCATAGAAAACCAAAATTTGTCCATTCAACCAAAACCATGGCCAAAACCTTTGCCTCCACTGGCTGATTTAGATGCCAGGCACAAGATGAGTGGGGCTATATGGGAATTAGATCCATTCCCATTGGGTCATGATGTTAATCCCAAGAGATCTCCCCTCTCTGTCGTTTATTTGGCCATGATAGAGAGGTGACAGCTGTGCCTGGGCGGTTCCCCAAGACCTGAGCTATCAACTCCAACTACTAGCTTTACACAAAGCAGGTCTTTGTCTTAAGGAGCCTTGTGGTTTTTGTAGATCAGTTGGTATTTTGGAAGCTTTAGCCGGTGCTGTTGCTTACACACTTTGATAACTGGGTAAATGTGATGTTCATGCTGACAAACTAAGGTTGGCCCCTGTGCCTCCTTTCTGAAGGTCTCTTCCTTCAGCCCACTGGCAAGGGCTCCACTTTTCTGTTATCCCAGTCCAACCAAACACAACAGCCACAAACAACGTCATTTTACGCAATTGAATCACTTCTCCACCCTGTGATAAAAGCTCTAATAGATCCCGATTTGAATCTAATCCAATAGGTCCCGAGTTTAAGGTATGTGAGATATTTATCTGTATACAATGAGGATATTAAGTGCTCTTAGATTGGAATGGCCTTTACACAACACAGAGGGACATTAAGAGAACCTCTGCTGTTGTTGGGCTGTTGGCCTGTTGTGTGGTCGGGTTTATCTAAAAGGAACTCCTCTCTGTTTCCACAAAGTTGGCCATGAATTGGATAGTTCCTTTTGGTGCCAAGGAAGCCAGACTTGATCTTTCCCAAAAGAGAAGGTGTTGGATGTTGAACACCAACCCAAGGAAAATCACACAACTCCTCACTGATCCAACAGTGTTTTGATCATCCCTGATGCTGCCAGCCCAGAGGGCTGCAAATTAGCCAGTTCCATTCCCAGACTGTAGAAATCAGGACACAATGCTCTCATTTATAACCTCGCGTAAGATCCTACTGTCCGCGTTTACAACATGCCAGGAGTGATCCATTTTGCCTCTCAGAGCTGCTTTTTGCCCTCTGCCTCCCACCTAACCCACTGCACAGATCAGTGCCTCAAAGAAGTCTTAATTTGAGCCATTTCCTAATGTGCCCCTTAGCACAACACATACAAGATTAAGCTTTTTGAGAATTTTCAGGTCCAAAAGAAATGTATTTCACAATGAGGAGAATGAGTGCCATTAACAATATCAAAGCGTTATGATACCCTCTTTGTAGTCACATTCCAAAGTACACTTTTATTCAAATTCTCTCTTTTCAGGAGCTTCTGCTTCTGAAATTTCTCTCTGTTGTTAAGTAGCCCAAAGGGAGACTTTGTGTGTGTGTGTGTGTGTGCAAGGCGAGTTTGGCATAATTCGTTCAGGATATTGCAGTAATGGGGTTATTCTAAGCATGAAACAAGACAATTTTCATGCCTTATGGAAGCCATTCTCCTGTTCACCTAATTTGGGATTGTTTCCATTTTGGTGAGCTCCTCCTCGCCAGGGTTCTTTGGGAATGATGGCATTCAGCTCAGTGCTATGAGTTAGTAGGACCTCACCAACCACAATTCTGGGGAGGAAAACAGAGATGTGTGCCCACCATACCTTCATATCACAGCTAAGCAGGTGGCTGAGGTCTTCAAGGGCCAAAATATTTGTTTGAAACATGAATTATTGATAAAACTGCTACTTGGTGGGAAACTTGTGTTTCCCTGACACACAAGTGCAAGAAAGGAGCATTTCCCATTACTGAAGCATACAGCATAAAATAGCAGAAACGTCCACCGAAATTTTAACGATGACCAGAAGAAAGGTTTTTGTCTCCCTGCCCTTTTTCTTGAACCGAACAGTGCCTAACTGTTTGGCTTGTGGTTAAGGATTATTTATGTAGGGCTCTTGTGTAGGTAAAGCGCCATGTCCTTGGCCCTCTGCCCGTGTAACGCAGCGCAGGATCTCTAGTTACAAATTGCAGCTGCATAGCATAACAGGAAATGTGGGGCTTTAAGTTATTCCACTGGAAAGATTAATTATTTGGAAAATAGTTATGCAGCAGCTTTGTGTATTTTTGGAGCAAAGGTGACCGGCACCATCTTAAATTCAAAGAAGCTAAGAATTAAAAAGGGACACTTTAGAGAGTGGGAATGGGATGGGACAATTTTTTAATTGTACTTTAATACTGTTGGAAGTGTCTCCTCTCCTGGAAGGTGTGGGAGCGTGGTGCTCAGCCCCAGTCGGGTGATGATGGGAGAAGAGTGGGAAGCCTTTGGGAGCTGCTGGGTTCAGAGGGATCTTCCAGTCCAAAATCCCATCCACCTGCTCGAGAGGAAGGCAGATCCCAGGAGAGCAAGGCCTGTGTGTATGCTCAGGAATGTGCCCAGTGTTATGTCCATCTGTGTTGCTGACTTGTTGGCAGAGGCAGGAGTGGATTCAGGTGCAATGCAAAGGCAAAGGGAAAGGCTGAGCCTTCTGACCAGCTCCGCAACCAGAGCGAGACGTCTCACTGGTTGGGATTCCTCTTAGCATCCAATGTGCTTAAATACCGAAGCCCTCCGGAGGGATGTGGTTTGGATGAAGAAGAGGTGGTTATTTTTAGGCAGCACAATGCACCTCTTAGTAAAGTTTTTCCAGTCTGACACGTAACCCGCGGCCATTTTGTGAGAGCAGCTCCTACGCACCTAGCTTTGTGCTCTGAAGGCTTCTGCCACAGGGATGGGGTGATGGTCACTCTGTTTTTGAGCCAGAGCTGCCAGAAAGAAAGTCCCAGTGGAGAAATTCTCATGAAAGGGTTTGTTCTCCTAAACATACCTAAGCCTTTGTGTGCTTCTACCAATGTCTTCTGTATAGTTAAAACCTGATCGGAACAGGCAGTTCTGCTGGAGGGGGTTGAGGGAAAGGGTCTGTCGCAGAGGCGGTGAGCATGGCACAGGTTGCCCAGTGGGCACAATTCCAGTGCTGGAGCTCACGGAGCATTGGGACAGTGCTCTCAGCCACGGGATTTGGGTTTGGGTGGTGCTGTGTGGAGCCTGGCTCTGCGGTCGGTGATCCTTATGGGTCCCTTCCAACTTAGGATATTCCATGATTCTGTGACCCTATGTTCTACGAACAAGTGGAGACGATGGCATCTATATTCCTCTTTCCCTCTGCAGGTCAAAGCAGTAGGCAGGGAAACTCAAGGGGGACCCACCCAGCCATGGCCAGCTTCCTTCCTTCCATCAAGGCTCAAGGGGTGCCTGTTGTCAGAGATGTCTGGTTTTTCCTCGTCCATCGCTGTTAAAAGATGCCTGTGAGTGGTATGCTGTGAACCTCCACTGAAGGATTAACGGGAGAAGAAATTCTAGGCTCTGTGTGATAGCAGTGGCTGGAGAACCTCTTCCTTCTTCCCTTCAGGACTTGGCTTTCCCAAGGGTTTGTAGGTGGGTTGTTAAGGCCTAACTTTTTACCCCTGGTCTGTGTCATATCTTTTTAATGTTGTGAGAATGATAGAAAGTATTAATAGCAAGAGGGAAACTACAAGTGGAACCTGGTTCCAAAGGCTGTGAGGAAAACATTTGGAGAGAATTCAGAGAAACAGAAGGGCAGGGAATTTGAGCAGTGGGCATCACAGTCCAGCAGATCCACAGACACTCGAGGTGTCAGTTTCTCATAACTGATGGAATTAAGTGCGGGGCAGTCCGTTATTTTATTTCTCACATTCCAGTTCCTGGCAAAGAACAATATCAGATTAAGAGAAGAGGAATAAAGAAAGTTTCTGAAAGAACCGAGAATGCTTCCTACCTGAGTAACAAACCGAACAGAGAGCAGCCTCTTAACATTGCAAGTTTTTATTTCTGCCTCATTTGCTGCTACCTCAGAATAACCAAAACTCCATGTTTGTTTAATATAAAACAACCATTTTTACAAAACACTTCAAGCCGCAGTAGTTTAGTCCTACCAGAATAATTCATCACTCCACTGCAGCAAATGTTAATATATGAAAAAATGCAACTGTGTATTAAAAAAAAAAATTGTTTAATTTAAAGCTCCTGTATTTCAATGGGTTCAGGCAGAATTCAGTAAAGCATTGCTGGTGTTGTCACAGCACAAGTGATGATGACACTAAGCTGTCCAAGATGGAGCTGTGACCATTCAAGGTTTCATTTAAACTCAGCAGAGACCCAGTAGAGGACAGTCCTACCTAGCTGCAACTCCTGCTGCGACTTTTCCCCCTTGTGCTGGGTCACTGACTGCAGGGAGGACTAAGCCCCTGATTTTGACTGTTCAGAGAACTGCTTTAATTGGGCTGAGGCAAACACAAAGCAGAGTGCTGGAGAAAAGGCCTTCAAATCTTGGTGTAGCACAGAACGTAGAATTTTTATAAGGCAAAAAAGACTGCTGGAAGTATCAGAAGAGCGGATAGGTCTGAGGCCAGCAAAAGGTTCATCTGAGAAATGAGGACAGCATCTGTAAGGTGAGAAGCTGTGGAGGAACCAGGTGTTCTGGGTAAAGCAACAAATCCTCCACATTTAAAAGCCACTCAAAGACAGACGGTGCCTGCAGGGGCAAGGTCTTACTGCCAGCTCACAAGCAGCCTCATTGTACAAGCAGCAGCCACCCCAGAGCGGTCCTTCAGCACGATGGGCTTGCCGTTCTGCCAAAGAGCCAGATGTTCCTGGCCACGGGGGAATTACCTCCTGCACCTTGGCATCTGGTTCCTGTAGCTGCCAGTGAAAGAATGGGATGGGCACGTTGTGCAGAGGGGCAGGTGGCACATCACAGAGGCTTTTTCCAATGATTACGAAGGAAAAGTATGGCGACAATTTTGGCTGAAGCGTCACGGAGAAACGCTGTGATCAAGCTCTGTGAGTGCAGCTCTGGGAATCACTGAAATTAGCATTTATCACTTGATATTTCAGAGTGCTGGGGCAGAGGATTTCAAGAATGAAGAATTATTTGGCAATAAAGCTGTCTTCTCAGCAAGCAGACCAGAAGGCGAGCAGCCAGGCAGGCAGGATGCGAGGCACCGTATGCTCTCCCACACCTACTTGTACCCCAAAGGGTGGACACCAAGCCCCTGCTGACCTTCCTGCAAGGTCGGACATTTTGGAGGTGAACGTAAGCACACGCAAAGGGCTTGGAAAATATGACAGAAAGCCAGCAATTCTGTATGCTCCATGGAAGGAATGGAAAAGGAGGGCGTTTTCCTGGTGGGAAAAGCAGTATGTTGGGTGAGCATAGAAGCAATGGCTCCAGAAGCAAATCCTTTGCTCACAGGAGAGATTGATCTATTGTGAATCTTCACAGTGCAGAAGGTCTGGCAACCTGAAGACAGTGGCCTCCAGCCTTTCTTTAGTCTCACACTGACCTTTGTCAATCTCTCTGAGACTAAATAAAAGTAATGAGAAGGTCTTCAGTCTGGAAAATTCGGGAACACTTCATAAACCCTGGCTGCTGTGACACCCATCTGCTTAGAGCATACATTAGCGGGTTGTTTCTTCTAAATTAAAAGCTGCGATAAACTCAGCTGCTCTCAGATCTGTCACCATCTTTCCCCTTCGGAGTTAATTTGCTGAGATGAAAGGGGCTGTTCTCACCTCTCAGATAACCGCTGGCCTAAGGCAGCGTGCTGTGTCCCATCTCAGTCTTTTCCCTGGAAATTCTGATTTTCCCCCAGCTGCCAGCAGAGCAGGAATGAGCCGAGGAGCCCTATGGAAAGGAGTGCCACCCAGCCACCAACAGCAGCCATTAAGTGCAATTAGCTACGTGGGGTTAGGTGAGTCATGAAGAAGCACAGCCTTGCCATGAGGGCAGGCATCCAGAGGTGAACACAAAGCTGAGTGGAGAAATGCAAAGTCAGCTTTTGCTTTTTTAATTACCTACCATCCATCCATCCATCCATCCATCTATCCATCCATCTATCTATATCTATCAGCCTGTCTGTCTGTCTTCTTAGAAACCTTATTCTACAGAGCTGAGCCTTAATGTTTTTGTGTTTTTGACAGAAAATCCATTGGGGCAGATGTGGGACAGCTGCAGTGATGCTGAAAGCACATGGCAGGGAGGTGGCTGCCCAAAGGGCTGCTGAAGGTGGACCCTGCAAAGTGGGAACTGCTGGCATCATGGCTTATAAATACAGAGGATTTTCAGCATGTTGGGATTACCTACTGCAGAACCTGCCCCAAAATGGGTTTTGAATGAGGCTGGGAAGGAAAGATAAAACAATGCCCAAGATAACAGTGCTGGGGAGAACAAAGGGCCAGATGTTTATTGGGGAGTAGCTGCTGGCCGGCTCCAGCCAGGCGGAGAACAGTTTACTCTTCTCAAGACTAAATCAGAGATCAAAAGGAGGATCTCAAACTGACAGGACCCCAGGGCCGAGCAAAGGCCTGGGGAGGAGGAGGCTGAGAGGATCTGGAGACTTTTCTCTGGAGAAGTTTGATAGGAGCTGCTCTCCTCAGTGTTGTGAAAGCCCAGCAGGTCTCTTACTTGCAGGAGGTCATTATGTGCAGGAGACAGCAGCTTGGAGACATGACCCTGTAAACAAACCCCATGTTCGTGTCCTTGCGATGAGCACATGCCCTGAGAAATAGCAGAGATATATGTGTTTGGTGGATTTGTCCTTAAGAAAAGTCCCAGCTGGTTATTGGGTGGAAAAGGATGGGTTGTAATATGAAATGGAAGTAACATCTCTCTTTTTTTTTCTCCCTTGGTGAGCTCTGTCAGGACATGCTCTGAGAACGGCTGCTCAGAGTAGCATGGGCTTTGGCTGAACACATAGAGACCAGCAACAGGCTGACCTGAATAAACTGGCAGCGGGCAAGACCTCCAAGAGGTGCTCACATCTGCCCCGTGTACAGGAGCTCCTGAAAGGAAAACAGCAAAGAGTTGTCAGGAAAGAAGAATAAGGAACAAAAAACCTTGTTGAATATCTTCTTGGGTTAAGGAGCTCTGAGATGTGTCAGGCAAGGTTTCTCAGAAGGGACTTAGAGCTTGGAGTTTCCACAAAAAGGGGGGGAGTTTCCCCTCTATGAATTTGTTCCCCGTTAGGATCCTTAGGCATGGTGAAAGAAGGTGGCTTTTGGCCCACTGATGTGTTTGCTCAGTGCAACTGCAGTGACAAAGTATGCAGAAAAGGACAAAAATCGACAGGCAACGAGGAGTACTGAGTTTGTGCCAAAGTCTCCTGAAGCCATCAGGGCATGGCTTTGAATTCAGCCCCATGGGAACTGAGCTGGATATACCTCACATCCCTCCCAGTTTAAGGCACGGGCTCCTCAGGACAGCAGGGTTTTTGCATTCCAAGCAGACGACTTGGTGAGAGGCCTTGAGGTGGGAATGGCAGCTCTTTATTTGTCTGAGCGTCCAAGAAATGAAGCAAGGCTGCGGGGAATGTTAATATATTTTATTGGACAAAATGCTAGAGCTGGAAACGGCTTGTCAGCTGCTGGGCACACCAAGGCTTCCAGGATAAAAGCAAAAACCTTAACAGCTTCTAAAAAGGACCCAGAAATACCTCACTCATGCCAACAAATCCTTAAATAAACCATCAGAAGTGGCCAGACACAAACTAGAAATATCCCTGTAGAACAAAGAAGTTTGGTACGTGTGGATCAGCTTTGGGCAAAGTATAGCTGCTTGGCTTGAAAGGCAACATTTTTCCCTACAAAAATTTTCCTAGAGAGTATCCTCAATCATCTTCTGTCCATTTTCTATCAGCATTGGAAAACATAAGGAAAAGCTTGATTGAAAATTAGCTTTGACCCGGGTGGATTCCTGCTCCAAGCAGTTTTTCTTCATTTCAGATTCCTATAATTTTCTTAAAACAGCACTACAAGAAATCCCAGTGGATGGCAAGGTGTTCTGCTGGCTGGGAAGACATGAGCAGCCCAGGCAGCAGAAATATGGGTATTATGAATGAATCCAAACTGCAGAATTCCAGCTCTGGAACCTCACCTTATCCCATCTCTCCATTCAGAGTCCAGAACTAGGCAGATCAAAATTCAGATTTCTACAAGTTTTAATTTGAAATGCAAGACAAAACTCAGGACAAAATAGGATACTTCTCATTGTCCATATTCTTCTGTTTTTCTTCCTTTCCTCCTTCTCTTCTTTAATGATATGAGCCATAGGGAAGATGAGAAGATTTGAGGTGGACCTGCACAGCTGAAGAGTTATTTTATCACTTAGTAGACAAGGTCTTCCTGCCTGCTTTCTCTGTCTAGGAGGTATTTTATAATTTTTTTAGATATTTCTTCTTACCTGAGAGCCTGGATGTTGCTTTTACATCACTTATTCATATTTGGAATTTGCTTTGCATCGTGCTGGGCTGAGCCATGGAGTGCCTCGTTGTGTGCCCTCTCAGAGCACTTGAGGTTGGATATTAGGGAACATTTCTTCTTGAAAGAGCAGTGATGCAGTGGCACAGCTGCCCAGGGAGGTGGTGGAGTCACCGTCCCTGGAGGTGTTCAAGAACTGTGGGGATGTGGCACCAAGGGACGTGGTTTAGTGGGAAACATTGGTGGAAAGTGAGTGGTTGGACTGGATGATATCATTTAGTGGACTTGGTGATTCTGTGATTCTATGATTCCATCCAAAAGACAAGGAGAAAGTTCCCAGCAAAGTCCACAGGGCCACCGCTTCTTCTTTTTGGTTGGATTAGATGATCTCAGGCTGTGTTCCAACCCGAATGATTCTATGACTCTATTGCTATGCAAAAGCCATTTCAAGTGGGGCCGCGCCGTCAGCACTGAGCACAATGAGCTCCGAGGAAGGGCTGCCACAATCCATACATCAGGGCAGGCACAGAGGCTGCAGAGCAGCGTTTCCCTCTCTCCTTGGTCTCCTTATTGTGGGGAGGTCCTTGTCAGAGGCACAAAACCCAGTCCCTTGGAATATCAGACATTTGTCTCGGTCATGGTGGCTGCCAGCAGATAATAGCCGTCAGTGTAAAATTACAAATCATTCTGCATAATGCTGCACTGATTACCGTGAAAGCAGTGGCACTATTTGAATTTTACTCCTCTTTTTTTTTTCTTTCCTCCCTGCCTGCCTTTGTTGCTGAGCTGCAGAGCGCGGTGCGGCAGCTCTTTGTAAGGAGCATCACCAACATTTCTCTGCGCTACAGGCCGCGAGAGTCAGGGTCTCTGCTGTGGGGAACCAACTGTGTTAGGAGAGTAATTAAAGCAGATGTAGGAACCACGTGTGATGAGGGGGGATAATTACGGAGCAAGGAGCGGAGCGAGGGCTGACCTCAGCAGTGGGAAAGCTGGGTAGGACAGCTGGGGTCAGCTCCCGGCTCTCTTGGTGGTTCCTGGTCCTATGGGGCATCTTTGCACACATTTGGAAAGTGCTGGTCCCTCCTTACCTGCCTGCAGCTGAATCCACTCTCAGCTCGCGATCCCAAGAATTCACTGGAAATCAGGCTGTCCATCTTAGAATTGACGAATTGTTAAGGTTGGAAAAGCCCTCTAAGATCACCGAGTCCAACCATCAACCCATCCCCACCACGTCCCTCTGTGCCACATCTCCACGTTCCTTCAGCACCTCCAGGGATGGTGACTCCACCACCTCCTTGGGCAGTTCCATCTTCGAACCCACGGCTAATGCTGCTTCCCCTCCTCCTGGCACCACAAGCTCACCATAGGGCTGCTTCAGGGAGCAGAGCAGAGCTCAACACCCCCAGCTCTGCCTAGGTCGGGACATGCTCAGTGCCATTTTCTGGTGATTCACATACCAAAAAAAGATCCTGGATGTTTGAGAGGAGAGATGCACGAAGCCCTCAGTCACTGTGAGTCACTTCTCTGCCAAGTGCTAATTTTGCATCAGAAGCATGTTTTACTTGTACTTTGAGAAGAGGCTTTTTTTTCCCTAGCTCTGTCATTTGAGGACACAGCTCCTCTGAGCTGAGCACCCCAAACCAAGCAGACCTTGGGGGTGACGGAGCCTCTTATGTGGGAGTTGGGACCTGATCTTCCTGGGGTGTGCATCAGTGCAGACCTCCTCTTTTAGGAGTGCAACTTAATAGAGTTTGTCATCAGTAGGAAGGTCTCAGCAGGATGTTCATAAGGCATCAGGAAGGTGGAGGCTCGTGCAGGGTGCTGCTGGTAGGAGGATTGCTTGCGGGGGTGGTGAGTGGAAGCACGTCACTTGTTCCTCCTTTGGTCTATATGCTGCCCTCTATCACTCTGCTTGAAAATACCTTCTTTCCCAGTGGCAGCAATGAGGAAGTCTGGTAGATTTTATGGAGTTTTCAGGCTTTCCCCCTTTGTTGATCTGTACGTTCAGTCACGTTCTTCCCCTTTTCTTCATCAAAATAAACCATGTGTTGATCAGCTACTATGTTTAATACCTGACAATGATCTGGAACGAAAGGAAATATCTGCCAGCCCCAGGAGAGGTGGAAAGAGAGAAGAGATCCAGACAACATCCCTTGTCCAGGAGACGGGGGGACATCATCGGGCATGGGGAAACCTGGTGTGTGTCTTGTGTGAGAGATGCCCAAGCAGCATCCTCAGGTTCAGCTTCGAAGGCAGGCTGCTGCGTGCAGTGGGTCTCATCATTTATTTACATCTGCGACTGTCTCTGCTTGGTGCTCGCCTATCTGTGCTTTGGAGCTCGCTGCTAAGAGGCAGGAAAGCCCTGTTCGATCATTAAGCCTCTCCCCTGAAGCGCAGGCCACGTGCTCTCCATCTGATAGGAGCTGATAGTGCCGTTTATCTCTGTCAGGAGCACTGCGAACACTTAGTGGCTGTCTCTTGATCTCATTGTTTCCCTAAAATACCGTGTCCTTGTGCTCCCTGTTGTTTCAGCACAAGTGGAAATACAGAGGGGAAATTGTGCCTCCCCAACCGGCCGCCTTCTGCAAGGAGATGAGTGAGGGGGGAGCGGTGGAGGTGGTTTGTGTTGGCATTGGTTTACCTCGGCTTTTGACTCCATAACGTTCTCATAGGCAAGCTGGCAAAACACACTTGGATAAATGAGTGGTGAGATGGGCTGAAAGCCATCTGAATGGCTTGGTCCAGAAGCCTGCGCTCAGTGGCACAAAGCCCACCTGGGGGCAAGTGGTGCGCAGGTGGAGTGCATCTACTGTGAATTTGCAGGCAACGCAGAAGGGGGAGGAGTGGTTGGTGCTCCAAATGGTTGTGCTGCCATCCAGAGGGAACTGAGGAGGCCGAAGATCTGGGCTCTCGTGAGGCTCAGCATGGGGAAATACAATGTCCCACCCCGGTGAGAAACAGCTGCAGGCACCCAGACCTGCTGAGGGCCGACCTGCAGAGGAGGACCCAGAGGTCCTGCTGGACACTATGCTGAATAAGAGCCAGCAGTTGCACAGAAGCCCAGCAACCTCATGTCCTACGTCTGGAGAAGTGCTGCCAGCAGGTGGAGGCAGGGGATCCTTCCCCTGAGCACTGAGAGTGCTGTGTCCAGATCTGGGCAAGAGAAACCTGAACACACTGGAGAGTCCTGCAAAGGGCCATCAAGATGCTGAATGGCCTGAAGCACGTCTCCTGTGGGGAGAGGCTGAGAGCTGTGGCTGTGCAGCCTGGAGGAGGCCCATCCGTGTGTATGTACTCCTGAGCCAAGGCTGTGAAGAAGCCAGAGCCGGGCTCTGTTCAGTGGTGCACAGTGAGAGGGTAAGAAGACAGGCTGGAGCACTGCATGCTCCCCCCCGATCACCGTGCTTTGCATGTGATGGAGCACTGGCACAGGGGCCCCAAGACCGTGGGGTCTCATCTTTGGAGATCTTCAGCAGCTGGCTGGACACGGCCCTGGGCATCCTGCTCTGGGTGGTCCATATGGAGCAGGGCTGGGCCTGATGGACCCAAAGGTACCTTCCCACCTCTACCATCCTCTGACTCTCCAATACCGTTTCAGAATTCTTTTTCAGCTGGGGAAGATTTCTGTGCCTCACACTGCCTGCGTTTCATCCAGGTGCTGTTTTTAGCCTGCTTTTTCCATGCATAGAGCTGGCACCATCAGCCAAGATTTTCAGCTCAGTAAAACAGAATCCTATACCCTGAGCTTCAAAGATGTCCAGCAGCATGCACTGCCTTTCAGCAGGTATTTCACTGCTCCTCCCCAAAAGAACAATACCATATCAGAATGTTCAGTGGCTATAACCAACAGTGGGATTTTTTAATGCTGTAAATCAGGGCTGTTATAGCAGCTGATATTAGCAGGATCTTCCTCTCTTAGATCTTGCCTGTAACTTATATGCTATTAGGGGAAACCATTTGCACCCTGACATCTCCTGAACTTGCCAAACATCCACGAGCCTATTGCTAATCTGCTCTCTCTAATGAGAGCATCAATTCCTAGAGGTGATAGTTGTCAGTAAATCAATCAGACATACAACCTGCTCTCCTGTTGTGTTGCTCGAGCGCTTGAGCAGCTCGTTAACAAGATCTGAAAGCACTGAGACCCCTCAGCTCAGATGTTCCCCACCACTCAGCCACTCAGGTAAGTGTAGGCACTTGGGTGGAGGCAGTGTGCACTGGGTGAGCAGCAGAGCAGAGGTCACGCATCGTTTTCTTTGGTTTGCCCAGCCATATATTTCCCACTAGGAAAGCACTAATTCCTAGCCATCCCTATGGGCTTGTCCTCTTTCCTTTTTACTGGGATTGACACTTGTTTGTTTGTTCATCTATTTATTTATTTATTATTGCTTGAAAGCAACAAAGTTGTCATTTACAGTCTCCCTAATGTTCTTTTGGCCAATCAGAACCCCATTCCTGGAAATCTGGAGGCTGACTGGTATTTTAAGGGTGAAGAGATGCCCTCGTGGCCCACAGCTTTGCCCCCAGGATACCCCCAGCTGTTAAGCTGCAGCTGATACGGCTTTTCTCTCCAGCAGCCTGTGCTTGCAAAGGGGGCAAATCTTTGGGTTGATGGAGTCTTAGCCATGTTCCCAGAAGACTGTCGTCCTTTCTCCCTGTGTGTGTGTTGACATGGCAGGATGGAGGGCTGCAGCTTGCCTGCTGCAAACAGGAAGATAATTCCTCTGGCCTGCTGGCTTGTGGGCTGTAATTAGTTTATGTCTGCAAAGCACGGTGACAGCGAGGTGGTCTGTGTGTGTCTGCTTATAGAGACAAAGGCAGAGGTAAGGAGGCTGGTGATGCCAGAGGAAGAAGAGGAGGAAAGTAAAAGGGATTTGAAGAGGAAGGCCAGAGGTGCTCAAGGCTGGAGGCACCAGAAGTAAAGCTGACAGCGGGGAAGAAGAGGCTGTGCTTCAAAAGAGCAAAAAGGGGAGCACTACCAGGAGGCGAAAAGAGCAGCAGTGACAGGGAGACGGATTGAATGGGCAAGCACAGAGTGAAGGTGAAGGCACAAAAGGGCAAGGACGGATGCAAGCAGCTTTGCAATTAGCAGCTGTGATTTATGTTTGCTCCTTTGTCGTATCATCCTTCTCTGGCAGATGTCCTGCAAGCAGCATCAGATGGGCATTTGGGGAGGGGAAGGAGGGGGTGGAAAGGACCTTGAGTGGTCTCCAAACCCCATCTAGGGACTCCTCATTACACGTGTACTGCTAGAAAAATGAAAGATGGCTCCTGTTGTCACTTGCATTTCCCCTCCTGCTTCTGGTACAGGAACAAACCCCCTTGCAGCTTTGCTGTCAGAGAAAGGAGTTCAGGTGGAGGCCAAAGGACAAGAATCACCACTTGGTTTGTTTTTTATTAGCCCAGGAAAACCAGCATTACCAGTTCCCTGTTCTCCTTTGGGTGTCAACACACTTCCTAGGGTGACATCCCTGTGACACCCCAGCATGTCTGTGACAGCTCTACGTGCTGTCCTTGTGCCTTGTCCTTATCAATGGAAGCATGAAGAAAAGCCCCTGGGGTTCTTATTAATGAGAATGTTGGTAATACCAATAGATAGAGCCATATATGAGGGCTTCTTCTTTATACCTCAGCCACTTTTTGTTCTTCCCCTGGGGCCACTGTAGCTTCCCACCTGCTGGGGTTGGTGAGCTCAGGAGGAGCTTTTGCATGCAAAATTTGGGTTTGCCACAAAAGGGGGCACATTCATGGTAGTAAAGCGTTAAATCTCCTTTGGTGTTGCATGTGAGAGCTGCAAGCTCCCTCTGGTCGAGGAAAAGAGCTCTACACCAGGCATCTCTGCTTATCCTCTATGCAGATCTGCTGGCAGTGATGGAGAACAACCAAGCCAGGCAAGACGCATTGGTTCCCATTTCCACCGGTGACTTTTAAGTGAGTCTGTGTGCCCAGAAAGGGCTGTGTGCCCAAAAAGGGCTCCCAAAGGGAGCTCAGCCTGCTCTCCTGTAGTCAGAAAGGGCTTCTCATCCACGTGTTGCCCTGCTTCCCCCTGGAGCCAGCAGCCTGCAGCAGGAACCAGCATGTTTCATGATTTTCAAGGTCCATGTTCACCTTGTTCATTCAATGGGAATGCAGAAAATGGAGCTGGGGTGGAGAGAGTCTTGGTGGATATCTGCATCAATAGCCACTGCTGTACTGCATAAAGGAGAAACAAAATGTTTGGATATATGGTCATGCTTCCAAAAACACGCTGAAGAGAACATGCATAAATTGTTTAAAGGAAAACATGCAAAAAATAATATTTTTCCTGCCAAAACTCAATGGAAAAAAAAAAAAAAAAAGACTTAAAGCAGAAAGAAAAAGTAAGGTGTCAACTGGAAGGAGAGGGGGAAAATCCCCACAGGCTCTCCCAGGAGCAACAAGAAGCAGCAGTGATTGTGCTTGTGCAGCACAGGCCCTTTTGGCCCTCCAAAGCCTCAGAAACAAATATCCTATAGATTCCAAGAGACCTAAAATACCTCTGAGGGTGTTTCCATGATCAGAAGAGGGATTTTCTCGATGTTGGGTTGCTGCAGGTTCAGTGGCCCGCAGAGGACTTCCAGGATTTTTATTTGCTAATCCTACGCGGTGTAATCCGGGCTCCTTGAATGAATCTCACGGAGTTTTGTTCGTAGACAGAACATGAACTGGGTTAAGCAGGGATTAGAGGAGATGCACCACATGCCCGCTTCGCCCCACGCGAGCGCGGCTGTTTACCTCGGAGCCAAAAAGAAAATGGTTTGGGTCATAAAAATGAAAGGGTTTCGCAAATTGTGCAGAAGTGATCCTAAACAGGAACCTCAAAGGGTTGGGAAGGCTTTCTCAAAACGGCAGCGCCGTGATGCTGGAAGGTCTGCATGAAAATCTACTGGGGAAAGAGCTGGCAGCTGTGGGGTTTGATGGCCGTGCACGGGGTTGTGGACAAGCATTGCTGAGCGAAGGGTAACCGTGAGCAGATGGCTTTCAACCCGAAGCATGGTGAGGGTTTGGTGCTGGTTTAAGCACTGCAGTGGCAGGTGTTGGGTGTTGGTGGCCCTGCAAATTGTCCTTGCCAGCCCCACGCTGCCAGAGCCAGGCTTGCTGCCGCTTTTCTGGATTTTCTATTTTAAGCTGCTTCCGTCAGAGGTGCGGAGTAGGAAGTTGCCATGCCGACAGGGAAATTTCAGGCCCTAAAATAGTCAAAACTCGTTCCCGTGCTGTGTGAGTGTGTGTGTGCCTCTGCTGGGGTGGCAAGGAGTGTCCCAGTGCTGGTGGGACACACCTGCTGACTTCCTTTCTTATGAGCACCTACAGGTCTGCTTCCCTGCACACATCTGGGCAAAGAGATGGAGAAAAAGCAACAGAAAGCAGCAGCAATGGGGGGATTCTAATAATCACACTGCAGCATTAAGAAGACCCTTGTTAATCTTGGTTTTGTTATTATTGCCTTGTGCTGTGCTTGGGAGGCAATGCTGGTCCGTGGTGATGGAAAGGTTTGCAGTTATGTGTTGGAATACCCAAGGAAATGGCGTAGTCCACAGCATGGCTTGAGATTTTGGGTCAATCTTTCCATCAAATAGTTCCCTCCAGACCGGCATGCACAGGCAACTGATAACAAAAGCACATATTAAATCCAAACAGCAAATGAAGTGCCTTCATTGTGAAGGCATACACCCGGGCTTGTATGTTCCTGCATTTCTGTATCTCCATCCCTCTGCCACAGCCAGTCTTCTCCCTCGCCCTGTCTGTGTCTTCAGAGCACCGAGGGGCTGGCACACAAGTGATCCATCTTCACGGCCATTTGCCTGAAGATTTCCCACTGTGAGCACACTGGGTTTCTGTTCCCCCATCCAGAACTGAGCTATGTGGGTGCATAAAGATGCACACCTCCAGCAGGACAACACAACCACCTCGCCCATTGGAAAGCACAGAGCCGTGCGTGTATCTCTCACTGGGTACATCTCGCTGCCTTTAAGGTATCTTAGCTGTCTTAGACATCTGATTGCAGAATAATAAAGGCATCTTAGCTGTCTCAGGCAGCTGGTATATGGGCGGTACGCCTTCGCTCGGTGTCGGCAGCAAAGCAGCTGCTGTCTGTCCCTCCGGCAGCGGGTGGCACTGTATCCCCAGAATAGCGTCGCTTCAGCTCTGTTCCACTCCGGTTCCCAGCTCGAAAGCAGGGTTAATGGGAGGGGATTGGTGCAGCGAGCTCCGGGCTGCCCAGAGGATGCTTTTCTAGGAAAATCAGGAGTGGCAAAGTTACTCTGAAAGCTGAGCCTTTTTTGTTGGTTTGTTTGTTTCAAGGAAACGTGGACTGTAGAAAGCTGTGATGGCTCATAGGTTGTTGTCCTGTCTGGTAAAACACTGGGAGTTGTTGCCACTCTTCACTTTCAGGTTGGTGCTAGTTTGCGACATCTCTCCCAGAATAATGGAGATGCTGGCAGGGCAGTCCTGGGGTGCTTGCTAACAGGAGATGGGGAACAGATTGGCATCTGTTGCCATCACTTCCCCCCGTTTTTCTGCTACAAGAGTGATGCTTGGGTCTGCCTTTCATCTGCTTTCTCACAGGTGGGCTCTCCCTAATTAGCTCCCATTGCAAAACTTCTGCTGATGTGAACTGATGTTGAGTGAATAAGAGCACATGATCTGCCAGCATCTCGAAGGATCATTGTGTTTCAGAGCAGTCTGTGCATTAAAGCAGAAATACATCATACTGGGGCCATCCCAAAGCAGTTTCCCAGTTCTGGTGAATCCTTTCCAGGTGGCGTGTTACTCTGAGAGCTGTCTGTGTCTCCTGCATCTGCTCCATGTGAGGAGAGCAAAATGATGCGTGCTCACACATTATTTGGGCAATCTAAATAACATGGTACCCTGCTGCTGAAGGCAGGGTGATGGAGGGGCTGTAAAACAACATGTTGTCTCCCTAGAGGGCTTTTATCTGAAGGTCATCTGTTCTGATGCCTTGACCAGCTCAGGTTCCCTGAGGCACATGAAGACCCAAGTGGGCAGGTGAGGACAGAGCCAGATGTGCTGTGTGCCTCATAATGTGCTGCAGTAAGGCAGGTGTGGTTGTGGGGACAGGCTGTGCTCAGCCTGGCATGCTGGCTGTGGGGACACAGCCATCAGTGAGGATATAAGTCATGCCTGGGAAATAAAAAGTAAAAAAAGCCAGGCTGTGAGCTGGAAATGCTCAGTGTCACTCGATGGGCTCAGGACAAGTGTGGGCAACCAAGGCTTGTGATGGTCAGCAGTGGTAATGTGGCACCTGGCTTCTCTCTGCAGGGACAGTGTCCCCAGAACACACAGACTTGTTTACCTTAAAGTGATGCAGGAGCCTGTTCTTTGCTCTGCTATATGATGTTTGGAAGAAGTTTATGGGGAATGACCAAAGGATGTGGGCATGCATGGGTTTACTCTTCCTTTAAAGACAGTGACTCGATGGATGTTATGCCAGCTGTTTATATTCTCTAGCCTGCACAAATCAGTCCAGCTTCAGAGACCGGTGAGTTTACATCTGCTCACGCTGGCTGGGGGCTGGCTCAGCCTGCTTGCTGCCACAGTGCCAGATGTTTCAGCATAGCTCCGTCAAGGTCCATCTGACTGGGACCAGATGGGACAACAAAGGGGCTCTGATCTCAGAAGAGGTTTCTGGGTGTGAGCAAACACCAGTTTCCCCAAGGCACGCTGCCTCTGTGCCCTTAGCAACATCAGTCTCCACTGTGCCTTCTGTGGAGGCTCTGGGGCAGGGGACTGTGCCACAGAGCCAGACCTTCACCTCTTCTATACAGCCCTGGCCCGAAGGATTCACCATCAATGCCCTTGGTGGAATGTTCTCTCCCAGGGTCATTTAATGCAAAGCGCTTTGCCTGGGCTGCGTGGGACATGTTGTTTCTTGGTGGGATGCCTTGGTGCCTCTTCTCAAATAAGGCTGCTTCTGACTCACCAGCCTGGGTCTTGCTTTCAGGGAGGGAGAGTGAGGAAGATAGAAATAAGGTGGGTAAGGAAAGTAGTCAGGTGCAGGTTTCACCCTAAGCTCTGTAAATTGCTCTAGTTAAAATTGGAGACATTAGTGCCCTTTTGCCAAGCAACTCTCACATGCTCTTCACTTAACGCTTCCTTGGGAGCAGAAAATGAGAGGATTTCATTTTGTTACTGGGACTGAAGCACAGAACTAGGAAGGTGAAGTTTCTTGCTCCAGGGGAATGGTTGTGGGTCTTGGCTATCTTCCTGTCTTAGAGCCGGAGCTGCATTCCCTATGTGTGTGTACTCACATTAACCAACACATCCCGTTGTGTCTCTGGTTCAGCCTCTTGTGAAATGCTGCTACCAGATTCTGTGTATTTTCAGCCCAATTGCCCTGAATGCAGTTATCTGATATTGCTAAAACTGTTTAAATGTGATTAGCCAATGTAATTACCCAACAATAGAGCTGGTCCAAAAATTAAATGTAGCAGAAAGAAAAAGAAGAGGCAAAAAAAGAAAACAGGCATTTGCAACAGATTTTTTTTTAATTAGTTTTCTTATTCAATTATGGAGAAAACAAACTACCTCTGAAGCTAGAAAAAATCTATTTCTATATGCAAACAAACAAAAAGACCCACCCCCAAAACAAAACACTTTTGCTTTATCGTCAGAATGAATTCCTTCAAAACATCCCATGGTCACTGCCTTGGTTTTCACTGAGAGGACATGTCAGCCCCATGCTCTGAGCTGGGTTCTCCACCATTTTCTCCATTAAGTGAGCAGAATATTCAACCTCAGAGGCATCAAAGCAACACGGCTCTCCCAGCTCAGTAAAGGAGGTAATAAGCCAGCTGAACAAGTCAAGGCTTACTGCTGCACATTCACTATTCATTATTCATTTGACTAATTAAGCAAGAAACTTGGGTCGTAAATTAATATGATTAAAACAAATGAAGTGTAGAGTCCACCCTTAACCGTGCAGACCATAGGTCAGCCCATCCAGACTTGTTTGCTTAGCCCACTGTGGACAAAGTCCTAGCAGATTTTGTGTGACATTGTCGACTCTTCATGTTTTATGGTTCATTGCCTGCTCCCGATGGCGGGGCTCTGTGCTGCACTTTGGATTGAGCAAAAGCAGGAGGTGTTTTTCTGTGGAGGAATTTCCTGCCCTGCAAGACTCCCCATCCCCACTGGCTTTGTGTCTGTAGCTGATGCTGTCTCCTGTGATTTGCCGTGAGCCTTGCAATTTGCTCAGCTCTGGGCAAGAGGCAGCTGGTTGCTGTGCAGAGGGCCTGCAGCATGCATGGCCCTGTGGCAGAGAACTAATAAGCCAAATGGCTTAAATCTGAGGAGGGAAAGCAAGGAGAACAAAGTGGCCTGCATTCCCATCCCCAACACACACATCCCCCATCCAGTCTGCTTGCACCATGAGGTTGATGCAGGCAGACCTCAATACCGTCATTAGCTGGGCCCAGCTCCCACCCTGTGTCCTGCCTCATTTAGAGCCCAGTTTCCTGCTCAGGTGAGTCAGGAGTTGGGTAGATGCAGGGAAAGGCAACCTTCCAAACACCAGCGTTTCTGTGTGCCCTAAGGGTGTGGGTGAGCCCGTGTGTCTGCTGGCTTGAAGTAGATATTGTTTCTGGAATTTGGGATTCCTGTCGGATTAAGCATCACGCAGTGCTCACAAGGCTCCACTTAGCTGGCAAGTCTGAGCTCTGCCTGAAAATCTGATTTCTTGTTCAGTACTTCTAAAGTGGCATTTGCCTCTCCTTTCTTCTTCAATTCTTTTCATCCTGGCCGGTTGTAACATGCACATCCCTTTTATGTTCTTCAGATCTACTGCTCTGTTTTTACTTGAACTAAATACTTCTCCGTGCTCTTTTTTCTCCTTTTCCCAGTATTGGTCCTTTCCCCAAATTGCTGGCACAGGCAGTTTGTTTTCTGTGGTTTTGCTTCAGTGTAGTTTGGATATTGAAGGTGCCTTTTGCTTTCCAGAAAGATTCCTGATCCAGCACATTAAGTTTCCATGTCTTTCATCTTCTCCACTTTGAGAAGATCTCGTTTTATCCTTCCAAAAAGCTGCAGGAATCTTCTACATCTCTACTTCTAGGCTATTTCTAAGGACTCGAGGTGCATTAAGTGGTGCTGTGTGTGGATGTATGTGTCTTTCTCTACCAGTTGCTTGCTTCTCATCTTAAACCATTGGCCAAATCCAAGGAAGATGAACAGTGGATCGGAGGACTCTGAGATTTCAGGTTCTGTGAATACGCAGATAAGTGAGGCAGCACACAAGGAAGATGCTCTCTGGTCTCTAACTATGGAGCAGGAAAGGCACATTTCTAGGTTGCTGGGGAAAAAGCTCAAAAATGTGCCCTAAGAGCTGTCTGCGAATCCAAATGAAGAACATGCTCTTAGTTTTCCTTTAAATCCCAAGCTTTCTAACCATAAAGCCTCTTGTTTTGGGATGGACGAGACTCATGCCTTTGAAACCCTTGGGTGTTAAAGTGGTGCTGGTGTGTCCTGGCAGCCAGCAGTCAGCCAGCCATCACCGCACACAGGGGACCGCCCCACTTCTTTGTGTATCCCATTGCCTCCCAACCCGTGCTACGGCCCCAGGGGGAGGACAGCATGGCGAGCAGATCAGAGCTGTGTGTGCTGGCTAACCTTGGGCAAGTTGTTTTACCTCCCTGTGACTCCACTTCTCACCCTGTGGAGATTCCTGAAGGCAGGACTTTTCTCTGCTGTGTTTATAGGGCGCCTACCACGAGGGTTCCCATGAGATTGCGCCTTGGTTTTGTAACAGTTATGGGCACAGCAATCTCATTCAAGGGCCAAGTCACTCCCTGTGACATGCAAAAGTTCAAGGAGAGCTTCTTCAGGGTGTGCTGAGCTTTCCTTCCCAACCAAATCTGGTTTTGCCAGGAGTGTTTTACCAACAGCTCCCACACAAGAAGGAGCCTTTGCTGTAACCCAGCTTCTCCCTCCCTGCAGACAGCTATTTACAGGATTTCAATGGGAAGGCCTGAAACAACTCCATGTCCAGAATCACTGCCGCCAAAGGAAGGAGACGGGGGTCTTTGCAAAGGGCTTAATAATTCCTGTTGCTCTGGCTGGCAGTTTTCGGCATGGGTCCCACATTCTTCAGTAGCCCTTTCCTTAGCAATGAATGGGCTTTTAGTGCTCTCTCATAAAGGCTGCTTTTCCTGGGGCACTTGGAAAACACTAGCTGCAGCCCCTTCTGCCTCTCGGTGTTCACCAGCAAGATGTTGAGGCTCTGCCTGGATGTCCTTGGATGCTAACTGAGCTGTGCTTTCACCTCTGAAAAGAGTAGCACATGAGCAAGGGTGGCTTTGCTTTGGTTTGCCTTTCTTAAAGATCCATTGCAAGCTTGGGTTACAAGGCTGAGTGAGGATCTCCACCCCCTGAGAAGCACAACCCTACAATGTGCCGTGAGTGGATCTGATGCTGCTGCAGCGGTGCAGGGTTTGATCAGCACGGGTTTGCTGCTGTTTTCCCCTCTGGATTTGCTAATGATGCTGCTTAACTAGGTAGACCTGCTTGCTTTAGTGTGGGTTAGTGAAAGCCTTTTGTCATCCCAGCAGCTATCCCAGATGCCTATGTGAGCAGGTAGCCTTGCAGCTTTGAAAATTGAACGATGGATGTTATAAGTTCAGATTCTCAGAAGCTTTCAGATCAATGAGGATTGCAACTCAAGCTATGTGCCCATGCGTGTCTGGCTAAGAATTACTTCTGAGGCAGTGGACTTCAGGATCAAAACCTCATTTCCCGTGCTGGAAGGATAGGGAGAGAGTGGCAATGGAACACGTGGTTATGACTTCTCAAGCTTTTGAGGTTATTTTGGCACTAACCTGTGGTCATTTTACACAGGTTGTTGTGTTTCCTCTTTCTCCTGAATTTGGCGTTTTGATTTTGCTGCCCAGGAAATCAGCATATGTTTGTCACCCTATTCATGTGTCGCTTCTCCACATTTCCCCACATTTCTATGTACCTTTTCAGGATAAAAGAGAAAATGTACATTGTCCATGTCTGCAGTATTAGCACAACCTCTCTGTGACTCATGTTCAAGCAATCCAAAGACTCACACGCTCTCCTGTGATTATGAAGGGAGAAAGATTCAGGTATAGCTTCTGTCTTTCTAGACCCCAGGAAACCCACCCGGAAGATAAACATCTGCAGGAAACCAGTTGCTTTGTTAGTTCTGCTCCTCTTCTGGCGTACACAGGGCTGAATTTCCCTGCTCACAGAAAGCTGAGGGGTGCACAAGATCTTCAGCTGAACTATAGGACCCTCACAGGGAGACAGAAGTAGGTTTTCAACCTATTCACAGAATCACTGAATCATTAATGTTGGGAAAAGTTACTAAGACCATCTCATCCAATCATCAGTCCATTCCCCCATGCCCAACTGACTGTGCTCCTCAGTGCCACATCTCCACTGTCCCTGAACACCCCCAGGGACAGTGATTCCACCCCTTCCCCAGGCAGCTATGCCAGTACCTCACCGCTCTGAGAAGGAATGTTTCCTAAATTCCTCCTGAACCTCCCCTGTGGCTACAGTTTTCTGCTGATATGTGGACACCAGGGCCCCCAGCTCAGGGACAGGCATGTGGGAGATGGGGATGTCACACCTGCAGGGCACTGCAAGCAGTTAAAGACAGAGCACATACAGGTCAGGTGCCATCTTCTGCAGCAGGTGAGATGCAGTCCCAATAGCTCCCCATCTCCCATCCTTTGGTCCAACAGAGGTTTATACAGCCCTGAGAGCTTGCTATAATGGCTGATGGATTCTCTTCCACAATCTCTGCTTATTCTATCAACCGGGTGTACACCTGATTTTTCAGAGAGGAGAAGGCTCTACACCAAGCAGTGACATAAGTGTCGTTTCAGATGCCCACAATAAAGAGATGTAATTGTTATTAGAAACGTCACATCTGACAATCTCAGGCAGAGCAGTGTTGGGCTCAAGCAGTGGCTTGAAAAATGGAAGTGCTTGCCCTCTCCTCAGCACTTTTCCTCCTGCTAGAGCATTGCAGCAACACAAACACCCAGCAAGAAATTGCTCTTTGCTCTGGCTGGTTACTTTCCTGCTTAATCCATGCATAGCCATCAGGGGCCTTGTAACAGCTGGCTGTGCTGAAGCCAGCAGCCACAGGCTTGGCAGCAGCCTGCTCACGCAAAGCAGTTACTGCAGAAGTGCAGCTGGGAGTGGGGAAACAATGTTGTGGTTAATGGGCTGCTCTCATTAGCTCCTGCCCTGGTAACCCAATGGGAGAGAGGAGCTTCCACCCATCATAAATCCATACTGAGCTCTTGTGTACTGCTCTCACAGAGTATAGGAGAACAGGGAAAGTGCGCAGGGCGACAAAAGCGTACAGAGAGCTCTGCATGGCTCTTCAGTTTGGAAAAGAGGCAGCCAAGGGATCAAATAAACACTGGTGGATGAATTCACAGGAGAAAAATGCATGGAAGGCTTTTAAACCCAAAGGGTTCCACATCCGTCATGGAAAACACGCAAGCTGCAGGTTGCTGGATGCTTGGAAAGTGTTCTCAGAAGATACAACATTGTCTTGCCTTGCTTTTGCATTCTTCTTTTCCAGTTTGACTGTCCTTAGGATACTTTGCATAGCCCCAGGAATCTCTAAAGCTGCATTACTTCTTAGAGACCTGCCTGAACCTTGCTCTTGCTCACACATCCTCTTAATGTGGTAGCAAGCTGGGTGCAATCGGAGATGTTCTGCAGCGGGCAAAGGGCAGCTGCACAGTGCCCAGTCCCTGGTGGCAGCAGCACTGCTCCTGCTCACCATCATCCCAGTACACTGCCACCCCTAATCAGGGATACAGGATTCACTGTCATGCCAGAGTCACGGAGAAGATGTGTAAGAATAGATACTCCCTATGCTGCTTTTGAGTCACTGAATCACATTTAGAAATTACTCATGCCTTTTTCTTCCTGTAATGTAGTTTTTGTTTTCATATTCCTTACAGCTAATGTAAATCAAGGCATGCTCTGCTCGTGCATTAATGCTGCACGCTGCACGAAGTCTCAGCTGTCCAACCTAGCAGCCTCCTGCCTGCAATTGCAGGAGAGCAGCAGCACTTCTGCTTTCAGCACTCGCATGTTCTTCATTCTGCTGTTTCCCCTTGCTGAATGCGTATTGCTTTTCTTTTCCCTTTCTTCTCCGGTAGCAAATCTTCCCCCTGGTAGGAAGCTGGCCAGCTTGTTTTCAGATCGGCCCCACTTGTTTTGAAAGTCCTGACCCTGCTTTTCCCCGTCAGCTGGAGGCAATGTCTCCTGCTATGACAGGATATCACAAGGCCAAGGCCTGTGCATCTGTGCTTGTTCTTCTCTTTTTCTTCCTGCTCTTCTCTTTCTTTACCTTCAAAGAACAGCCTAATGGAGACCCTACGGCTGTTATGATGAGTTGGGGCCCTTCTTTTTCGGTTCATACAGATTTGTTTTTCTTCATGTTCATACACTGTGTGACATTATTTGGCCTTCACACTATTCTGATATTGAAAAAGTGAGCAGCACACCCAGTTCTAAGTTTGCTCTTGGTTCAATATTGCTTTATTTTCAGACCATTCAAGGGAGCCATGTAATAAACTATGTCATGTGTGTGTGAGGGTATTATTCTATAGTTTTCATCTTCTTGTTGGTAAAGCTGCATGTGCCTTTGGAAAATAAAGTTAAATATTTACCCTAGCTCAACCACCCCCATCTGCAGAGTTTATGTTTTGTTGGAGTTTGGGCAAGTAAGCGGTGTGTGCAGAATTCCCTGCCTGCCTCTGCTATTGTAAAATAGACTCACAAAAGCCTGTTTTTTTTCACACCAAATATTTTCTATCAGGCCTGAGACCTTACCCAGCCTCGGGGAAGATGGTGAATCCACATGTGATGCTGCATTAGGCTTACGTCTGGGACTGGGTTGTCTCAGTTGGTGGGCAGCAATCTATATGGAGAGGGATTTAAGGAGCAGTCTTAGGACTTGGCACATCCCAGAGGCGGACTATAAATTGCACAGCAGCCCTGGCTCAACAAAGTCTCCTTGCCAAGCTAAAGTCTGCATACCAAGGCAGTGCTCAGGGCCTTCCTGCCTCGGCCAGCTGTGACAGCTCCACTGAGGACTCGTGGACAACATACCCACTGCCACATGCTTTTCATGCATGCTTCTCAGAAAAAGGCTGCTCTGTTACAAGGCCCCTTGGGACACTGAGAGCTGCCCAGAACATCTCAGCTGGGAGGTTTTGGGGCACCTACATTCAAGCTTCAATCAAAAAACAAAAATACACTAGCAACCCCTTCCTGCCCTCTTCCCTTTCATCTCCCTCCCTACTCCGCCTACCATGACTTCGAGGCACTGGTCTTCAAACAGCTTCAAATCAAAGCAGACACAGTGACTGGACTGATGATAGAGTTCTAATCCCACGGAGACATGTTTCTGTTAGAAGGACAGAGGCTAAACAGCAGCCACATCTGTGCAGCTGAAGATTTCTCCCTCCCAGGGAAGCTCTGAAGGTTGCCAACAATCTTGCTGGCCGTACACAGAGGGAGATACCTGCCTGCAGGGGGCAAGAAGGAAGCGGAGGTGGCACGATTAGTGTTCATTGCATGCAGCTGGCACACGGCTTTGTAGGAAACATGGCCCAAGGGTGGCCATGGGGTGCCAAGAAGGCATGCAGCAACCATGAGACTCAAGATGCTACAAACAACTCTTCATTTGCTTCCTCCTCTAGCAAAGAAAATTCTTCCAGGCTTTCTCTCAACCTTCCTCAGGTACAGAGAAGTTTCTCCTCCGTAAAACTTTCTCCTCAGTTTCTTACGGGCTTCTCCACCCTCTAAAACCAGTGCCACAGGAGAATTTTTGTGATAACGATTTTTAATATATTGATGTTACTCTATGAGATGGAAGAAGTGTCCACCAGGCCTTTTATCATCATCACAGAACATGAAGCCCTAAGGGTCTAGCAATCACTTCTTCACTTTGTGAAGAAGTACTTTGCTCTCTCAGAAGTATCTGTTACCTGTGGTGCAGTATGTGCATGCTTTGTAGTAGCACATAATAACACCTAACATATGCAAGACAGATTAGACACTGTATAGTAAATCCATGGAAATGCAGAGCAGAATCTGGCTTTAAGACCTTCATTTCTGGCTGAAATGAGCAGCACTGTGAAGTTCGCAGTCAAATGTGACTTTTTGCAGACATCACAGCCCTTGCTCTTCAGAGGTCTTTTACAGGGGCCACCACGAAGCTCAGAGTTAACCCCAGATGTGGATGTCCCCAGAATCAAAGTACACCTACGTTTTAGAGGACAGGACAGGAAAAAGGTAGGATGTCATTCGGGTGCCACCTTCCATCTGCTCTGAGGACAAAAAGCTTGAGTGTGTAAGGAGGGATGAACGTACAGAGGGAGAAAAAAATTTCTACAGTACTGACGTGAGTTGTGAGGGGTTTGCGTGACAGAAAATATCAGAAATCTAGGTATCCTAAGCCAATCTTCTAGGTGTTGTCTGTACTCAGTGGAGTGCAGTAGGTACCTCCCCGGGAACTGTATCTCATCCACTTCTTTCAGAAGGGAGTGTTAACACTGGAAAAAGTAAGATTTGCCTGGTGTAGGAATTGAACTTCTAGATTACATAAATCCCATCCTACGCATCCATTCCACTGATGTGCCGCAAGACTGTGGAGAACATTAATACTGGGAGTGGATGAGAAGGAGGAAAAAGGAACTGAAAATCTTTTATCATGGAGTTTCTGTACCAACTTCCCTAAACAATGGGGAATTTATTTATTTATTTACTTATTTGTTTATTTATGCAGAGGGAAATGGTTCAAAATAAGTCCTGTACCCTGCTTGCTTGGAATTCAAAAGTGGAGGAGAAGGAGTTGATTCTACTACAGCTGCTGGGTTGTTGTTTGTTCCTTCCACTGAGGCTGGAATTTGAAATAATCATCATCAAAAAATAATATCGGGCAGAAATTGACTGAAACACAGCAGGACTTCTTCATTTCTGGGCCAGTGTTGAAAACTAGGTTGGCTTTCCTCCCTCAAAGCAAAGGAAATCTGATTTTGTTTAGAATTAACTGCTTGTTTGCCTATTTGTTTTCGCCTACTTTTAACCCCTTTGACGTTTGCAGGAGGAAGGGCTCTGGCCTGGTTCAGGTGAAAGCTCTCTATGACAAAAAATATTCTCCTAGTCCCAATAGGGGAAGTCAGAAATCCTAACTTAGAAGCACCAGGGAGGGTGGACACTGGAAACATGCAAACTCATTGACTGGAAAGCTACCAATGTCTACAAGTGCTGAAATGAAAACATGACACAACAGATCAGTCAGCACTTATTACTGAATAAATCAGCAGGCTTCAATGTTAATCGCTGCAGCCATCCATGAACTCTCACAGAGCGTAGAAACACTGTTAGTTCTGCCTAGAACTTTTTTGGTTTGTTTTTTTTTGGGGGGGGGGAGGGATGATGTTCATTCCTATGGTGGGAGCATCACATGCTGTATTGTTTTCTGCCTGAAAGTCGACTTTCTGCCCAAAGTCTTGTCACCTGAAGAAATGTGAAGAGAAGAAGCATAATTGTGCAGATAGCTGTTAGAATAGGAAAATGAAGAGAAAAAAGGGAGAAGATATTGAGAATCTGAACTCTCATAATGTCATGAGCAGGAAGATTAACATATGCATCCCTAGGGTGAGCTGTTCTTCCCAAAAGGTTGGCTGTGATCAACCAGCCATAGCATAGGTTATAAAACATGTTGTAGGATCTAAGATTTTGGGGTGAGTATATGGTCATACATGTTGTCTGATGGTTCTCCCAGTACTGCTCTGAGCAGAGCCAATACCACAATATCACAAAAACCACCTCTAGCAGAGCAGGATCCTGCTATTGATTTACAATGTGGAAAAGGCCCTGTTTTAACTCTTGCACTTGTTTCATACCATGTGCTGCTACAGGTGGGTTTTCCCATTTCATATCTACTTCTTGCTTCCACTTCCCTGAATTTATCCTCCAGCTTTTCAGTTTGCACATGGGAACACTAATAAAAATGAGTACTATTGGAATAATCCACAAATATTAGTAATTAAAGTAAGTAATGAGTGATGATAATGAGTATTATGAAAGCCAATAGAATATTCCTTTTGCCTCAGCTGAAGGCAAGGAGGAGAACCATGTTGCTTTTTTTCATCGGGCATTACAACACAGCAGGGAGCAGGCACATGAGGACAATTTTCAATGGTCTTTTGGGTACAGTAAGTCACAGTGGGCTTTCAATGCAGTGAGGAAAATAAAAAAACGCTTTGGTGGGCACAGCTGCTTTGTGTGGTGCTATTGCAGTGACAGATCCCAGCTACCGGATAAGGATCTTCAGGTCTATCCAGGAGGCTGGAAAGCAGAAAAGATGCTCATTAAATAGGGATTATGGCTCTGTCAGCCTGTTTAATTAGTCTGGTCTACTTGAAAAGCAGATGAACGGCCGGTTATTTTCACAGCATGTTTTCTGCTAGGCTGTGGTGAGGAAATTAACCGAAATGAGGTCTACGCTACAGGTAGACATAGAGGGACCAGTGTGAGTCCTGGGACACTGAGGGGACACGTGAGAGCTGTGGGGACATGTAGGGCCATGAGAGAGCTGGGTATGCTGAGACATGTGGAAGACATGGAGACACCAAGGGGGACATTGAGGGGGACACTGAGGGGGACACCAAGGGGACATGTGAGAGCTGTGGGGACATGTACAGGACATGTACATGTGAGACATGTACATGTACAGGTACAGGACATGTGAGAGCTAGGTACACTGAGAGGCACACCGAGGGGATGCTGAAGGGACACATAAGAGCCTCAAAGACACCAAGGGGGACACTGAGGGGGACATTGAGGAGATATGTGAGAGCTGTGGGGACACAGAGGGGCATGTGAGAGCGATGGAGACACTGAGGGGACAAGGAGGGTGACACTGAGGGGACATGTGCGAGCTAGGTACTCTGAGGGGCAAAGCAAGGGAGCTGCTAAGGGGACATAGGAGAGCTGTACAGACACCAAGGATGCGCTGAGGGAACTTGTGAGAGCCACGCGAGCTCTGAGGGGCTTTTAAGGGAGCCTCGGGACGCTGAGGAGACATGCGCACATCGCTGGGGAGCGCAAAGGGGAGGCGCGGAACCGGGCGCGCCGAGGACAGCCGCCGCGGAAAAGCTGCGCTACCGGCCGCTGGGCCCCGGCGCGCTCTTCCCGCCCCCCGCCCCGCCGCGCCGCCCCCTGCCCGAGCGCCGCCCTCCGAGGCCGGTCTGGCCGCGCGCGGGCAGGTGGGGCCCGGCAGTAGGGGGCGGGCGGCTAGCGGGACGTACGCGGTGAGCGAGCCGGGCGGCATGGAGACGGCGGACGGCATGGAGAAAGGGGACGGCGGGGAGAAGGCGGGCAACGGCCACGCGGAGGGCGCGGCGGCGAGCGGCGGAGGGCGGCTGCGGGGCTGCCGGGGCTTCCTGCGGCGCAACGCGCTGGTGCTGCTCACCGTGTCGGGGGTGGTGGCCGGCGTGGTGCTGGGGGCCGCGGTGCGCGGCGCGGCGCTGGGCCCGGCGCAGGTGGCCTACCTGGCCTTCCCCGGGGAGCTGCTGCTGCGCATGCTGCGCATGGTCATCCTGCCGCTGGTGGTCTGCAGCCTGGTGTCCGGGGCCGCCAGCCTGGACGCGCGTTCGCTCGGCCGTCTGGGCGGCATCGCCATCGCTTACTTCCTCGGCACCACGCTGCTGGCCTCCGGCCTCGCCGTCGCGCTCGGTTTCATCATCCGACCCGGAGCCGGCGCCTCCGCCCTCAACGCGCCCGGTCTGGGGCTGCCGGGCAACGTGCCGGCCACCAGCAAGAAGACGGTGGACTCCTTCCTCGACCTCGTCAGGTAGGGCCGCCCCGCCGCCTCCCGCCCTGGGAGGATGATGACAGAGCCGGCGGTGTTGCACGCTGCCGCGGGGGATCCCCCCTCCTTCCTGCTCCTCCCTCGCCGCTTGCCGGCCGCAGCGCTGTGTTAAGAGATGTGAACGGGAGTGTAAGGCAGCGTTTGCCCTGTGTGCCTGCAGATGCAGGGTTGCGCTCAGCAGGGCGCCGAGCTAAGTCAGGGTTTTTTGCTTTGAAGCTTTGCTCTTTCTACTGAGACTGGTGCATCTGGGTAAACTGGCAGTAAAAAAGGCTGTATTCAGAAATCCGAGTTTATACCCTTTTCACACCATAGAGAAATAAGATCCACGGACCCACCAGTTGCCCATTGGCAAGGCTGTATTTCATATCCATAACCTACCTCTCTTGCAGTTGAGCCTGACAATTCTTGACAGACCACACCAAAGACAGTGCGAGTAGGTGGCCTGGCTGCAAAGGTGACATGGAACAGATAAGCAGTGTAGGCAGGTGAAGAAAAATGGCAAAAGGAGGAGTTAGAACGACGGTGACAGCTGGGAAGAAGGTGACTGTTGTGGTGGCTTTCCCCGGTGCATCCTAATGCAGCTGATGTAGCTGGTGGCTTGTTTGCATGTTGCCATCCTGCACAGAGTAGGGTGAGAAATGGGACAGACCCTCTGAGTGTTGTGAACTTGCTTCTTGCTCTGGTCTGTAAATGCAGATGGAGAGTTGAGAAGTGTCCTGCTGGTGGTAGGGTTGAGCTCCGAAGGAACGCTCAGAGTAATGAGACTTGGGTAAAGTGTTCAGGTTGTTGAGTGATTTCCTTTAGAAAGCACAGGGCTGGGGGCCTTTCCTCAGTATATGCATGGTAGTGACCTTTGAATTCAGCCTTCTCTTGGAGCTTTATGGACAGAGAGCCATCACTGTGCCATCAGCTCTAAAAGCTCCTGTCTTAACAAAGACAAACAAATCCCTGATGAACCTAGGGATGGAATGAGCTGTGTGTCTTCTGAAAATAATACCTACCTCTCCCATTAAATTCCTTCTTTCTTTTTTTCTTTTCTTTTTAACCTAATTATTCTTGAAAAATGTGAGTATTTTGATTTGAGTGCTGATCTTGGTTCTTGCAGCCTTGACTTCAGTTAACGGGGCCTCAGCTCTACAGGGCAGAAATGTTGCCTTCAGCACGTGTCAGTCTTGCAGCATCTCGCTCTTTGCTTTTCTGTTTTACTTTTGTTCCTCAATTTTTCTATCAGATACAAGGAAACTGTTTTCAGTTGTGTCAGAACTGTGTCCGTTGAGCCTTCAGTGTTTAGTTCCTTTCAGAAAGAAGATGGAAAGAAGGTACAAGTGGGCAATCTGAGTCCCACAGCCGCACTGAAAACACACTAAACTGGACTAAGTCACAGCTGTGAGTCAGATAGTTACCTTGATTCTGTGGAGGTGACACAGGTTGTCCTTTCCCAGGATGCCAATCCTTTCTGCTTTTGGGAAGTTTATTAATGAATGACCAAAGCCATTGCTTTCCACTGTCACAACAATGTCTGGAGGATGTTTGGATACTTAGCTGCTGCTGAGGTGTTGCGGAGGGCACAACAGCAGTCACCAGCTAACATATTGTGCTTTATCAGAGTGCTATGGAACGAGCAAGAGCAAATATTTTGCAAGAATCTGTATTGATTTGTCCACGCTTCTGATGGGCACTTGTCAAGACTGCGTGTTTAAATAGGGTCAGAGTTTTGCTTTGGCTTTGATCTTTGTTTGCTGATTCAATGAAATCGAACAGTTTTGCAGGAACTTCTGATTCTGTTGAAATTTCTAACAGCAAATGAGCCTGGCATTTCATCTTAGTGAGATCAGTGTTTTGATGAAACTTTATACAAAAGGCTTCAGTAGAAAGTCTCGCTCATCAAAAAGGAACGTTTCAACAGACTATTTTACAATATTTTTAGTGGAAGGAAAGGCTTCAGACGGTGCCGTTCTTTGCCTTATTTTGGGATGAAAAATGTGTTTTGAAACCATGGGATTGGCTTTGGGTTGGGAATTCTGTTTTTGTTTTTAATCTCACAGTAACGTGGTGAGTGGGATGGGCGTAGCATCGTTTGCTTTTCATAGGAAAGGTACGCAGAGGTCCAAGATGCGTGCCACCCGCAGTAGTGTCAGGGTTTCTTGGGATGACAGATGAGTCTGCAGCATTTACATTTTACCGCTCCTTTTATTGCTCCTTCCTGCCCTTTCTGTCTCCCTGCCAGAGGTTACCAGCTGGGCTGCCAAAAGGAGTACCCACAGCGCTGTGAGCAAGCTAGGATTACCTCCTAGCGCTGTCAGAGCCGGAGGGAGGCACACAGGAGCTTGAGCAGAAGGAAAAGCAGTGGCTGCATTCTGCTGGCTGGGCTACAGAGCTGAGGGCCAGGATGGACCACAGGGAAGGTGGGCTCTTGTTCAGACACCAGTCACCCCAGTAGCACTTGCTGCTTCAAATCCTGGTTTTCCAGTGACTCACCCAAAGCAGCATCCATGAAGGCGGTCTCAGAGTATGCTCTGAAGTCCTGCTCTGGAAACAGCAAAATTGTACTGTTAGGAAAGGAGGGGGAGATGTCAGCATTGTAGTGATAACTAGAATTAAGAAGTGGCTGGGAGCAGCTGCAGTTACGCAGAGACACACTAACCACAGTACTGAGGCTGGATGGCTGAAACTCGGGGGTGCTCGCAGAAAAAGGAGAAATAGTGAATGTTACTGCCTGCCTTTGCTTCTGTCATTTTCTGAGCCTGGATGCTCACTCAAAGCGTAGGGATTGCTGACTCAGTTCTGTGTGTAGTAAGCATTTGGCTTTTTTGCGTGCCTACGCTGTGTATTTTTCTAATATTATTTGTAGAAAGTTGATCTCTACTCCTTTCTTTTGTTCTTTGGTAGTTGCCTTTACTACTGACTTGACCCAGTCATGCTTTATCTCCCAGACAAAATAGTTACAGACTGGACCCTTAGGGCAGGAAAGTATTAAATACCTGCTATAAGTGAGTAACATTCTCAAGTTCCTTTGAGTTAAAGCAGTGGCGCACGCCCAAAAATAATGTACAAGCATAGTATGTCCACAGTGATATGAGAAAAACAGATGAGAAAAAGAAGATTGTGTAGTAGTGAATGAAAATCCTGAGAAAGAGGGAAGAAGAAAGCCTCTTAGTAGAGCAGTCCAAGCTGTGATGTGTTCTGGCAGGTTTTCAGATGGCAGTAAAGTTGCTGTCTGTGGACTCTTACCATTGAAAAGACTTCATTGAAAAACAGGAGATAAAGCAGCACAGAATATTTTCCTAATGTTCACCTCATTTAGTCCAGACTTCCTCAGAAAAATGTTTTCCAACACAAGACTTTTGGCCTTAAAAGTGGAACCTTTGTGTAAGAAGCAACAGGAGAGGAATGCATGTTATTTTAGGGTTTTGTTCTGCTCGCCTGGATTTCCCTTCATGGTTTTGCTGCCAGAGCGAAGCTGTTTGCAGAGCTCTAGCAAAAGAAACATTTAGAAACAGTGATTAACAATAATCCCTTATACATGCAACAAAGGAGTTCCTTTGGCAGCTTTATTCCACAAGGTAAGGGAGAGAGGAATTTGATTATAGCATCAAAATTGATAAGGATGGAAGCTACAGCCTCCAAAGTGAAGCTGCGCTTGCACATTTGGGAGACACTGTGCTTTGTTACAGAAGGGTAACCCCATTTCCCCTCTGTAAGAGCTCTGGCATGGCAAAATATATCCATCTTTAGCATTTATATATGCTGTTCTTTACTGTAGTCAAACAGAAAATATGCAAATCCTGAAACTTCTGCAGCTGGTACCATTGCAATATGTGGCTCCTATTTTAAGTGGATTTGAGGTGGTGCTTTCCTGTACTGGGCAGTGTGCAGGTACATGGAGATCTCATCGCACAGCCCAGCTGCTGCTCCAGCCCCAGGACACAGCTGTTGTGTATGACAGCTGTCTGGTGGGCTGTCTCTCTATTTGGTTGTAGCTCAGAGGACGGTGCACAGTCTCCCTCTATCATGTACTTCAGCTTCAGGCTACAAAAACTGTTCTTGTCCGATGCATAGAGCAGTGGGGCAGCCGAGGTGCACACTGCCATGATGTCAAGCCTTGCTACATTGCATCATTCTGCTGCACTCTTTGCATCACAGCCCTGGGCTGCCTGATCCCAAGCTCCGTGCAGGGCTCCTTATCACACAGACTCAGGTTTCTGTGTAGGCGTGCTCTTGCAATAGCACAAGTCTGCTTTGGAGAGCTGACCATGTTCTTTAGCATGGGGCACGGCGGTGGCAGGGCTGCGAGAAACAAGCAGCAGTAGTCAGTAATCCTGTGATAGAACCATGCTGATTTCTTTAAACTCCACATCCAAGGCGAGAAAGCTGAAGGTTTGATCTGTGCAAGAACACTGACTGGCAGACACCCGCATTTAGTTTGCACACCCAGTTACACACCCTTTCTACTTGCTGGTTCACCTGGCCAGGAGGATGTTTGCACTTCCCTGTGCGACTCCTCAGCTCACCTGGGGTTGCTGACTGTAGGGACAGAGGTCTGGTTTTCTGCGGGGCTGTGAGCTTTGCTTGGCTGCACATGCTGGGTGAAGCCTGTGAGCACAGATGAGCCCAGGCAGGTCAGCAGCCAGCTTTTGGCTTTCCCCAAAGCCCGCGGCATCCTGGCCCCTGTTTTTAGGCACTGGGGTGGTGTTCTTGAACAAACCCGTCTTGGGCAATGAAGCTGAAAACCTGTGGTCTGACTCACCTGTGATTAAGGCTTAATTTAATTTGCACACAAACTGATCTTAGTGAGTGATGAGCATAGTCTGTGCAGGACTTGTGCCTCTGTGATAAGCTGTTTATTTGTTAATTGCTTTTCATGACCTGGAGCACCTTCTTTGTTAAACTTCAGGGTTTGAAACAAAGAGGAGAGAACTTGTTTCTTTACATGTCATTGTAAATCGGTAGTCAGGCGTGCTTAAAAGCTGGGCTGGACAGAACACACGATGCAAGGGATCCTCCTGGGCTGCTGAACCAAAATCCAAATGTACAACTTGGTCAATTGTCAGAAATGCTTATTTCAGTTCTCAGAAACAAGTGCAGTGAGCAGTGCTCTAGAGATGAAGCAGAGTGACAGCGATACGCTCATGTTTGTGCAGCATTGTGTGCTGCTCACCATTGGAAGCAAGAACCTGCCCCTTGCCTTCGTGTAGCAGGGTTGCTGGCATCGCTCAGTATGTGCCATAAGTATATGCTTGTTGTTCAGTCAGTGTTTAATTACTGGGGCCCTTGCCTGACGTACTGTGTAAATTATGGGCTTTTTGGTTCCTCAGCCACATGGAAGCACTGGAGAACCATATTGTTTAGGCTTTGGGGTTGCTTCTTGCGGTTTGGTTTTGTCAGGATGGAAATGCTGATTTTTAACAAAGTGATTTGATTTCTGCTCGTTTTTCCGTCTCGTATTTTTTTTTTTGGTCATCTTTGCTCCTTCGAAACCCAGACTATTCTCAAAGAGAAGTAACCACCCTGATCTTGAAAAGCTGAGAGGAAGCATTCTGATTTATTTCTTTCTTTTTTTCCCAACAACATATTTTCCTTTCCCTTTTTCTTTCTTGGGGGGATTAGCAGGACAGAGATTGAAGGGAACTCGAGCTTTCTTGAAGGCTGTTTTTATGCAGTTCATGGAACAAAGGATGAGAAGAAGCTTCCCCCAATTCTTTTTGCCACAGGTGATAGGCTGTAGGTAAGCTCTTCTGTTTTCTTATCAGGAGAATTCACGTGCATCCTTATTGCACTCGGCTGGCAGCGTTCTCAGTTCCTAGCCCCAGAATTCCTGTCCTTGCCACCTGGGGTCTCGTTTTCTGCCCAGAGGTGAGCTGCTTCCCTTCTCATTTTGCTTTCTGACACAGCAAAACAAGATGCTGTTTGGCCAGGGGAACACATGCTCTTTACCCACTGAAGGGGGAGAAAGGAAGCGGAGCAGTAAAAAGAACTGGTGAACTATAAAATACAAGAAGCCAGCAACTTTTTCCTTACATACCCCAGTTAATAATTTTTTTTTCTGTCCACGTTGCACCCAGTGTAAACGTTTGGCAGGTTGCACACTGCCCTCTCTGACCTGATGCTCCATTTGTGTTTGTATGAAGGCACTGCTGAGTTCAGATGTTCCAGCTTTCCATCCAAGCTGCAACTGCTTCCATCCATGCCATTTAACTGCTTCAGTGCTTGCTGACAGCTCTGGCCCCTGGCATTGTTCTGCTTTGGCTTGGTGTTCAGGGAAGCCAATCTTGTTGTGTTGAGGGCTTAAGCTCTTAGTTGAGTTGTGCTGATTGGATTGTCCTTCGTGGTCATGCTGTGGGCAAATAGTAATCATGCGAGTAACATTAAAAATCTGCCTGACCCTGAAGGCTATTAGCTGTTGCTGCAGCTGGCATGGCTAAGCTGGGTTGGGTAGCCACTGGTTGGTGTGTTTATACAGCATGGTGTCTGATTGCCTCTGGTTTCCAACCTAAATGGGGGTGTGGAGGCAAGTAGGGACTTCTTGTATGAGCAAGAGGAGATGTTGAAATCTCACGCTGCTGGAGAAGTGGCAAGACATCTGTTCCATGCTGCCAGACTGTCTCCTGCAGTCCATACCTCACTAATGCCAGTGCACTTCTTTTTGCAGAAGGAGTTTTCTGAGAGTAAAACGCCTCGAATTCCTTTTAGAAACTGCAAAAATATTTCATTTTCTTGTTTGTGTTTTACAGAAACCTGTTTCCTGCAAATCTTGTTGCTGCTGCTTTCCGAACGGTAAGAAGTGTGGGTGAATTTTGGATGCAGGCAGACCAAGTGACTTTTGCTATTAAAAAAGCAAACAAAACACTTAAAGATGGTGTAGAAAATACCAAAAGTCATGCTACTTCTGGTGGGTGGGACTGTTAGAAGCACCTGACGTAGTAACACAGGAATTCCACGGCAAGTGGCATGATTTGGAACAGTACTCCTCAAAAAAAAAGAACATATTCGTGGCCAGTGTTTTGTTGCTCCACCAGAAATGTTCTGTAGGCTGCTCCACTTAGAGCACTGCTTGGGACGATGATGGCAACTCTCTGCTTTGTGCCCAGTCGCTTACACTGTGCCATGACTAGCTGGCAGAGCCATACATGGCTGTGTTTTTAATGTCTCTCTTGCCATTTCTAGTAGTGAAATAGTGCAAGCACCACTTGCCTTCCACAGGAGGCCGTGCAACAGCATGAGGCATGAGCAAGAACAGAGTAAAGGAAAGAGGAATCCCTTGTCTACTGCCCAAGCCTGGGAGATCAGTGATCACAGGGCACTTCTCTGTCCCCACATGGTCAAGAAGTATCACTCTCTTTTCTAATACAAGGCAGGCTCATTTTTTCCACAGTATGATTTCCAGCAGAAGTTCTGATAGTAACCTCCTTTTTGTGAAATGCTAAGGGATGCAGTCATATTAATAATCTGAGGTGTTGTTTTTTTTCTTTTTCTTGCAGTATGCAACAGATTATAAGATAGTGCTCAGGAACACTACCTCTGGAAATGTCACGTTGGAAAAGGTAAGGTCACTTCTTAGTGGCTTTTAGCTGTAACACTTTACTACACAGTCTTAGCAAATACTTTAGTTGTCTGGAACTGAGGCACGCACACAAGTCAGGTGAGTTACCTACAGTCAAACAGGAAAGCAGTGATGGATAAGAGAGTTGGGCTCAACTGAGCTGGTGCTCAATACCTGATTTTTAGGCCATGCGTTCTCAGCCTCAGCCTCACTTGATCTCAGTATTGATTAGTCCCTCTGCCTAGGATCTTCTAATTTTCTATAGCCTTGAAATTAAGTAGCAATTAAGCTGACTGAATGTGTCCTTTAGACCTTACCCTCCCTTAACAATTTGCGGAAAATGATCTTTTTTTTTTCATCTTTAAAGGAAAGGTAAGTTGAGAGTTTTCTCTTGGTGCAGAAACTTTGTGTGTGTGATTTTTAATTAGTAACAAGTGGTCTGGAAGGATACAAGTTCTAGACAGAACATCAGAAGTAGGCTGCTATTGCAGTGTGGTGAAAATTAATCCTAATGGACAGGATTGTGTTCTGTGTGCAGCTCGTAGGACTTGCAGCGGTGCTCTGTGGTCTGTTAATGGAATCTCTCCTACAGAACAGGCCATGAAATGTCTTTGTTACTGACCAGAACCAATATATTATAGATCCAGTAATAATAACATTCACCTTACAGACAGAATGCTACAAAACTGACCCAGCATCTTACCTGCAATGTTTCACCTCACTCCAAACAGGTTTATGTGGGGTTTTGGGGAGACAGAACTGTGATGGGAAATGGCTTTTAAGGCTATTTTGTATCTCTCAGATTCAGTCTGACTGTCTGAGACACCAGATATACTGCTTAATTTTTATTGTGATTTATAAGTCTCTAGAGCATGTCTTCTGCAGTGTTTGTGTTTGCCATGAGGGGTTCAGATGGGGTTTGCCCTCTGGTTCCACCAATCTATGGAAAAGGCAATTTGTGCACATCCAGAGGGACTGTGGAGCCAATCCCTTGGTGCAGGAGGTGCTGGCCTCGTTACCTTCTCTCCACACATAGTGTGTGAGCAGGCAGTGCAGAGCACTGTGTTTCCCAACTCTGCTCTCAGCTCATGGGCTGAACTTCTCCCACTTCTACGGCCAGGGTGGTAGGTGGCTTTGATGGCACAACAGGAGCTGCGCAGGGGAAAATCAGTCCTTGCTTAGAAGCCTGCTATCGCATGGTGAGCGGTCTCACTGGGGAAAAAGGCAGCTGCATCTGCCCAGGCTCTGCCCATGCCTGTAAAATCACATTAGCCCAGATCTGCACGCACTTCCTCTGCCATGGATGTGTGGGAATGAGTGCAGAGCAGCCATGTGACCCCAGAAGCACACTTTCTCTTCTCGTGCTATTAAACCCTCAGGCAGTACATGCCCATGCAGCCTCGTGCTGCTAAAACCAATTTTGACATGAAAGGCTGTAACAACATGCACTTAGGCAAAGTGTGGTTGCTTACATCATGGAGTTATTGTTGATTTAAGCAGGAGTAAAGGAAAGGTGAATAAGACTCCCGTTCTTCATGCCAACTGAAGATTAGGCAGAACTTGTGGTCTTGCCAACCGAGCACAGATCGGGGCCAGCCATATCCATTGGGCACAGGCTCATCTGTTGAGCACTTGTTAAATGCTTTGGGAAGATGTGATTTTTCCTCAAGAAATAAGAATGTATTTTTTGGCAATTTAAAATGCATGAGATTTTTTTTTAGGTTTTCGTTTCATATTTTTATTTACCTGACAAGTTTGATGCAATACCACAAACAATATTGTGACTTTGCCACGGGTGCTTGCTTTTGCCCATGCTTATGATGTAAATGTTATTTCCCCTATTACTTTTCCAAAACTTTTTTCAGTTTGTGGTGTGGAACCAGATCTGAACTTGAATTCTAGAAGATGCCCTCCTGTCTCCAGGGAAAAGTGGACTGAAGAAAAAAAAGAACCATCATCTGAGTTCTGTTAGCTTCAGTACTGCTCTGACTATATTATTTATGGATAGATGAGAAGTTTGGAAGGGAAGAGTATGGTTTTGGGATAATTGGTAGTTTAACTAGCCATAAAATCTGTGATACAGAGAAGCAAGATGGTATTCCTATCTAATATTTACTTTCATCAGTGGAGTATTTGATCAAATAGAAGAAATATTTACTCTTTTCCATACCAATGATGAATAACAAAGCTTTTTATTGATATATATTTTTTTTTCCTACTAATAGGCACTGCCTTCTGTTGCTGATGATATGAGTAGAGGGGCACGTAGATTCTGCTAAGCCACATTCTTTTTTGTTGTTTCACGTGCTCCCTCATGTTTACCTAGCTTTTATGGCTACATCCTCTCTCCAGGAGGCCATGAGAGACACCGAGTTCCTCCTGTGGCAGTAGTAAAAATACACAAACAGCTGGTTGCTCTTCTTCCTCACATCACATGGCTGCATTATCTTTTCAGCCACCTACTCCTGAGTTAGCTCAATGTCAGCAGTTGTTTCCTGAATATGCTTTTTTTTTTTTTAAAGAGCTACAAAACAATAGGATCTTCAGAGGGATTCAAGGACCAGAAGAAGTCTGTGAATCTTTCTACCAGGACACATAATTTCAAGCAAACAATGATGTGTTCTATAGTTTGCCCAGCAACAAAGCTCTCATTAAAGCTGTTTTTGTTTGATGTCCACGATGCTGCTTGGTTTGGCAGCTCCTTTGGGGTGATGGACTCTTCTGTTAGAGTACAAAAAGGCTGTTCAGCATCTGCCAGTTCTTGAAGCTGGGATTGAGAGTATCTTCCGCTCAGGATTTACTGCTGGATTTCTTCCATGTTCTGGTGCAGGGAGGTGAAATTCCCTGAAGATGGTAGGTTGCTCCTGAAAATTCCAGGGCACAACTTCTGCCTAAATTTGCAGAGATGGTAGGTGATGGGGAATGCTGTGTGTTTGAAAGAAATTGGCTCAAGAAGAAGAAGAAAATGAGAGCACGACCTGAAGGTAGCTTGGGCACAATGACAGTGAATAAAGTGAACCAGCAAAGAAGTTTTTGGTGGCTGTGCACAGAGTCCTTTCTCTTGTCACCAAGAACATCTTGGTCCCCAGATGGCAAGAAAAAATTGGCTTCAAGGGCTCGTAAGTGTGAGTGCCTGGAGAAGAGCAGCAGCAAAGATGGCAGTGCTGGGTGGGTGTCAGACATCTCTGAGGACAAGAGAGGACTAAACTGTGTCCTTGTTTTAGAGAGTGATGAGGGGAGGGAGTTTGAGATAGATTGCCCAGTTTATGCACAGTAGGCCACTGTGAATGGTAAGATGAAAGTTGAGAAACCACGTGTCCTGGCTGTATCTAACTTGAGGTTCTACTGTTCCTTGCCCTACTCTAGCTTCCCAAGGCAAAATCTGGCAAGCCTTTGGCTCTAAAGAAAGCGGAGTGACTGATGCTTGTGGGAACTGAATGAGCCAGAAGACCTCTGAACTTCTCTAATGAGGGAAATGGTGTTCCAAACTGGGCGTAAGGAGCTCTAGCTCAGTCCTGCTCCGTGTCCCTACATGCCCTACACAGCTGGTGGGAAGCTGCCTGATCCTCTTGCAGATTGAGTTGCTGTTTAGCCTTGTTCCTGGGACCAGAGCTTTGAGAAGTCCAAATGGTAGTGGGTTGCTAGGCTCCAGGCTCATGCTGCTGCATTTAATGAGCTGAGAAGAGCAGTACTCCAGCAGAAGGAGCAGAGATGCTTTGCAAAACATTGGTATAAGTAGTGTCATGAAATTCTCCGCTCTGGTAACATCCAGGTCAGGATGCCTGGCACTTTCAGCAGCTTGAAACATTGTGTTTGTGTTCCATAGCAGGATTGGATGCTGATAATTTTTTTTTTAAACTTCTCAATGAGAATCAAAACAAAACAGTTGGACCCATTATAGTGACATTGTATTCCTGGCAGGGGTTTTCATATTAGCCTTATATCAAGTGAAACTGATATAGAACAATTAAGGTTAAAAAAGACCACTAAGATCATCATATCTGACCCTAAGCCATCCCCATCATGCCCACTCGGCAGCAATTTAACCTTCACGCTGGTATGTTTTTGTGTGTAATTTATGTTTTATTCCCTCCTGTGCAGTTCCTTGTTTCCACCTGTCACTTAGAGACAGTCGAGTTCAGCAGTATATTTCCAGTGAAAGAGTGATCTCAGGCACATTACTTTTATTGTGATCTATAGCAGATGAGGATCTTGAGTTATTTGCTCAGTATTCATTTTAAACTTTTAGCTGAGAATGTGCTCTTCTTTCCTAGTGTTGAGTTAGTGTCTGTTTTAACCAAAGCACCGAAGCTTGTCCATAAGCCTGATCTGCTTTAGGAGCCCATCCAAATAAAACAAAAAATTGACAGGTGGAGTTTGTACCCCCAAGTTGGGGAATGAGAGTGTTTATCAAAGCAATTGTATTTTTATGAAGCCAGGAGAGTGCTCACTCAGTTCACAAGATGCTGCTTTGCCAAACGAGCCCCTGTCCTTCTTGAGAAACAAGCTGTGAGGAGCAGCAGAGCAGACTTGAGTAAGCTAAATTTTGTGCATAGGTGGATCCTCTTTTTTTATTCCCTTGCTTGTACCGTACAGCTGAGTGATTTTAGAGAAGGAGAGCAGTATCTCTTCTGTGTGTCTCCATGGCTGATAGGGATGGATGAATGAGCAGCTTTCCACAGTTTCCTACCTTTCTCTGCCTTTTTTTTTCTCCTTCTGAGTTCTTTATGTTGACTGTTTTCTCATGGTTTTCACCTTGGTATGAATATTGCACTAAAGTAATGGAGCCAGCAGTTTTTGAGGAGATTCCTCTCAGATGTGTCAGGAAAATCATAGGGTATTTGGAACCAGACCACTGAAAGCAGCTCTCAGGTACAATTTGATATTCTATGCAATAGAATATCATAGTGCCTACAACAATTGACACCTGGAATAAGCAGAGCTAGGAAGTCAGCACAGCCAGTATCTGCCATCTGTACCCACAGTATCTCACAGACCCATCATCAAGGGGAAAGTGAAGGAAGTTTCAATCTTTTAACCATTGTTCCACATTTACCCTCTGTGTGTGACTGGTATCTGTGTTGTTTCACATCTGCAGTGGAGCTTGTCCTGAGCAAACTGTGAGGTTTCCATTCAGCTTGCTGAGAACACATGCATTGTATTAGAGTGTAAGGGGAGGTTGTGGCAGGCCCTTTCCCTCTTCAGTAAATCCATGCCAGCTGGAACCAAGGAAGTTTGTACTAGGGCTAAATCCAGATCTTGTTTGGTTCCCTTCAACTGTGTAATGCATTTCCATTCTGCAGTGCAGAACTGTCTTGGGTAAAATGCTGTCCTTCCCAAAATAGGTTCTGCCTGTTGATTTTGGGTCAGCTAATAGAAACAAAACAAAGTGGCTCTTTCGTTGGGGTTTGTGCCAGTCTCACACCTACCAAGCCTTCTTATTTTGCCTCTACAGATCCCTGTTGGTACTGAGATTGAAGGGATGAATATCCTGGGGCTGGTGCTCTTTGCTCTGGTTTTAGGAGTGGCACTGAAAAAGCTTGGCCGGGAAGGAGAAGATCTCATTCGCTTCTTTAATTCATTCAATGAGGCAACTATGGTCTTAGTTACCTGGATTATGTGGTAAGTGTGGGACTGCATGTACATGTGCAATAGAATATTATGCTTAATTCAGGAATCTCACAGTTTATCCATCTCTCCAGCTTTTTCATATCAGATCCCTCGCTAGCACAAAAGCAAAGGTTATGCTGTTACTCTGCAGGGTATTTTCTACTTGTTTCTGACCTGTGATTAGATAATCATGCCTAGCTAGGGCATCAGATAGCTGCTAGAAATCCTGTCCTGAAGTCCATTTTCATTAATTAGAGTAAAGAAGACATTTTGTTTCAAAACAACATAAGCCTGTGGCTAGCTGCCATTGTGTGCCTAATGGTGTGGGGTTTCAGAGCATAAATGAGGTGTGAGCAAGGGAGGAATGTAGCCGTGTGAAAGCTAGGGATATGTGTGATTGGAGTGCATCTGCAGATGTAGTGCCAAACTGTACTTGCAGGTTCATGCCTTAATTTTTCTGTTGGTCAGATGGTTTCTTGTACTGACCTGAAATATACCCAGTGAGATTGGACGATAGCCCCACGCACTGTTAAATGGTTTGAGAAAAACTCTGCCAAATGCAACAGTACAGAAAGTGTGCATAAAGTGTCCACTTGGATGACAGAGTGACTGTTCAGTCACAATGGATGAACAGTTGATGAATAAATGAATTATAAAGTATTTATCACTCTCTTCTTAAAGCTATCATAGAAAAGCTATGAAGTTATCTTAGCAAAAGTGCATTTTCTCCATCCTTCAATTTTGATTCCAGTAATTTTCCTCCAAGAAAGAAGCAGAAATGTTTTGAGGAAAAAAAAAAAAAAAAAACAAACAACCCAAACTGGATTTTGCACAGGCAGATCTGTGTTATTTGCTATCCTAAAAGTCTGAAAAATGTGAAGTCTAAAAGTAGCTTATGTCTCTTACTCTTAAATGTAATTCCTTGGACACTGAATGCTGATAAGAGGCAGTTCTTGTATTCAGCTGATTACAGTGCTAATGCTTCAAGCCAATCGGTTGGTATGTAATCCTTTACTTTGTAGATTATTGGGGCCACAGCTGCCTCTCAACACCACCATAGCCCTTACTACTTCCTTAAGTTCCTGTGTCTTTCTGATATTGATCCAAAATATGTCAAGCTGCATGTACTTCCCAAAGCATACTTTGGAATTGGTAAAATCATACCACCAAGAGGGGAGGCTGTCTGTGCTCTTTTGTAGTCCCGTTCAACAGCCTTTCTTGTCCTTAGCAGCACTTGGGTCTTAACTTCCATCTCTTCTTCTCCAGCCTCCCTCTTCAAAGGGAAGGATCTAGCCACGGGTTAAGTTCAGTGTTCATGTTTGCAGAGCTTGTACAGGACAGGGGCTCAGACAGACCTGGCAGATCTGGCAGAGGCTGAGAGGTGAAGTTTGACAAGTCCTTCCAGAGATTCAGCCAGTGGAGGCCAGAGCAAGGATGCTCACACTGAACTGGGACACAGTGAGGTACAGAACAGAGGAGTTACAGACCTGCTGAGGTAGAGGCAGGCTAGGAGTAAGTGGTTGATTTTGGCAGCCTGAAGGTTTGCATGTTTCCAAGCCTTTAAGTGCTTAATTAAACCTTTCGTTTGTTCTGATTCCACAGATCAGTCTTGCTGAACATAGGAGTTGTGTTATAGGGGTGAGTGGGATAAAAGCATTCATTCCTGAGACGTGCAAGCGAATCTATTGCAGCTGTGCCTCTAGGACAGGGTGCTGGAGATCTAGCTGACATTTTAGTGTTTCTTAGTCTTAGATGCAGGAATAGGTAGAGGTGCTCAGACATAAACTTTCCAAGTATGGCTTTGAAGGAAATGAGGTTGGAGTGATTTCCATGGTTTGCTTAGTAGCTGTTGTGCTGCATATGCAAAGGCAATTCCAAGCCAGAGGTGTGGCTGTGACAAATGCAGCCCTTCCCCCTGGAGCAGTTCCAACCGTTTCTGACAAAGGAAATGTCAAACAAATGCTGACGTCCTGAGACATTTCTAGATAGGAGAGGTGGAAAAATGCATACGTGGCCGTTGACTTGAGGGAGGCACTGGAAGCCTGGTCATTGGACTTAAATGACTTGCTTTCTTGGTCAAGCGCATCAGCAGCCTTTAGCTGAGCTCTGCAGTATGGCTCTCTAGTATAGGGATAGCCTTTTTTTTTCCTGCACAGACTGTGTTGGCACCCAGTATGCCCACCATTTTAATGACCTAACTTCATACTTCTGCTGGTGGTCACAGACTGCATAATATGCCACTCTTCCGCTCCTTTCTTTGCTCCTGTCACGTGCTTCTTTTTCTTTCCTAACATCTGCCTTCCCTTCAATAGCAACCTCGATTTTGGGGATTTGCCTGCCTTCCTCCCCAGTGCACTAAAAGGCCACCTGAGTATCATGTTCCAGTAGTTTCAGCCAGTGCTTCTACTTCTTGCCTGGATTCCTTTCTTCATTGCCCTAGACATCTCTTTGAGTGTCTGGGAGATTTTTCTTTTTTTCAATTTGACTGTTTGCCTTTCACCAAGCAAACATGTAAAGGAGGCCTTCCAAACTTGTATAATCTGTGTGTGTGGTAAGTAAGGTGCTGACCCTCAGTAGGAGTGGCATGTTCTTTAGAAGAGCATTATCTCTAGAAGAGAGAACATGTTTTTCAACTTTTTTTTTCTTTGCACTTCATGACAGCCCGTATTTGTTTATGCAGGTATGTACCTATTGGTATTATGTTCCTTGTCGGGAGCAAGATTGTGGAAATGGAAGATATTGTGCTTCTGGTGACCAGTCTGGGAAAATACATCTTTGCCTCTATTCTGGGCCACTTCATCCACGGAGGGATCATTCTGCCACTCATTTATTTTGCATCCACACGTCAAAATCCGTATCGTTTTCTCTTAGGACTTATCACACCATTTGCCACTGCTTTTGCCACTTGCTCCAGGTGGGTGTTTCTTTGGGGAACATATGTGTCTGGGAATATACACTGTAATTGTCACTATAAACTGCTTATATCTTAATGACAGAATGTGTTTAGTTTTAGGTGAAAATATTTCTAAAATTGCAAAACGAGGCGACTGAGCACAGAGTCTCACTGCTCTCAGCAGCCTGCTAGGCAGGAAATGCTTATCATTAGGTGTTGAAAACAATTCCTCAAGGTACTGATAATGTGTAGCATGATGCTAAGTTGGAAATTTGGGGAGGAAGAGGTGAAAGCATTTGTCTTAAGATCTTGCCAGCTTTCAGTTTTAAGGAAAGCAAGGGGTCAGCAGTGAGGGAGTTTGTCCTGAGAAGTTTAGTTATCCAAGTTCAGCAGAATCTGGAACAACTTGAGCCTGATTTTGTATGAGCACAGCAGGTTTATTAGCTAGTGTAAAGTGACTTAGCATTTTTTATTTCAAAGCTCTGGCCTTATCAGCTTTTATTTGTTGTAAAGAAGGATGCCAAATTATCAAACATGTCATTTAACCTTTTCCCAAGAGGCTAAATCTGGACCAAAGATCACGAATGTACAACTGAATATATAAAAACATTCTGAGTCATTTCCAAAAGAAGCAGACACGCAACTGTCACAGGAGCTGAGTTATATGTGAAGTAGGAGAGGGTTTGTGAAGGAAGCCATACAATTATATAATGCAAGAAATAAATCCAGCAGTGACTGTTTCACTTGCCTGTCCATTTGAGAAGGTAGTAGTACAACACCAAGAAATTACTGTTGCAACAGCTGTATTTATATTTACACGTATTGCTGTGTTTTTTGTGTTTTGAGACCTTATCATTCCACATCTGTGTTATGCTACATACTGTTAGGTCATGAGTTTTTGCATCTTGGAGGCTAGAGTCCTTACCAGCTATTTCTGTTTAGGAGATGATTGTTGAATACTGCTACTCAAGACCAACAGGGAGGGATGTAGCTATCATGAGTGAGGGGCTACAAAGTGACATTGCCATCTTGACATGCTGTTGTGCAGCATGTGAGAAGCATGACAGTCATGAGGCAGCAGACCTGCTACTCAGCACCCCTGGTGCTTTGTGTTTGACTTCTTTCTTGCTCTGTTTTCCTAGCTCAGCCACTCTCCCATCGATGATGAAGTGTATTGAGGAAAACAATGGAGTCGACAACAGGATCAGCAGGTTTATCCTTCCTATTGGTGCAACTGTGAACATGGATGGAGCTGCTATTTTTCAGTGCATGGCAGCCGTGTTTATTGCTCAGCTGAACAACGTCGACCTCAACGCTGGGCAAATCTTTACCATTCTGTAAGTTGCTTGTTATTGTAACCACATCCTTCTGGCCCCCAGATGCATTAAAGCCTGTGGTCTCCCTGTTAATAGCTAGCATTTATAGTTTGCATTCCATGTCTCTGACTTAAAGCTTGCAAACTGCTGTGAGGCATAATGATAGGGTGATTAAAGGATGGAGTCTTACAAGCTTTATAAGGCTGACCAGAATCTCTGTTTAATAAAAGGTGGAACCTGGGAGGAGTAACGAAATTATGAAACAGACTTTGAACTGTTTAAAGCTGCTCCTCACATTGAATTCCTCTCCTTACTTAAGGATCTCCTCCCACTCCACTTGCCATTAAGCTGGGTAATGTGGCATGCTGCACTACCAAGAATGCTACCCTCCGGATGTCCTAGAAAATCCTCCTGCCAGCTCCCCAGTTCCTTTTGTTTCAGTTTCATACTCAAGACTCTGCTCCTGCATACCTCTCTGCCCTTACTACCACTTCATCACTGGTTTCCCAGGTCAGACCCATGACCATCCCCCTTCTGATCATTATGCTTTTCCCCATTGTACTGTAAGCTGCCTTAGTCCTGCTTCTTTCTCTAGGACTCTCCTCTCTATGCCTGGAACATCCTTGCAGGTCCAGTAAGTGTGCCATCCTCTTTCATTCCCTGCCCAAAATCCAATAAGTGAGGATCTTAGAAGGAGTTTTAGCCCTTCACTGTGCCAAGAAGTCAGGGACTCTATCCACCATATACCTTCTTACATTTCCTACCTTCCCCACCCAGGTTTTATTTCCTTCTTTACTGCATTTCTCAGTATACTGTTTGTCTATTTAAGGCAGGGCTGGAATATTTTCTTTGCAGATGGCCAAATTAGCTTTTCATGTACTCATAGCGAGTCAAGTGTTGACACAAGCCCTAGAATTATCCAGTGATAGCTCAAGGGAAAAACAGTTGCAGACATCTTCGCACAAAAAGCTGTGTGATTCATGTCTGTTGCACGTGCACTGCTTAAGGATCTGTTTGAATGCAGGTGAGACACAAAGAAGGGACAGTGCTATTAGTATGCCTCTATGGACAGCATACTTGGACTTTTGAGGCTAGATCTTAAAGCACATCAGTCCTGCTTAGCAAACAGGTTTTCATGCTTTGGGCAGAGCTTCAGCACAGTCCTAGCTTGGCAGTGGGGTTGTGCTTCTTCCTGTTGTGAAGCTAGTCTGGCATGCTTTATCCTCTGTGCATGGCACAGTTCACCTTTATACATTTGGGGAGTGAAGAAAACATGTATTCAGCATCTTTGAACCAATGTATGACTTGGAAATGGATGTGATATTAACATAGTGAGAAATGATTTGGGTTTTTTGTTTTGTTTTCTTCCTGTTCTGAAATGTTATTAAAGACAGAGCTGTTACCTTGGTAGCTGCCGTGGAGCCTGCTGAGCAACTGTACTCTATATCCATTACTGTGCCTCAGCAGGCAGAAAAGGATTTGCCTGGGAAGCAAATGATCTGTGTGTCCCTTGCTGTGGAGTTTGTTTACAGTTCCTAAAGTAGGGAAACGTGTGACGTAAATGTAGAAGAGGAGTGCTGCAGGGCTCCTACTAACCAGAAACAAATTGATTTGCAGCGTCACAGCAACTGCATCCAGTGTGGGTGCAGCTGGGGTTCCAGCTGGAGGAGTTCTCACCATCGCTATCATCTTGGAGGCCATTGGACTTCCCACCAACGATCTCTCCTTGATATTAGCAGTGGACTGGATTGTGTAAGTACTTCAGACCACGTGCATGTGCTGTTACATGATATGTTCTGCTGGAAACACGGTTCAGGATAGTCCAAGTGTAGTATAAAATAAAACCCTACTAGGTGTGGCTCTCTGTAGGATGGGAAGCTCATGACAGGTGATGGAGAATGATGAATATGGTGGTTCCTACTCAATTGAGCAGTTGGTGTGCTAAAAACCCTGTTCAGTATTTTTTACTGAGCCTTTATTGAATTCAATTTCAAGTTTCAATTCCCTCCAGAGGATTAAGTTTGTTCAAAATATTGCTGGAAATTAGTTGGATATGAAGAAGGAAAGGAGAAAAGGAAAACAGCCTGAATAGTGATGGAAAACAGATGTGTGAAGCAACCTTCATCAGAAGCAGTTGCCAGCTGTTGTTTGAACTATAACAGCAAGAGACCAGTCACAGCACCAGCACAAGTGTCAGAGCAGGGCAGGTACACAGAGGGCTTGCAGCATTCATCACAGTTGTGTCTGGTGTCCTGGCTGGAAGATGTTTCTGGGAATTGCGAGATCAGTACACAGTATTACCACCTTTCTTTTCCATCTTCTGGGAAAGGCCTAGGAAGTTAGACCTTTGCTTGGTTCCTTCTCCCTTTCCCAAGAACCGTTTTCCTCCTTGAAACGTGAGAGATTATCTCCTTGCCTGGCTCTGTTTGGAAGAGCCTATTTCACCACTCATTTTAGTTATGTCCTCATTAAAGCCTAAATTTACCTTCTATACCACCTAAATCAGATTAAGGAAAGCCTAGAAAATTTGCTTTAAGAACTGGGGACCTAGCCATTAGTACATGATGAGAGTAAATGCAACATGCAGATGATTTCTTATTGCTTATATGAGCTCTGCAGAAAAGGGGCTCCCAGTTCTTCTCAAACAAGCCTGTCTGTCTGTAGTCTCCAGAAATACTAGGAAATTGAAAGTTTGTAGAATACTGAAAAAAAATCAAAGTGGAAAGGCTCCTCTGAGCACTCAACATGCCTGCACTTTAAATACTGGTGAATTATGCTCAATGTGAAAATTTAAAAGCACACACTGCTTTTAGACCATCTGGTTGGGTAGTGGGCTGCAAGTGCTGGTCAGTAACAGTCAGACAATCTGAATCCCCCTTGAGATTTTTTTTTTCACTTAGCAGTTTTTGGGGACACTTCCTGATTTAGACGTACGTAATCTTTGCCTCTGTCTGTAAGGATGGACTGCTCTCACAGAGGACATGGAAATTAGGATGTGTGAGGGCAGACTTGAGTTTCCAAGGCTGGGTTAGAGGGCAGCTCTGTTACCTCCTTCCCTTCCCACACCAACACACATCTATGATGCTCATTGCATAATTCTTTCTTGCTGTCGTCACTTGGGTATCAGCCACCTCAGGAGAGACAGGCAAAGCAGTGGCCATCCATTTGTGTTCCATCTTCCTGAGGGATTACAGTGCTAGTTGTGCTTTCCATAAGCTGTATGTATTCAGAACTGCGTGGTTGCATGAGTGAAGTTTGCAGCTTGTTTCTGTCTGGATTGCCCTTAGCCTGTGTCATGCTGGCTGCCTTCTTTTAAAAATATGTAGTATCCCTCTGTGGTCAACAGTGTTGTTCTAGTTCAGGAATTCAGTCTTGTGGTAGCAAAAATGGGGAAGAGGGACAGAAGAGTCCTTTATCTTGTTTTAAAGCCAGACATTTAATTACCAAAGAGGATCACAGTTACAAATTAAGCACATGGTGCAGAATGACTAGCAGAAATCTCAAGAGGCACATGAAGAAATTGTTCTTTGAGTTATAACCCTCCTCTATTCAACTCTGAAGCATGCCAGTATTGCACTGTAGAACTAAAGATAGGAACAGATGCTCATAGTGAGAAACCCAGGGGACATAGTCATTCTCTGCTTTTGGGAGGACACCTTAAATAGTTAAGATACTAGATTTTCTATAGTTAAAAAAAAAAAAAGAAAAAGTTGAGTGCTATGAATTATCTTCTGGATAAGCTTAAAGGAAGTTCCAGCTCTTGCATTTGAGGCATGCTGGCCTGGAGAGGGGGAAGAAAGCAGGCTGGGAAAAGAAGGATGTCTGAGAAAAAGTAATAACATTACAGCAACCTGCTGAGAAACCGGATCCAGCTGATTGCAGGAGTTGGGAGGCTTGAACCAGTTCCAGTGCACAATCTTAGTTCTGAAATGGGAATGATATTTCTGTAGAAAATACCTGTGGGTAACAACATCTTCCTTCTCTAGGTCCAGCAGTATTGGTGGATCTGCAGGGAAGAATTTGGCCCCGCTTACTGTGTTGTAACACTCTTAAACTAAAAGGCCACTTTGTTTGTTTTTAACCTCAACCAGGGACCGAACTACCACAGTTGTGAATGTGGAAGGGGATGCCCTAGGAGCAGGTATCCTCAATTACCTGAATGAAAAAGAAAAGAGAGGAAAAGAGCAGGAGCTAAAAGAAGTCAACGTGGAAGCAGTTGCTAACAGCAAGTCTGAAGAGGAAACGTCGCCTTTGGTAACCCACAAAAAACAAGTCTCCAACACAACCAGTACATCAGACCCTGAATCCAAGGAATCAGTACTGTGAACTAGAAGCTGTTGGTCAAACACGTCTTAGAGGTGGACCAGGGGCTTGTTAATGCACCTAGACGTTTGCAGTGCTAGCAAGGGCTGGGCAGCTCTTGAAAGTTTTCAGTTCCATTCTGTTTTGAAATTTGCTGGCTTGGGGAAGGGAGGGAGGTGGGCTGGGAAGAAACGGGGTGGTGAGAAAGAACACACACTTTGTAATAGTATTTTGATCATTCATCTGTGTACCTGTATATATGTGTTGCACGTACACACGTATACATGTATACATGTAGGCGAAAGCAATGCCAATTGAAATGTCTGGTTTTACAAGAGATCTCTTAGTGAAGGCTTATGTGGGTTGGATACGGGGAAGCAGCCAACCCAATGAGTGCTTATGGTAGGGAGAAATTAGTAAGCTTATTGTGCTGCTGTTTGAATGGAGATGCAGTTCAGAAACTCCACAGTGGGTGAGAATGTTTCTTAAGTTTAGTTTCTGTCCTGGAAACTTACTGACAATTACACAATATGGAGCAACATTTTTCTCCCACTCCCCTTCCTCTCCTGTTCTCTGATCACTTAAAAACATCAAATATAACCTAGGAAGTAGGGTGTTGCTTTTTTTTTTTTTAGTGTCATACGTGAACGAGGAGGTCCAAATCTTATTCCATTCCCCCGCTACATTGCAGTTTTCTTACCTTCTGGTGAGTAATTCCCAAACTCTGGGACCAGACAAAGGAGATATTGGTGCAGATCAAGGGCTGGCTATCTCCTCCCCTCTTAGCAAGCTGTTGAGAAAAAAAAAATCCAGAGGAAACACGAATTTTGTTAAAGTGATCCCTCTGGGGCTAAAAAAAAATGTGGAGTCTGTTCCAGTATAAATATCTCTAAAAGAAGCTTGTCTGTGACAACATCAAGAAGTCAGTTCCCTTCGTGAAAACACACATGCACGTTTGCTAGCACGCCATGTCCTGCTTATGTTTGTATAATGGGTCAGTCCAAACAAATTAAGTCATATCCCTTTTCCAGCAAAACTGTGCAGGAGAAAAAAATGTGAACACACATGTGGGAACTGACAATAGGCAAGTCTGATTGTTGGCTTGAAAGGGGAAAAAAGGAGGTGAATTTCTAACCTGATGTAGTTCAGTGATCTCTGAGTATTGGGACAGCTGTATACTCATTCCTGCTAGGAATTTGGTCCTACTATAAATCCTTTTGGCAGCAGTTTACATTTAATTCTACATGGTGCTGGGCCAGGGTAATGCTTAATGGCAGGTGGTAGCCTTTGCTTGGGGCTGACCCAGGTGCTTCTGGATTCTGACTCCACCTTTTTCCTCTACCACATGCTTCCTGAATTTGCACCCCCCCAAACTTGATCGAAGTCCAGCAAACATTGCAAAACTCCTGTTGATTTCTCTTGGCATTTTGGTCAGGAGGTAGTTACAAAGTGATGGCTGTGCATACATGCCAAGATTTGCCCTGGCCTCGTGGCACTTTCCCTTGGCTACTTTAACAAGGTGAGTGCGTGTGGTCAGTCCTCCACACTGTAAACTCAGCAACATATATTTACAGTTTGCTTTGGTATACAATAATAAGTCTCCCCTTGTTTTTTTTTCCCCTGCTGCTTCAGAGGAAGCTATCTTGAAAAGGTATCTGGGTGCTGATGTTTATGATCACGGCATTAGGAAGAGGCAGCTCCAGTTTTATAGCAGCAGCAGCAGCAGCCTTCATTTCCAAAGCATCTTTCCTGGTAAAGGGACTCGATGAATTTTGCTAAAAGATGCTCAGAACAAGATGTGGCCACCTCTGAGGGAGAACACAGTGAGTGTGTCATTACTGGCTGTTTAATTGTGTGCAGCAGCCCTGTGCAATTGGTCAGCCCGCTGCAAAACTGCAGGTGGAGTTTCTTTTTAACCAGTTTATTTATAATCATGTCCACAAAATTTGATCAGTCCTCGTCTTGTTTTAAAAATGAAAGGAGACAGTTGTTGTTCTCTAGGGCTGTCCTCTGCTCAGTATTTAGTATTTCATTTTAAGCACATCAAAACCTGCAGAAACTTTGCATTTCCTCCCATTAGAGTCATCCCAACTCCTTTCAACTCAGGAAACCAGAAGCAGGCTTTGTAGCTGGCAGTGAGAGTCCTCAAATGAAAGGTATTTTGATAAATGTTGGAGGTTTTAAAAAAAAAAAATAATCAGGGTTCTCATCAACCCTCTCTTTTATAAGAAATATTTAAAGTTTCATGGAAAACTTTGACTGCACCAGAATGCCAGAAACCATGGTTTTAAAACAGCATGTGGATATTTTGAGGGGAACTGAAAAACACAACTGTTCCCTGCAGGCTGGGTTCTGTAGTTGGATTTTTATCTCCCATCAGACATTCAGCTCTTTTGATGCTCTCCCTCACCATGGCACATGCAGTTCAGTTGAGGTCATGAGAGCAGGCAGCACCCAAGTGAACTGTCATGGCAGGATTTGAGAAGTGAATGTTTCTCAGTTCTGATTTTTCGCTCCAAAGCTGATGTTGCCAACAGATAGAAGTACTCATAAGGAGTTTGTCCAAAGGCTGGGGCTTCTTCACAGGCACCACCTAGCCACTGCTCTGCTGATATTCCTTCCCCGTGGTGCTGCCACTTGATTGTACGTTGTCCCTCTAGCAGGATGCTGTGGGATGTTCTTTCTGACAGTAGATTCCAGAAAATGATTAAATTAAAGCCAGTTATCTCTGATTTGTCTTAATATTTTTCACTAGCAATACAGAATGTGAACATCTTTGCTGAAGAATGCCTCTCCCAGTCCCCGTTAGATGATTGTCATGCTTTGCATCAGTGTGAGTGTGTAATCCCATGTAAGGCTTGTTAGAGCATTTGGGCTTAAGGTCAAGCACTCCCATGGCTGGAATTTAACAAAGGAATTTTAACACTCCTCCTGGAAACAGGTGCCATAGGGTCTATACGAGCCATTAAGTATTCAGGGCCAGTCTTCTTAACCTGCCACAAATCTGTAAGGTTGCAAAAACTCTGCTTTAGACTTAAAAAGCTGCCAATTCTTGTTTGCACACAGTGAGAGGATCCCACAGTTTTCTATGGAAACACAAATGTCGGGTAGTGACTGCTTTTCAGAATACCTTACTGGTCTTGTTTGTATTGTCTGTGTCAGAAATTACATTTCTTGTTTTTCTACGATGTTACCATTGCATTTGATGGCCATGCCATGTCTTCTAGGGCTCTCTGCTTGACTTCAGATTATTTTTTTATAAGGTACAAATGTAAAAGATCTATTATTGTACTCTCCTGGACTGTATTAAAAAAAAAAAAAATGATACCTACCAACAGCTGCTCTTGTAAGAGTGTGAATCCTGATTGAAAGCCCAGTGAGACAGAAGACTTGCCATTTGCTTCCAGTGGTCAAGGTCTTCAGGTAAGGAGAGAAATAGAAGGGCTGTTGAAGGTTGTGCGTTTTTCTGTGCTATTTGGATGCAGTCCTCAACCTGCAGTGTTGCCCTGGGATCTTCCTATTTCAGGTCTCCATGCAGCCTCATACCAAGAGGCTGCAAGCTGACCAAGAAGGTGCAGCTATTAACACCTGCTCTGTGTTTACCCAGGAATTCCATGAATCTGATGCCAGTATGGTACTGAACGCCAACATCTGTTGACGAGGCATATGTTTGAGTTCTCCCAACTTGACTGTAAAATGGAAACTTTTAGTCAGTTGCTTTTGATTTCAGGAGGAAATAAATTCAATCTAGATAATGCTGGTTTTCTTTTTTGGCTTTAGTCTTTCTTTTGGAAAATACAAATCCTTTAATCCCTTCTGGTGTTTTCCTTAAGGTATCCACATCCCCTAGAGATTGTGTGCTGCCATTGCCTTTCCTGCTGCAATTCACAGTCATTTCACTTTTAGATTTCTGTTGGGCATATGACTTGGGTCCAGGTGTTATTTTTCCTTCCTAATAGCTGTTTCTCATAAGAGGAGCTCCAGTCACATCCTCTCAATGCAAGGGGACTACTAGAGGCATCTCCTTCTGTATAAAGTTAGTTACCACCATGGAGACCTTTGTGGTGTGCTGGTGAAACTGAACTGGGAAAGAAAATTCTAGTGTTATTAGTCAGAAAGGGTGGATATGCATACACAGCAAGCTGTGGTCAGAAAAGCCTCTTCATTTTAGGAAAGTAGGCTACAAACAGCTTGTGTCCTATCCTCTAATACTGTGATTGCATTTTGGGAGAAAATTACAGGAACATGGAAAAGTTTGTAAGCCCTGGGCGTGCCCAGTCCCATTTCGTCTCAGACCTTATTTTTTTACCTTCTTTATTTCAGTGATGTGTCTTTGACTGTTTGGGACCATCTCTAATTTCTTCTTTGGGACTGAATTTCCTCTCCGTGATTTATCAGTCACTGACTCATCTCCTTGCTTTGTTTGCAGTTCCCTAGCTATTTTTATGTGTTGATGGATCAGTGGACATAGTTTTGAGTTGGACCAGCTTCAGCTGGTCTTTAGGAATGCATTTTGCCCTTACCTCACCAAGGATTAGTGAGACCTAGTAACTTAGAGAGTTGCTTTGAGATTGCTGAGTGCCATCTGTCATCCTGAGAAAGGTGCTTGCTTTGTGCTGTGAGACATGGCTGTTGAGGCCTGACTGGCTCTAGTGAGCAATGAAGGGTGCCAGCACATGGCTACTGTTAGAATATGTTCAGTAGACCGGTATTCCCAGGAGCAGAGCTTTAGCTGGGTCCCTGCTGGCACACTGGTAGTTGCACTGCAAGATTCAGTAATTGCAAAGGGCTTTAAACCTCTGTTGGGATGTCTCTTGCAAACTACAAACCAGGGTCAAACACAGGGCTTTTCCTGTAGCAATATGACAATCAGAGCTGTGTCCTTTTGGCATAATAGAAGCAGGGAGCCAGCCAGGGTACAGGAGCAGCTGGTAAAACAACTTCTGCTTTGTCTGCTGGGCAGCCGTGTTACTACCAAAGAGGCCATGCTCTGAGCTGGACACAGTGGGAGATTGTCAGGGTAGTTTTGTGTGTTTGCTCTGTTTCTGTACTCTTCCCTGGGCATTTACTCTGGCTGGAGCAAGAGATGGGCATGACCCAGTGGTGACCATTTTTAGATTAATTCTCTTGTGTGTGAAAACAGATGTTTGGGCAGTTTGATGAAGAGAGACTTTCTGCTTTTAGTCAAGTGAGAGGCCCTGGTATCTTTGTGACTGCCCATTCTGCATGTGTTGCAGGATGCTTCCTTGAGGGCTTGCCTAATGTACGAAACCACTGCTTCTTTCTGCAAAGATCTATAGCTCTGATCAACACTCCAGACTGAATTTTCAGTCCTGTCTTCTGCGAGCGCTGCACATTTCTTCGACTCCTCAAAAGCATTCTTCTGTTGGAAATCATTTTTTCCTTGACCCTCCCACAGGTCATGAGCAACATGTTTCAGATAGAAAGTCAAAGGATCAACGCTCAAACTCTCACCAAAGAGAAATGTCACGTTTTTGTGGACTTAAACTGGGCAGCTTAAAGTAATTGCAGACCTGCCTGTAATGACTGCTACTGTGAGTGATGAACAACTCAGAATTAGGCAGGTTGCACAAATCCTCTGCTTGCAGTTCATTTCCTATAGATGACCTTTATTTCTCTCACAGACAATAATGTGGAGAGTAGTGAATCACGGTGTTTGTGAAGCACTCTTAAGATACTGTGCACTAAATCTTGGATAATTATGAACTTATCAAAAACTCTGAAAGGAATCAAGTAATCGTAGTATGTATCATTAAGTCAGAGTTGCATTGTGCTGGCATGGATGACTGGATGATCAGAGACCCAGTGTATGCATTTGCAGGAAGAAGAGTGGGAGCTGGTGTCGGTGAGTTGCTCTGCTGTCTGCCTCCTTCCATCCTTCTGGCATGCCATAAAAGTCCAGGCTTAGGTAAAATAACAGACATCACAGTGGATTCAACACCTAAATGGGGAGCCTTGATAGCTTAGTTTCTGCTTAGTTTCAGTGGAAGAGCTTTTCAACTAACAAAACAAGTTATCTTGGTGGCAGTATGGGGAAAAGGTGGGGGAAAATGAGGATGGCAGATCAGACAGGATAAGGTAATTACATGGATAAAGCAGCTAAGGCTTTGAAGGAAGCATCTTTCCCTTGGTGTTTTGATATGGATATCATCAAAAAGACTGCACGCATTTGTCCTGCATGGAGTGGGGACAGTGCAAATCCCCACCTGCTAACCGGCCATGTGTTACAGGGAGAGGCAGAGATCAGTGCTGGTGTTGTTGAAGTGTACTGTCACTGAGCAACAAGTAAGCATCAGCATGGGGCTCTGATAAGCTGCTCTTGGCTGCTGGCCACGATCACAGAGAAATAAACAGTACAGCTCTGGATCAGGATTTGACCCACATTCCTCCTTGCAGTGTAGCTCAGTGTATGCTTCTTGGATAGCCATTATTCTATGAGGACAAAGAAGACCTTATTATCTAGATGGGCACATTGGTGAGAGCCATGTTCACTTGCTGCTTCAGGGGACAGGGAAAAGGATAAGGCAAATGGTCTTAAACTTTTCCAAACGTTGGGCAATACACTGTGACAGTTGGCTCTAAATATTTTAAGTCAGATGAAGAGTGATTAAGGGCCTTATTTGGATTTCATAGCTCCCTGTTATTGCATCTGAGCACTGTCTTGGGAAGTTAATGTTAACAGAGTGTTTATTCTCTTCTTGGGGTGTTACATTTTTGACTAGCAGGCACTATTTCACGGTTCAGCAGTGAGTGTAGGCAGAAAAAGGAAAATGCTTCTTTGAGTCATCAGGCAGTCTAGGAGCAGACTTCAAATCCTGAAACCAAGGCCATTGTTAGCTAACGGTCATTTCCCCTGTAAAGGTCCACATTCAGAGGTTTATAAATACATTTGGGTATTGATATCATATTATTAATAGCATGTTAGTGCAGGATTATGACTCATCTTTTTTGGCAGGATGGACGAAGAGAACTCTTCTGTAGGAGAGTTATCTTCTCTCTAGGATGACTTTTTTAGTAGAAAAAGAACACTACTTTTCCATTCAAAGAGCCTCAGTACCAACAGGTACATCATCCTCAACAGCTATGAAATCTGACTTGGATTTAAGCACTGATCTCAAAGGCAACAGGAGGTGATAGCTCTGAACATTTCAGCAGCCAGCTGCTCTTTCTTGAAGTCCTGCCCAAGAGACATTTGTAATTGTCTTCCCAAAGGCAAGGCAAACAAGCATACTGACAGGAACTACTGTGAGGAAATGAATTTTGAGCCAGCCCTGTTGTAATGCGGACTGAATGGTGTGGTTTTAAGACGTGGAGAGTTCAGTATGAGATGTTCCTTAAGGTAGCTCTCACTTGGTCTTTCTGTTAACAACACTCTGGTGTTGTTAACATACATTTCTTTGCAGGTGTGCATTTAGGAACTGAAATTGAACTGCATAGGCGATGTCAGTACAACTAGATTTCTGTTACACATTGCAGAAAGGAGTCTTTTCTGAAGGAAACTGTTGCCACATGCCTGAATCCCCTGTGCTCCCCCAGAAATAATTGTACTTAACCATAAAAGTACCCCAAGTATTAACTGCTACACACTGTAGCTTTTTAAGATCCCGAAGGAATGCCACAAAATGGGTGAGCCAGGTCCTTTGTTGATGTGCATTAACGTGATTTCATGAAGCTTTCAGTGGCCTGTGGACTTGTGGTGGCATGGCACTCTCTGGCAGGATAGGGGTTTGAATTGGTTCTCTTTTAAAAACATAACGTTCTTGAAAATGCCCGGTAAGTTGGAACTTGTTGGCTATAGCTAGAGGCATTTTATGTGCTCACAGTGTTCTCATGAATTAGTGCCTCCCATAAGATAAATGTGTTTTCTAGATGGCCATGTTGATGTAGAAGCAAGGCTTCCTGGTGTTTGGATCGGTTTTCTTTCTCCATATCCCTCTTGCATGTTCTGCTGTGGTCCTTGGACTGGGCTTCTAGAGTACCTGTGCTAAACTTAAACATGTCCTGGCCTCCTCTGAGGACACAGACCATCTCACATCCTTTTATGGGGGGGACGAAGACAATTTTAACTTCGGAGGAAGAGCTGGAACTGAAAACAAGCCTACTTCAAGGCAATACCTTAATGGCATTTTATCTAATCAGTCCAATAGCCGTGACCAAGCTGCCGAGCTAGCCTTGACTGCCTCCCTGGTCTGCCCCACGGTAGATGCACTGTTGGCATTACTTCCCCAAGGACCAATGTGGAAGTAATGTGTTCCCCATCCCTGAATGTTCCTGTCTTTTAAGAACATAGTCTTATCAGACCTTCTCTGTTACCGTCCTGGCTGCGCTGCTGTAAGGTCGCGCACAAAGCTCGCGCTGCACAGGATGGAGGCTGTATGTAGCACTAGGATAGCTGAGTGTACCTCTGCTGACTGCAGGTGGGTCTTTCCTGAATTGCTGCTGCTTTATGGCAGATTGAGACCGACTCACTCACTCGTAGTGAGGGTGACAATTCTGATGAGCCCTCTGGACTCAAGGCCAGCAGGTCCACCCCTAAGACACAAGGCGTCTGTTGCTGCAGAGATACATGATCTGCCTTACTACCCTTAAAGGTGCCTTGTTTGGCTTTTCAATATAACTATGCACCAAAGGCAAGAGACTCTGTTATCCCTGCAGACAGGAGGGAGAACAAGGATGACCTGGCGTGAAACAGACAGGGAAAGTGAGTTTCTTTCCTTTATCCTCTAAGTTTTCTGTCGGCAGTCCTGCCTCTGATGCTCTTATGTGTATGTGCTTTTATTTCTACCGGAGCATAAATCATTCTAAGTAGGAGGGAGGATTCTTGTATTTTTATATGCTGAGCCATTTGATTGATTAATTTAATAAGGCGACACACAGATGAACTCTGAAATTCACTGCCATCTGCTGCTCCAGTTCAGTCCAGTATTACTGATACAAAGGTACCTGCCTTCAGAGAAAACCTAGTGCTGAAAGCACTGAGAGTAACCACTCCATTGAATGAATATGCCATGTGGGTGCATTGATGCTTGTGAACTTCTGTAACTGTTCTTATTTTAAAGCAATGGGTCTGATCTGTGTGACTCTGTATCAGCTTTTTTAATATCTGCCAAGACCAGATGTACGTGCATATATGCAAAAAGGCCCGTATTGCTGTGGCTGGGGCTGTGTGACCCTGGGGTAGATTAATATTACAGATGTTTACTATGTAGCACGCTGCTCTTTGGTGCAGAAATTCTCCCCATCTGCCTGGGAAGAAGGCAGTCCTGTGGCTCAGGCTGAGATGGCTCGTTGCATTAGGAGGGTGGCACAACAGGGCGCTCTCTCTTTTTCCCTTCTGTTATGGAAATGTTTATTTGTTCTCTCTTTGTGTAGCTTCTCAAGCTGAAATAAAAATCACCCCAAATAGAATGCATGTTTTGGCCTTTGTTTGGTGAACTCCTAGACTTGTAGCTGCCCTGGGTGCCTGGGTGCTATACTGGGCTGGGATCCTGGGCTCTGTACTGATGCTGTCACCCAAGCAAGCTCTCTGTGACTCCTTTGCAGAACGTATTTTTTGGAGATATGCATTATTGTGCAGCAAAAGGGCTGACAGCCTGATCTGTCAACTAACAGACTTTCTTCTTTGGAGAGAGGTTGAGAAGTGGGAGAAGTCATGTAGCAATCCTTTGGGACACACTGGTGAGTTTAAGGTAAGTTTGCATTTGACACACATGGTCAGTCTGATCGGTGTTATAGCTTCTGAGGGCCTGGGTTTGGTACTGAAGTATTTTTTTAGTACATTTCCATTAAAAGCTCACAGGGTACATCTTACAACAAGGTGTGCTATGCAATATATCACAAATCCTGATAAAAAAATCTACTATATAAGTGTATTTTGGTTTGTTTCAGGCACCAAATTCTGGTCCTAGAACTAAGAAATGAGAGTGCAAATTTACAAGAACTGCAAGCCCCAAAAGAAAGACGTATAAATTCGTGACTTAAAATCATAATGATACTGTGTGAATTTTAGGAATCTATGAATGTAATGCTTTCCAAAAAAGCCTATCTGATCCTAAGGTCATATCTCTGTTTTTTCTGCTTCCCTGCTGACACTGCGAGCGATACCTGGAGGAACATGGGACCAGTGAGCTAGCAGAGAAGTGCTCTTGCACCTTGGTCACTGTCTGTGCCAGTGTCAGCTTTGGACACAGAGATGGCTGCTGCCTGAAACGAGCAGTTTTCCCGAGGTAAGTGCTGTCGGAACTGTAGTGCCTGACCATTTGAAAGACACTAAGCTTTACCAGACCTGTGGAAAGGTGTGGATTGATTGCCTTATCTTTAATGAGAACTGAGTCAAGCACTAGCCTGAGTCTCTGTGTTGACTCAATCTAGACATCATTAGGGCTTGCTAGGTATTGTTATTGACATCAGACAAACCAGATAAAGTGTTGCACGGTTCTGTCTGCTCGATCTGGGCACATCCATGCTTGTACATTTCAGGTAGATGCAGGTAGGAAAGTGCTTTGTGTGTTGGTTAACAGGCTGAAAGACAAGACCGTGTTGTTCTGCTATCACATGGATGGCTTGGGTTGTGCGGTATCACTGTTTGAGAGTCAGGTCATCTTACATAAGTGTGAAACGAGGTAATTGAGAATCAAATCTCTGCTGTCTTCCCATTATGAGCGTTCGGATGGACGTATGCTGTATCTCTTGGGAGTTTCGTGAGCTGTGATCTGCATGAAAAGAGCTCGACAAGTTTGCAGCTTTGCAGCTTTGCGAGTTCTCACACCTGGGATGTCAGAGTAGAGCTACCTCACTAAGGAGGATACCTGTAGTTTTGGGCTGGGCAGCCTGCCAGGCATCTGGAATTTATTCCCACATGCTGGAAGTTACTGTCATGATGTTGAAGCTAAACAAATTTGTGACCAGATGAGTTGCAAGCTGGTTCTGAAGCCTAGCACCTATGCAGAGCCACTCCAGCAGAGCTCCCCAGGACTGCGATCAGCAATGGCTGTCATCGCTGTGTCACAAAATGCGTACACAGTCGGGCAGATCGGATTCTCTTGTTGCAGTACACTGCCGTTACAATTACATGGAGGTGCTTAAGCCTACGGGAGTTGGAGGAAGGCCTACAAACATTCGTAACTCGACTCCTGCAAGCTGAGCAGGTTCCAACCAGCAGTGGGGTCGAGGTTACGCTCTGCTCCCCTGGTGCTGCAGCCTGAATTCTCTCGGGTAATGCGGCGCACTGCTTGGGAGGAGGATGCCGAGCGGGAGCAGCCGCCGCTGTGGCTGCGCTGCTGGGCTGGCAGTCAGGCCGGTTGTTGGCGGTGCGCTGGGTACATCGTGCGGCCACGGAGGAGAAGTGCAATTTCTGTTTGACCACTTCCTCGGGCTGAACCCCGGCGCTGCACGGCTGGGCAAGCGAGCGGTGAAGCGCTGAAATTACTCAGCTGCCAGCGCTGGGGTTCGTTGTTCTGGCCTTCGGTGTTGGCACCAAAATAGGAATCGCTGTTTTCCCTCGGTTCTGACCCGTTCCGTCCGCCAGCTGCAAGTTACATTTTCAGGAGCTTCTCCAAAGTCGGGAAGGGGAAGCGGCAGCTACCGTTTGTAGGAAAGGTCTAGTAACAGTGCAGTAGAGGCTCCCACGACCTAGCTGTGTGTGTGAGCGAAGTGCTGTAGCTTTTGGTAAGCTTCCCACCGCTTTACGGAGCTGAAGCGCCAGAGCGGCGGGCGGCGCTAGCGGGCACCGCCACCTCCCACGGCCGGGGGAGGGCCGAGCCGCTCCCGCTGCGACGTAGCGATCCCGCGCAAGTCGCGCTCCCATTGGCTGCGACGTACGGAGAGGAGCGCGGCGGCGGGGCAGGGCTGCGGAGGGGCCGCCGGGGCCGCTGCTCGGTACGTGAGGGCCGGGCCGGGAGGGGCGGGGAGCCGGGGGGTTTGCGGGCGATCCGGGGGCAGCCGGGCGGTGTGCTCGGGATGTGGAAAACGACGAGAGAATTGCCGGGCAAACGGAGCGGATTTGTCGAGGCGTGCAGTCCGGAGGTGCCTTTCTGCCGGTCCTGTGCCTGCGCGCTTTCTTTGGGCAAAGCCCTGTGGTGCCACGCAGCGCTTGCAAACTGGGAGAAGTACGGCAAGAGTGTCTGAGGGGCTCCGGGGGGCTGGGAAGGCGGTCATTGAAGCCTGCGAGGGGGCAGGGCGGATGCTCGATGACGGCATGGGGAAGGCACGGCGAGCACGTGGGCCGAAATGGGCTCCGGAATGTGACCGCTGTACCGTCGGATTTGTCGCCGGGTGGGCTTTGTGCACGTGAGATCAGCTGGGTTTGGAAGAAGGAGGCCGACCAGCAGCGTTACCCCTCCTCCTCATCCCTCCCTGGGACGCACAGCAGGAAAACGCATCGATGTGGGAGGGTGGTCTGGGCCTTTAATGGATCCTGTAAGGCTGACTGGGGATCCTGTAAGGCTGGCAGGTGCGGCCGTCTGGCAGGGCTGGCCAGCAGCAGCATGCTGCTCCTTGGGGTTCAGCCCCTGCCATCTAAAAGGCAAAAAGCAGAGGTTGAGCGGGTCCAGGAGGAGCCGTCCGGGTGAAACAGGCCTTTGTCTGCCTGTTGCTGCCGTGCTGAATTTAGCTGCCCTGCAGCCACAGCAGCGATCATGTTCCCAGCCTGAAGGAGGACGGCAGCACAAAGCCTCCCCAGCCGCCCTCTGTGCTCCCAGCGCCCTGCTTGTGCCCTGAGGTGAGTTTCCCTGGAGGGAGGAGCGTTGTTGCCTGAAGTTGTGATCTTCCTGAATCTGCTTGGACCCAGCTAAACTAATTAGTGAGCAGTGAAAGCCGGCCACTGTTTCAGTGTCAACTCTGAAGTCCTGGGAAATCATAGAATCCTTCGAGTTGGAAGGGACCTCTGAAGGCCATCTAGCCCAGCTCCCCAGCAATGAGCAGGGATGTCCACGCCTGGATCAGGTTGCCCAAAATTGTGTAGCTAAGTACCAAGATTTAGGGTTTGTGGCTCCCTCTCTCTTCCTCTTGTTTTTCTATGTACTGCTCACTTCTGTGTGGCTTCCATCTCAGGTTTTTTGCATTTGTCCCTTAAAAACCTCAGCTTTCCCCACAGCACGCTTCAGGGCTCAGCCAAGCTACTACATGCTCTGCATTCTGATGAAAGATGTCTCAGTTGGGCCCACTGATGGCACACAACCTCGTTTTGAGATAGACTGTTAATTCGGGAGAGGACCAAGCCTTGGTGCAGAACACAGGTTTGCTCTCGGGCTGTAAGAGCTTTAGTTGCATTGTGCCTGTGTGCTGTGCCCAGAATCCGGGCATGACTGTTCAGATAGGAAGGCCAGTTTGCTCTCCTCTGGGTTGCACTTTGATGCACCAAGGTGTGATGAATCATAGGGTGATTAAGGTTGGAAAAGACCTCTAAGATCACCAAGGCCAACCCCCACCAAGTCCCTCAGTGCCACCTCTCCACAGTTCTTGAGCACCTCCAGGAACGGTGACCCCACCTGGGCAGCCTGTGCTGATAGAAGCCAGGATGCCCTTGGCTTTCTTGGCCCCTTGGGCACACTGCTGGCTTTGCTATAAAATGCACCCAACTTTTTCACTTTGCGTGGAGATGAGGGGAGGTGAAGAGCATCTTTTGTTGTGTGTTTCAGAGAGCCCGGGACGCAGTGGCATCACTCAGAAGTTCTATGCTAATGGCCCTGGATGTGGCAAAGTCGCTCTCTGAAGCCTCGCTGAGCCAGAAGGCCAAATGTTACAGAAGGTGGGACTGCATGGACAGACAGACGGACTACCCAGAATTGGCCAGCAACGTGCACCAGCTTTTGGGTGCAGAGGAAGCCAAAGCCACCCTGAACGACACGGAGAGCCTGGCAATGAGTGGACGTGGTGGTTTGGCCACCGGTGTTACAGCACTTGCATCCAGATTGCCTGGAACGAAAGCAAACCGCCTGGAGAGACGGCCGCTGACCTACGGAGCTGACCACAGTGGTGATTCATCTCGTCTTGGCCACTGGTCCTTCCTGGAACAGCAGCAGGTGAAGAGGGTTGTGCTGACCTCTGTATTGCCAATGGGCCCTGGTGAGATGGGGCCTTGTGAGTCTGGGTCCTGTGGGGTGGGAAGGAGTATCTGTCCTGGGGAGCTTTCACCTCAAGGGGAAGGAAAGGCCTGGAGGCAAAGGACCTTGTGTGATGTGACACAAAATCCTGTAGCACAGAGCACTGCATCTCCCAACACCACATCAGCTCGAAAACGTGCTGAGATAAACCCAAAACACCGTCGCCCCAAGCAGGAAGGAGAAGCCTTTGGGTTTTAAGTAGTGACACTGTTGCATTAAACGTGCAGCAGTGGTAGCGGGTGCTGCTGAGGGGGGCAGCTCCCCTTCTCTTCCGGCGGTGTGCTGGGTGCCGGCACACAGGCTGTTGCCTTGGTTCCTGTGTTGCTGCCGTGGAGCTGGAAGCTGCTCAAAATGGAGCTCCTTAAGTAAGTGTCTCTGGCTGCCAAGTGACTCATGCAGCCTTCCAAGTCCTCGAGATGCCTTTCCTTAAAAACAAACCCTGTCCAGGCCTGAGGAGCAGCGTGCAGGCGCGCTGCTGGGACAGAGTTCATGTCAGTGCTGCCTCGTGGGGCGGAGCTGGGGCTGGGCTTTTATCTCCGTGGCCTGGCTGCACAAAGAGGCTTTCTGTCTGGGCACAAAGCACGAGTATTATGTACCATTCCCCATGCATCAGAAGTGTTTCTCCTGGTTCTTTTTACTGGGATTTCCTGGTGGTGCGGGAGGCTTGTAACATGGCTGGGGCTGTAAACTGAGCAAGCACGTGAATTAGCTTCTCCTTTCTTCTCTCCCTGGGTCCCTGCAGAACTCCACAGAGGAAAATGGCACTGCCAGCATCCATCACATCGCTTCCAGGCACTGGAGCCAGGCACCTTGGTCCCCGTCCTCCAGCCCCCCGGAGTCCTTGCCTCAGCAAACCCTGCCCAGCCCCAAGAGCCCCAGGCAGAGCCGCTCCAGATCAAGCTTCTCCACTCTCTCTTTAGAGGAAAACAGCATCTCTGAGCAGCAGGAAGGGAGGCGGTCCCAGAGCTCACCAGCCAGCCTGGACACACCTACTGCAGCCACCTGGGAGCTGTGCCACCAGCAGGGTGTGACGGGAGGTAGGACAACAGGAGGTAGGACAACGGGAGGTAGGACAACAGGAGGTAGGACACCGCAGGCACGCAAGGCCCTCAGCCCCCTGCTGCGTGACTGTGCCGCCATGGAGCGTGTCAGGAAGATGTCCTCCTATCAGGCTGATTACTGGGCATGCGCCATACCTGATTCATTACCCCCATCCCCGGATCGTCAGTCTCCCCACTGGAACCCCAATAAAGAGTATGAAGACTTGCTGGACTATACATACCCGCTGAAGCCAAAGTACAAGCTTGGGAACGTGCCGGAGCCTCTATTCCATGACTCAGGAGTAGATCTGGACAGCTTCTCTCTGTCTCCTGAGGGCACTTTCAGATCCACCAGCATCTATGGCCTACGTTGGCAGGATCAGGGAAGGAGAGAGAATCAGCATCAGGGGGCTGTGGCTTCCACAAGGAGATACTCCACACCAGTGGCTGGAAAAGCAGGCAGTGCGGGAGCTGTCTCTCACTACGAACCTTCTCCCATTGCAAAAGCATCTTTGGCAAGGAGCGCTTCCTCTGCTGGCACAGCAGGTCCTGCTGGAGGTTTTGCTAAGGGTTTAACGTTATCCAGGTTAGCCAGACTGAGTTCATTTGATTGCCCTGATGTGGATGGGGGAAGCTGGTGTACCAGGAATCCCTTCTCCAGTCACAAAGGAAAGGTGAAAAGCGCTGAGAGGTTTCTGCCTACAACACAAGTACTCCCCTTGACAAGGGAGTGGGACGGTGATGAAGAATTCCTTTCCCTGCCTCCCCGGCTCCAGGAGCTGGAAACGTTGTCTCAGATTTTGTCTGATCTTTCCTTAACTATAAGGACACCCAGGCAAAGCCACTGGGACCTTCCACCTCGCAGCAATGGCCCAGAGACCCTCTCGTCGGAATGGGCTCCTTTTGGAGAAGTGGGCAGCAGGGACCTAAGGGAGAGAACTGAAGGCCCTGCTGGGCTATGTCACCCCTACGGCTGGGACAGTGCTCAGCCAAGCAGCAGAATCAACAGAGACCCTCTGCACAGACCACATCTCCCTGCCAGCAGCAGGGCTGTCCTGGAGGGGACACACCTGAACAGGCTGCACGCTGCAGGCTGTCCCACAGAGGGGGACCAGTGGAGTGAGTCCCTCGCCCAGTGTGTTAAGGTAGGCTGAGACCAGGGACTGAAGCTTCTTGTGGGAAGGTTTTGCATGCAATGTAGGATTATAGGATCGTTATGGTTGGAAACACCGCTAAGATCGTCATACCAAACCTGACCTCCATGGTGCAACTTGAGGTCATTCCCTTTTGTCCTATTGCTGTTACCTGGGAGAAGAGGCTGACCCCCACCTCAGCCCAGCCTCCCTTCAGGCCATAGCGAGCTCTAAGGTCTTCCCTGAGCCTCCTCCAGACTAAACAGTCCTCGTTCTCTCAGCTATTTCCATTCACCACTGCTCTTTGGGGCTGTACTTTGCTCCTGTGTTCCCAGTGCCTCTTGTCTGGTGCTCGGTCCCTGGCAGCTGGTAGGAATTTGTGCAGGGTGGCTCACCAGGGCAGATAATTTCCTCAGATGGAGCAAGAACCTCTGGTAGTGGGGAGTTCTGCGTCCTCACAACATTTCTGCTCGCTGGGTTATTCCTATTGGTGGTTTGAGTTCACCTAATAAAAGCAGTCACAACTTTTGGGGAGGGCTGGGAAGTCGGGGCAGCTGTGCTACAAACCAGGGTAAAGGGCCTTACCTGGAGCTGTAACATGGCCTTGCCTGGGATGTATGAGGGCTGTACCTGGGGTGTACAGGGCTGCTTGGGGAGCTCTCTGTACCAGGAGCAGCAGCACGACTCCCAGACGGAGCCCAGCAGGGCTGGAGTCTTCAGAGGGAGCAGAGGCCCCCAGGCTTTACACTGCATCCTACAAAAATAATCCCTCACTGAGATGCTTTAAATATAAATGAAGGTACTCAATTGAGAGAGAAAAATCCCCCGGGGAGGAGCAGCTGCAGATGAACTCCATGGGACTGGGTTGCTGTGAGGAGGAGGGCAGGAAGCTGGCGGAGCAGCAGCTGTGATTTGTTCCCTCAGGTGTTTTGCCACCAGCTGGAGGAGCTCATCTGTTGGCTGTATGATGTGGCGGACACGGCGGACGGTTGGGTGCCCCCTATGCCTGATGCTGCCAGTGTGAGGGCGGCACTGCACCGTTACGTGGTGGGTATATGGCCTGGAGCACACGGCCACACTGGGGTGGGTGCTGCCCAACACGCTGCTAAGCAGTGCTCCCCTTTTCTCCCCAGGAGTTCAGGAAGGACGTGGCCGACCACCGGAGCCTGACAGAGAGCGTGCTGCAGCGTGGAGCTGCTCTGCTTGAGTGCATGGCCTCCAATTCGCCAGGTGAGCAGGAGCTGCTGGGTGGGGGTGGAGGGGATGGGTGCTTCTGTGTGGCTGCATGTGGGTACAGCCGGCCCCCTGGATCCCTGGCAGTTGGTGGGCAGTTTGCTGTTGCTGTGAGAACGGAGGCAGATGTAAGAAAAGGACTGATGCAGAGGTGTATCTGTGGCTGGAGGTGCGGAGGCTGCCCCGTGCCTTAACCTTGCTCCATGCTGTGCCATCCGTCACAGTGCTTGCTGCCTGTGTGGCTGATGGATACGTGCACATCCTGTGGCCAAAAAGTCTTTGCAGCCACCAAAGCTGTCTTAATGGTCTACTTTTGCATTCTGCATAAAGGACTCCTCTGAGAGCCCCTATTTTTGTACTTTCAGTCTTACTCTGCAGCTTCCTATGTTACATCCTGCTGCCCTTGTAACACTGCATCACAATTTGGAAGGGGCAGACATGGACTCGTTCAGTGAGATCTGACAGTCGGTTTCCTTCAGAAGTCTGTCTGGGGCAGGTGGAGCTCTATTCTTTGTTCTTACAGTCATGTTAATAACTCCATTCATGCCTTCTGTTTTCCAGCCTTAAAGGACACACTGGGTTTAATTGAGAAGCAGTCAGAGGAGCTGGAGAACCACGCAGAGCGCCTGTACCAGTCGGTCCTGGCTGCTGTGGGTCCCGTGCAGGGGGAGAGCAGCAGCAGTGCGCAGCAGGCAGCAGCTCAGGCACCAGAGGCCCAGTGGTCGAGCAGGGTAAGGGGAGAGGGAACACTGGCACAGAGCGGTGATTGAGGGCTGTCACTGTGGAAATCCGGTCCCATTTCCCTCAGCCAGTTGAGCTGTCACTGGGAATCCTTCTAAAACCGTGTCCTTATGAAATGACTGTGGGTGCCAGCGTGGAGCCTGACTCCGTGCTGCGCCAGGAGGGCTGGTGCAGCTCCTGCACCTGAGAGGCACAATTTGGGAACTCCTTCCTCCCCCAGAGCTCTGTGACCTCGCGTGTTGCATTTCTGAACATTTGTTCAAGTGGTGAAGGGGAAATAAAGATTTCCAGAGCTTTAGAAGAGGGTAACGCTGCATTGCAAAGTTTGTATTTCTAATTCTTGAAGACACACACTGCATGCTCTCCAGAGTGTATGAGGAGGTGATTGAGGCACGGTGTGGGTTGGTTTTGTTTGTGTTTGGATTGCAGCCACTGCCCGACATTAAAGCTTTCTGTTTCATTGCAGGTGCTGCCTCCATCAGAGCTGAGATTCGTCAGCCAGGCTCAGGAGGGCTGAGCAGTGACTGCACACACAGCTCTGCAGGGATGCCACTGCTGTGTTGGCCCATTCGGTTTGGTTTTTACTGTAGCCACAGAAGGGCAAGCTGTGCAGCAGTTGTTTGGCTCCTGGTATTGCTGTTATTGCTAAGCTGGGAGCTCTACGAGTGAGGAATGTGCAGCTCTCCACCTCCTTCTTTGTTTTATTGGAATGTAGCTTACTCTTTTATTGCAGTGCTCTGTCCCACGGGGCAGGAGCACATTTTTTTATCTCAGTAATCCATAGTGTGCAGTGCAACTCACACCTAAGTAAAGCTGTTGTGATTCTAATAGCAGCGTTCTGTGTTTGTGCCCTTCAGAAATAGGTGCTGGAAGCCAAGTAGCAGCAGCTCCTTCTGGTTCTTGGGAGCAAACTCTTGTTTATAATTATCCTTCAGTGCCCACTGAACTGTTTTGTTAAATGCAAAGAGCCAATACTCTGAGTGACTCCTGACAACAGCAAGCAGGTTTGTGCACAAGCTGCTTGCACCATGCTGGTCCCCCTGGCTGAACAGGACTGTGCCACCCCCCTCTTACAGCTCCCCTTTATCAGAAAGGGGCTCTAGAGCCTTTCTGCAACAAAAAAGGGTGTGCTTGGAGCAACTTCATTAGGTAAGTAGTCAAAAAAAGAAAGTTACAGGCTGTTGGTACTTGTAATTAACCTTTACACTAAATAGCAAGTCATGTTCTCTTGCAGAATACATCATTTCCTCCCATTCTTACAAAGAGAACAGATACAGCACATGCAGTGCCCAAGTGGAAGGCAAAAAGTACAGTTACACCAAAGCAGCCAGGAGTTCTAAATAACACCTTGGTCTTTTTTGTTTAACGCTTTTCCAAGTTCCACCTCCTCCTCTCAGCACTGGTGTGGCTCCTGCAGCAGGAATCAGCATTACCCCAGTGCTGATGGAAGGAAAGGCTGCTGCCTGGTGGCCACCATTGGCAGGTTCTGAGCACAAAGCAGTGTGCTGGAGCTCACAAGTGAGAGCCCGGTTCAGCAGGGATTGCCTTTAAACCTGCTCTACTCTCCCCCTGCTCCCAGCATCAAACAGTGCCAGCAAATTAAGTCGTGACTTAGGAAAAAAAAACAAAACAACAAAAAACACCAAACAACTGGTGTAGGCCAAGTTGGTTTTGCAATGCTTTTATTACTGTATATATTAACATTGTTTTGGATATTATGTAGCAGGCATCTCAACATTTAAGTTCATTTGTGCAGTTCTCTGAAGGGAAGATGTTTTGCCCTCAGTACACCTTCTGGGTCGCTTCCTGATCTGAGCAGCACTCACTGCTCCCATGGCTCCTGCCCTCAAGGAGGAGCCAGTCACATTATAATGAATTATACCAACAAGCACATCTCTAATAGAAAGCACATCACTTTATTGTGAAGGTCTCAAGTGGAAGAGTTCAACTTAACCATGACAATACTTTATGTATTACAATTGCCTGTTGATTGATGCAACTATGTTGAAGAAAGCTGTTAGCCAAAGTCCCCCCCCAAAACAAAAAGATCAGAGGATATTTGCACCAATTTTAGTTTATACCTCACAACATACCTAGGCTATATTCTTACTACCACAAGGTGTATTTACTACTAGGGGAATGTTACATGGTCTTTCAAACATGAGACTATTTACAGAATAGGCTGAACGTTTGAGTTTAGATAAAGCTGAACAATTTTACATGTATAGGAAGTGTTATAGGCTAGCTTTCCTGTGGCTTTTAGCTAGACATCAGGCACTAATGACTTGATTAGCTCTGTACAACAAATCACACGCTGCCCAAACCTCACTGCTGCTGGTTGGTTCCACGCTGGGTGCAATAGAGCCTACCGGAGCAACAGCCTGGCGTGGGGCTGCCCTGTCCCCACCGCATCCTTCTGGTGCCTCTACACATAACAGAAGAGAAACTAAGCTGTTGCACGAAGAAGAGTATTAATTAAAAGAGGATGGAATTAACAGTATATAGAAAAGACGTAATATACTGGTAGAAAGTCATACCACCTCAAGGTCACGCTGAAGTCACTCACGTTAGGGCAGTACCGCTCCTCTCCCCTCACACCAAGCGGACAGATGCCCTACGTGGAGTCCTTGAGAAATAAATTAAGATCTGAGACTAAGCTGGGGAACTGCAGTACATTCAGAGTGCACGACGCCTCCGCCAGCACCGGGGTGTTCCTGGGCCTGGTGTGTGCCTCCAGCACTGCCAGAGCTCAGGCTTTTGGGGCACAGCACAATGTTTGTCGCAGGGAAGGAAGGTCTCTGCTCTACTACAAGGTCTGAGAGCCATGGCTGCACAAAGATATGTTTTGTGCACAATGCAAGCCTCGTTTCCCCTTTAGCCAATACAAATTAAGACAATATTTATCACCATACAGTTTGATATTACTTCCAATAAGTACAATATTTATTAAACATTTCTTCAGTTTTGTTACATATTGTGCAACAAATTACAATATTCTGCAGCCACAAATTATATGCAGAGAGTATGAAGAAACTATTAATCAGAGATAGTGTGATCTTTCCATTTATAATTCTACAAGAAGGAACTAGCAAATCAGATCTTACATATATCTTACTAAATTTTATGCATGGAAACCGACAGACACTGTTGTGCTGTTTGATACAAAATGGCTGAACTTCATCTTCAGAAGACTAAACCTGACATCTAAACATGCCAATAGAAACATCAAAACAAAAATACATCCTAACCAACCACAGGAAACAGTCTGGTATCAGGAAAAGCAACAAGGATTACACGTTTATAAACCAGCACACAAAGGTTTAAAACAGTTCTGAAAATGAAGTTAGCTGTCTTGAGTCAAGGGAATAAAAAAAGTCAGTATTGACCATTTACAATCTCTGACCTTTGTGGAGACGGTAAGAATCTGTTGTAGTGCAGCTACATACAGTACAATTCAGGCAATTTTTTTTTTTTTTTTCACTTGGGTTCAGATTGCAAATTCATTGTTGTGAGACAAAAGGGGGGAGGCAAGTTTTAGCAGCAACCTCCACTAGACTGCTTGACTGGAGTGCTCTGAATTTTAACATTGGACTTCTCTGCACCACCAGCTGTCGCTCCAGGACCCATTCGTTTTTTAATCTCAGCAGCCATGGTCATGAAAGACTGTTCTACATTTGTGGCGTTCTTTGCACTGGTTTCCAAAAATGGAATTCCAAGAGAATCTGCAAATTCCTGCAAATGGAGAAACAGCAAACAGTGAGCTCACATACAGATTCATACCTCACCTTGCTTCCCAGTGCAGCTCCATACGAGCTGCAAGTTACCAGACCACGAGCCCACTCCCAAGCCCCAGCCCGCTGTGCACCTAAGTTAGCTGCACACAGTGCACACTGCCACCTGGGCACCAAGGTGCTCCTCTGCCCTACTCAGCTGCATCTGCGACCCAGAGCAGCGCTCAGCCATGCAAGGATATCACCAACATACCTTTGCTGTTGTATAGTCTACTACTTTCTTTGTGGTCAGATCACACTTGTTCCCCACCAACAACTTGTTGACGTTTTCACTGGCATAACGGTCTATCTCCTGCAGCCACTGTTTTACATTATTGAAAGACTCCTAGGAGACAAGAGAACTGTAAGCAAGACCCCTCACCATGACAGAGGTCAGCACTACTTGGTAATGACTGGAAAAAGATGAAGAATAGCGTACTTATCAGCGTGCTTCACAACCACAAGGGACAGAACTATAATGCTGCTGTATTTATCCACAACACAGCACTCCCCTGATTATCTCAGGATAAGGAAGTCAACACAGGATCTAGAAACTCTAGAATTCATTGCTCCAAGCCCTGTACAATCACTCTTCCTCCCTTGCTGCATTTCCCCCTCCACCCCTTTGTATTTCCCTCCCGAGTGGCCAACATACACCATCAGGGACTCCTCCTCCTCTTCCTGTAGCAGAGAGAAAAGGCACACAGCTGAAAGCAGAACCAGCCCAGGTATTAAGAGCACCAGCTATGAGGTGCAAGCCACCTCGTTGTAGAGATGATGGAGTCTTTGACTCCAGAAATACAGAACTGCCACTCAGGTTAGTACTGAGCCCAACTGCTCCTTTTCTATCAGCTCAGGAAACTCGACGCCTCCAAAGAGCCCTTCAGGCAGCACAACAGCACCAGTAATCTTCAGAGATGCACAGAAAACACTGGCTCAGTTGTACACTGCACACACACTGACATTTCTTTCAAATTCCAGTCTTCATTGCAGACCAAAGTTCAAGTACATTCAGAATATCAGTAACTCAGACTTTCTGCTGCCAAAGGCAGGCTGAGAAATATTCACACAGAACAGTCAGTTACCTGCCCAGCAGATCTTAGCTTAAGCCTAGGATACCACAGCTTTATAGCCACGTATCCCAAAGCTCCTTTTATTTCTGTGTTAAGCCCCAAAGCAGACACATATGATAAACATTAACAGTCAGAAGAACATGCCACTTGTATGCTTAAGAAATGCCAAGTTGTTGAAATCCTGTGCAGTGCAAAAAGCATCAGATTGCATTTATTTACATACCAGCCTAGTGCAGTCCACGTGGGAAAACACCAGGCACAGACTCACCCCTTACCTGATCTGTAACATCATACACAACTATGATGCCATGAGCTCCTCTATAGTAACTGGAAGTGATAGTTCGAAACCTCTCCTGCCCCGCTGTGTCCCACTGCAAGACAAACAGGACCAGTTACTGCAGTGTAGTGTTACACAGCCTTGTGGAAATGCAGCTTGGCTGATCGGCCATCCAGCTGCAGGCATAGCCAAGTCACAACTACACAGAAACAAACAGGACTCAAGATAATCAATGCTTTAACTGTGAAGTACTTCAGTAGGTGCTTTTCCAGAACTGCCCGTTCATTTGGCTTTTGGACAAGTGCACTAAAGTTATCTCAATGAAAAATAACATTTCACATCCTTTGGACCTCAATGGAAACTACAGTGCAGTGGTGAGAAGAACAAACACATGAGCCAGAGCTTTAAAACCTGTTAAGATCAGACAGGTGTGGGCATCTTTTAACATCACCAAACCCTCCGGCTTTGTTGGTACAGGAGCTGCAAAGGTAACCTCTGTTAAGGAAGGCTATACGGTTCCTGACTTCCTCCCCTGCCAGGGCAGGAGCAGCTCTCACCCAAACACCGCTGTTCCCTGGGCCACATCATGAGCAGGGCTAAGCACGTATTAAAAATAGCCAGACTCAGAGACAGATGTCAGTACTGACAGCATTCCTGGCTCTGGAGGTCTGCAGGCTCTGCCACAGAGGTTTCCGGCTGTGTACCGGACTGCTGCTCCACAACACAGCCTGAAATCCCTGAGTCACTGCCTGCCCATCCTGAGTGCCTCTGCTGGAGCTGGAAGCAATGGCTGGCAGGGATTGTGTGACCTTGCACAGATATTCATTACACAAGTCACCGTTTCGGAGCGCTTCAAGATCAGAGGAAAAAGCTGCCAAGCCTCTTCCCCTGCTTCTTCTAAGGGAAAGGCCAAACAACCAGAGAGCAGTCAGTGCTAAGATGGGCAAGCCAGCTAACAAGCATTTGTGTTACTTCCTCCTTTCAGATGCACGAAAGCACACTTCCAGCACTGAACAGTACAGACAGCTGTTAACAGCTGCTGCAGAAATTGGGCATCCAGGGCAGCAGTGTGATGCCCTTGCACAAATCCCTGCCAACTACTGCAGAATGAGCCCAGTTTTGATGAGAACACACGAGCACAGGATCCTACCCCCCTCAGCTCACAGCCCACCGTGCCTTGTAACACTTCAGCCTTCTTTGCTTCCCAGAGGAAGAAAAAAAACAAACACAGCAACAGGTCATTTCCCCCTTTGGGCCAGCAGGCTTCATCAGCATCCTTCTTTAGAAACAGGCAATGAGAAGTCTTGTTACAATTGCCTATCCTCCTGGTACAGGGAAGAAACCATTTTATCATTAAAATATAATCAAATATAAGTACTGGTAATCATGAAGGCAACCATGCTTTAACAGACTGATGTAGCTAGGAGTTCAGAAATACTTACTATCTGAAGCTTGATTGTTTTCCCATCTAGTTCTATAGTTCTGATTTTGAAGTCCACACCAATTGTGCTGATGTAACTTTCTGTGTACGTGTCATCCTAGGAAAGAGTGAACAGAAGTCAAGCCAGCTGCCCTTCTGCAGTCACCTACTTAATTATGCAACAGACAAACACCATGCACACAAAGCTACTTAGTCCTCCAGCAAAAAGCAGTCTGACCATCCATTACAAAGTCCAACGGTTACCTGCACCACTTCAATCAATATTTACACTTCAGAAACGTAGCAGAAGTTGAAAGCATGGCATAAAACAAGATTTATGTGCCACAACTAGTCAGTAAAATTCATTTTGAAAACCAGTACATTAAGTCCTCATGAACCATAGCTTAAAAGACAGCTTTTCGAGTTGGCAAACTGAGGAGCTATTTTGAATAACCATGATGGTCATTAAAATGCCTCAAATTTTTATCTTCCTTGGAGGTTCCTTTACCTATGACACAGCAGCTATCTCCAAGAAGGTAAAGGCTTTGCCTCAGTCACACTCCACATCTGAATTTCAGATCCTTTGGTTGCTAAGGCAGTTTAGAATTACAGCTTGGGCTCCTGTGTTGAAGTCCCCTGCTGCACAGTCTGAGTAAACACAGGAAGCCAATGGCAGCACTGGTTTAAGAGCACACACAGCTGCTCTGAGCCCCCAGCTGCCCTTAGGGAGCACAGGAACCTTGGGCTCACTGCTATGTTCTAGAGATCGTGAGCCTACTGGCATAAAGGAGCTTACAGCCCTGAAGTACCAGCAGGATGGAACTTTGGGTAAAATATGCCACAAAGGGCTTCACATAACCAGCAGCTGGCACGAAAGCAGGGGATTTCTTTGGGTTGTGAATGGAAAACACCTCAGATAATACATCTGCCTGAAGAAGCAGAAAGTAGAAATAAAGCATTAAACCTTTCAGAATGTGACATTTATGTCCTTAACATTTCAACGCTCAGGCAGGTGTGTTCAAAAGCCTGTTGCTGCTTAACCTACAGCAGGAGCACATGTAAGAGAATGCTGTAATAATTCCTTGTGTCAAGCAAAATAAAAGCTTTGTAGAAAGTCACATTTTCACAGGAAGAAGCTACTTAGTTACAGAAATATCAGGTGACACAAACTTGAGCTGGTTATCAAAAAGAAAAGTTGACAATTCATGTGAAGACAAAATGTATTCAGAAGCATCTGCAAGAAAAACAGGCTAGACTGATCTGGGAGTATGGCTCCAGCCCTGGTGTCACTTCCAATCCACTGCCTCCAGCTCCAAGAGCAGAGCAGGTTACAGCAGGTGCTCACTCTGCTTTTCACATTACCCTGTCCTCCTAAAGCAGCGCCACACATCCTGATAGTTTCCACACACGTGATGCTGCTGGTGCACAGCAGACCACCACTTCATGCAGGTAGCATGCAGCACAGCAGGCTCCTCCCAGAGCAGATGTCTGGGCAGGAACTGCCACCATTATCTGCAATAGTATCAAAACCTAGCATTAGGATATTCTCCCTCAAGTGAAAGAGTGACAATCAAACTTAACTGCACAGCCTCAACATCTGTCCTTATAGCTTGAGGATACATCAGCTAGAAACAAGTGCAGAAGACAGGAGAACTTTGGAATGCTTTGATTATGGCTAGGTATTAGACAGACATCAGTCCTTTCAAGCAGTTCTTACAGCAGATAAATTCTTCTTAAGTATCCAGCAGGTTTTGTTTTGCTTTCCCATAAAGATTAAGCACAGTCACTTACTGCAAACCTAAGTAGAAGGCAAGATTTCCCAACACCGGAGTCTCCAATCAGAAGTAGCTTGAATAAATAGTCACTGCAAGAAGAAAAAACAGCACTTAATGAAAAGAGCCATTGACACAGCCAAGTTCATTAAAGCAATATATTATATCTGACTGAGTAAAATTAATTCACTGCTAGAGAACAGGCACCTACAACTCCAAACTCCTTTACCCAGTTTAGACGCTTTCACAAGTCGCTCAATTTGCTTTGTAAGGGAAGTGTGAGGTGCATGTTCTGAACACAGCACTTTTGGATAGAAGCATTTCTTCCTAGGAAGTTCCACTGAGGACACTGGCCTATCAGCAAGGCAAGACAGCCCTGCTTCAGCCCTTTGTGGTCTAGCTAAAGCTGAAACCACACTTCCCAGTTAAGTGCAAGCCTTGCTCTTTGGTTGAGCAACTGCAGCAACAGATGGCAGAAGTAATAGTTCTGGTGGCCAGCATGCTTTCTTCACATCATTTTTAAGTCAAAGGCCCAACACCACTTGTAACTCCATGAACAGCTGGCTAAAAGCAAACCAAACCAATGGAATACACAGTGTTAATAGCTTGTACACCTAAATTAAGTTTAACAGCCTGCTAGCAGAAAATGAACACTTGCCTTCTGCTGCAGACTTCACAGCAGAACGGCCACGTACTCTATTGGTCTTCCAGAACAGAAGGAGAATGAAAGCCATCGCTAAATGGGAATGTATTCATGCTCAGGTGTGACATCCACACATCTGTGCTCAGGAAGGTGGTGGTGTGATGAGGACCACCACTCGCAGCAAGCAGGTAACCCATGTTAGACTAACTCACCCTAGGCTTGTAGCACTTCAGCCCCATGCTGCCCAGAATGACGTCCTATTCTCATTTAGCCACAAGTTTACAACAGCTACGTGTCTGTGCCATGTAACCAAATGAAGACAAGACTCATCCAAGTGCCTGAAGCCACTTGTCCCTGCCTATTACTCCCCACCACTGCAGCAACTCCAGCTGGCAGCAGCCTGCATGCATCCTCAGCTGGTAGCAAACAAACAGCTGGTGAGCTGTTCTGCTCACATGCCTGGGTGACCTGCCCTTTCGCTGGTCCCAAGCTGAAGGAACTTGGTCAGCTGAGACTTCCACTCACCCTCATAGTGCTTCTGGTTTGTCTCTAACCTTGAGAGAAGAAAATGTAACAACTAATCTTTCAGAAGTGCATGCTTCCTACACATCATAAAGCAAAAAGCACTCAAGGTATTTCAAAAAATCAAAGTCATCTAAAGGATATTTAGCAATTTATGGCGACCAGAACTCACTAAGGTCAAGTCATGTAGTGACATGAAGAAAGACTGTTTTAGTAAAATGACAGTTACTAACCCAAATAGTTCAGGAGAGAGAAGTTTGATTGCACACACACAACCCACTTATCTCAACAGCTTCAAGACAAATGAAGAACTACTGCTTACCAGGGCCACTATTACTACCAGCAGCTCACACTGGTGATCACTGCCAGGACAGCAGTGATAGGCCATTCACAAAGCTGGCCTATCTGTGAGCTGACCCAGCAGCACCCCGTGCCCCCACGCCCTTTGGGACAGCAGCTCCATGTCTTGTGGGCCAACCTGCAAAAGCTGCCACAGCAATGAGGTGGGAGCTGAGGACGCCCTGCTGAGCTCCATCACAAGATGAGCTCTAAGCCTGACAGCGAGCCAGCAGGACTGCACGGGCAGCCTTACAGCTTGGTCAGTGCTCCTCCAGCCACCTCCCACACCCAGGAACTGAGGCAGGAGCTACCCCCCAAGCACCTGCAGACAAGCACTGAAGTCTCTTTACCCCCACCAAGGATTTACTGCCCTGAGAGCAGCAGAGAAGAGTGACATAGGCTGGAGGGTGAGGTGAAGGCATGCAGCTCTCAGACCTGGCCTGTAGTTCAACCTATCCCTCCTTCTCCATGAACACAAACTGAAGCTACAGCTTCCTCAGCTTTCAAGTTTTACAATACATGTTGGTTGTTAACTTGCTGGCAAAGCTTAAGTTCCTTGCAAGACTAAATTATTACTTCTGGAAAGCATTAATACAATTGAAAGTATGGGAGCCTGCAGCACGTTTCTAATCTCCTTAAGAACAGTATCATATGAATATTACCACTGTTCTCACTAAAACACTGCTGCTAATGTTGGGAGAAAAGCATTAACTCCTTAGTGCAGATAAGGCCCCAGTGAGGAGCCTGTCATCAGGAAGATGCAGGTGTCCTCAGCCCCCAGGCACCGTGTGGCCTTCCCTGCCCTCCTCCTGGTGCTCAGGGCAGCCACCAGCCACCTCCACCTTGCTATTAAGTCTTCCATTTTACATGCAGGCACTTACTGTCCAAAAGCTCTCACAGCAGAAAGGCTCTCACAGCTTACCCAGCACTACTGCTAAATTAAAGCAACGGGAATCCAAAAGCCTTAAATACTGCTTTGGACACCTTTACCACTAAGGCCTTCCTGACTTCACTCTATTTCAGAAGCAATCCAGTGCTCACAGCAGCTCCAGCACCGTTCTGGCCCCGGCACAAGGCAATGGCCTTTACCAAGTGGCTCCCACCCCAAAAACGGGCGCTGTGTCACAAGCCTACTTTCACCAGATCAGCATGACTGAAGCTTAGACCTGTGTGAACTCAAGGATAACTGAAAGTAGAACCTTGCTGCTTAGGTTCTCAGAAATGAAGGTCACTGCATGCATAACACCCAACTGCGCACTGCATTTCTGGGTACTTTTAAAACATGAGATGCCTATATACAGACCTCAGGAACCTGATGAACAGTGCTACAGGGGGCGTGATGTTACACTTCTAACAGTTTAAAACCAACAGAAATGAAAACAAACTACAAAGCTTTACTGAAGTCTATTTCCAGACTGAACTCAGCTGATGGAATAAACACCTTCCACTGCTCTCATGTGTCCAAGTCACACAGGTTAATTTTGGTGTTGGCTCTGAAGTGCAACGACCATTTCTGAAGCTACTGAGTTTTGTTTTCCAGGGCTGAGAAGTTTGGTCACTGGCTCTTAGGGCACAGAAAGCCCTAGTGAAGCAGGCTGAGCACAAGCAGTACAGCTACTCCACACCACTTCGAGATGGCATGAATCACACTGATCATTCAGCCATCTCTCATTATATATGTAAGCAGGCATATTTAGCTGCTAAACAGGCATACTTAGGTGCTAAACCCATACCAGACAGCACACTAGAGGAGGATGCACAGCAAGACAGGCAGGTACAGCAAGTACAAGGGAGGCTCTTCCATCCTCCCTGTCAGGAAGAGGACACACTAGATTCCTGCCAAAGAGAAGGGTTGGATAATACTAAGTTCAACTGCCCTTTGCAAAAGAGGAGATCTCCAAAGAGAACTGTCACATCTGAGTGGAGAGTAGCACTACCACAGATTCCCCATGCCACGAGCAGGAAGTTCAGGACAGACGAGGCCAAAGTCGCACAGAATGAGGGATCTGCTTGCCCATGATACTGTTGTTCAGCCAGCTGAAAGTGTCCTTTCTTTTCCTAGTATCAGGAAGGTTTTATCCCAAAACAGACAAGGTAGACATCCATCCCCTACAGGGAACTGCTGGAATCAGCTTTAATCACTGCCGTCAGCTGCAGGGTTACTGCAAACAGACACAGCAGCCTCCAATTTTCCGTCTTTGTTCCACCATCCAAGATTTGCTGAAGAGGAGCATGACTGCCACTGATTACCCTCTGCTTGTGGAAGCAAACAGGATTAGAAGACAATGCTACTCTGCAACACATACTGTGGTTTACAAAGGTTAGAACACGTGACTCCAGATGTCTCCAGTAACCCAAAGCTGTCACTCAGTCATCGTCCACCAAGTTCCACCATACAAGATGAAAATCCCACACAGGTATTTGGTAACACCTCTGAATACTATAAGCAAATGTATTCCACAAACATTTCCTTGTTCCCCTTCCGGCTCCCTAGCATGAAATCCAGACCTGACATAGCACTCAGCAGGATGAGCTCCCAACACTGCTGACCTGCTCACCCTGCGGCGTTCACACCAGCCAGCCTGCTGCACACAGCTTGCACAACAAGTAGGAAGCACCAAACCCGGCAAGACCTTGACACTGAAGTCAAGATGGACACTTTGCTTACTTAAACACCATAGCGGGGGAGGAACACAAAGGAACACAACCCAGCACTGCCCAGACAGATGTTTTGAGAACGTGGCTTCACAGACACCACAGCGACATCTCAGCCAGCCCTCCTTCACTCAGAGGGAGCAGCACGCTCATTAACCCACTAAGCTGTCTTGGAGCACCAAAATTCTAAGGAAGTTCCCAGAAGCATACGATCCCTGCAAGCTCTGACACCATGCTTCTAGTTTCATGACATTTTAAATAAACCAAACGAAGACTGCAAGTCTTTTTCACTAAAAACATTATCTGACCCACTGATGCCTGATGGTGCTCTGGCATGCCAGGGAAGGAGGGTGTGGGGCTGTGGTAAGGAAATGAACATACATTACAGGCAAGGCGCTGCTAGAAAGACAAACAGACACCTGCACCTGTTGCAGATGAACTATAAAGAAGAATGTTCTAGCCCTATCAGTCTTGCTTCTGGCTTAATATTGATCAAAGTATACCACAGGGAAAGAAAATATCTGTCATCTCACTGTACTCTTCCCATCTCTTATCCTCATCCGGCAGAGACGGCCCTGTCAGGAAGTGACACTTTAATATCACAAGTTAATCTTAAACTACAGCCTTTCCTCCTCAACCCGCTTTCAAGAGCTCAACAGCCCTCACCATCAGGAACAAATGTGCTCTGCAGAGAACAAATCTCCCACAAAATGTTCGTTCAACTTCAGAGCAGCATTCAGTACCTCTGTGTAGGAAACCTTCCTCTGTATCAGCTGAGAGCCTTTGCTAAGGCCAGAAAGCTATGGGAAGAACATCCTCCTCTCCCAGCTCCTCACAGCCCAGCCTAGCACTCCGCAGGGAGCCTCTGGATCCAAAGTCTGCTGGCACATAGGATGAACTCAGGTGGGGCCTTGGGAGCTTTCATGGCCATAAAGGCACCCAGCACTTGTTGGTTGCTCATCCACTGGCTGCATCCCGCTGCTGTTTTCATGTTTCCTGAACCTACACTAGCAAGCTCGCTATGTAACCTTGCCAAGATGTAATCTGAGTTGCTGGCCGTACCTCTTGGTTTTCACAAACTATCTCAAACTAGATGATGACTACTTTGCCTTCTGTTTCTGTTCGCTCTTCAGGTGATTTAATGGGCACAGAGTGCTCGCAGTCAGGCTGCCATGTTCCGGGAGCACAAACCATGGCCACACAAGCCAGCACTGTGAGAAAAAGTAAGCTCTGAGACTGAAATTGGTTGAGTGTCATCTGGAGCAGCAATGCCATCCAACGCACGCAGCTCAACACCAGAGCCACTCCAGTTACATCAGAGGGCACAGCAGCTTTGTCATCCCAACCCGGAGCACTGGCAAAGCCAATGTCAGGGAAAGAGCCCTAAAAACACTCTCCAGCACTACAGCAGGTTTCAAAATATTTTTTTAAGCTCTTCCCAAATCTCTCCTCCTGTTCCTCACGTGAAGAACCACGAGTAGAGCGACTGTCCCTGCGGCCCCACGAGGATGGTGGTGGGGGGGGGGGGGCACAGAAATTGCTCTCACCGCCGCCAGGCTGCGGCAGCCCCGGACCCAGGTCGAGCCTCGCTCCCAGCGGAGAGGCGAGGAAGGGGGGTCGCACGGACAGACCGCGAGCTCCGGCAACCCCCCGGAAAGCCGCGCCGCCTTCGGGCTGACGACGACCGTTTCATTACCGAGCCCCGGCGTTGCAAAACCCGCAGAAGCTCGAGGTGTTTTGCAAGAGCCATGTGACACACACATGACTCGCGGCTAAGCGAAGGGCGGACCTCCGCCTGCCGAGCCGCCGGCCCGGATCGGCTTTCACAAAGCGCCGTTCCCCCGCAGCCCTCCGAGGCCCGGCCGCGATCGCACTGCAGCCCCGCCGTTCCGTCCCCAAGCACCGCCCGCCGTGGCGTTCCGCCGCCGCCCTTCGGCCCCGTGGCCGCGCCCCGTCACCCGGCGCCGCGGGAAGGCCGCCTGCAGGAAGGCCCCGCTCCCCACGGCCGTCCCGCTGCGGCCCGCTCGCCCCCGCCCATCCTCTCGCCGCCGTCCCCCGCCCCGCACTCACTATTCGGGGTTCATGCTGGACATGTCCGTGGGGCCCGCGGCCCGAGGGACGGCGAGCGCGCTGTGAGTGGTGGCGGTCGCGGCCTGGCACCTCCCGCCGCCGAGGCGGGCGCTCCGCGGATGCAGGCGTCCAACGGCTCCCGCCTTCTCTCGGCGCTCGGCTCGGCCTGCCCGTCCGCCGGCGCCCTGCCCGCTCCGCGGCCTCCGCGCTCGCTCCTCAGCCCAAAATGGCTGCCGGAGCCCAACCAGGAAACGGGGCGGCGTCTTGCCGAGCGGCGCTTACATGGCCGGGGGGCGGCCACGGGGCACGCCGGGAAAGCGAGTCCGCGCCCCGCCCGCCGCCCCGCGCGGACGGCGGCAGCGCAGGGGGTCGGAAGACTCGCTTTCCCGTCGGCCCCCGCGGCGGCGGCAGCGCATGCGCGCCGGCAGGCCTTTCTTCCCTCGGCCCCGTCGGCGCGGCGCGGCGCGCGGCGCTGCGCATTGGCCACCGAGGAGCCGGCCGGGGTGACGTCGGCGGGCAGACGTGGCAGCCCGGGCGAGCCGGCTGGGCGGGGCCTGGCGGGGCGGGGCAGCGGCCTGCCGAGGCCTGGCTGCCGTTGTGGCGGTGCGGTCGCGGTGCCCATTGGGCCGGTTGGCGATGGAGCGCTATCGCGGTGCTTGCACACGTGTTCCCGCCGAGGCTCTGCCCTTCCTGACCGAGCAGGTCGCTGAGAAGCCGTGCTGGGATGGCGGGCGCTCGGTGCTGCTCAGCCCTGCGCATCCCAGCGGCTCCACATAATCGCCTGGGGAATGTCAGTCCCCGGCGACACGTTATCTGGCATCCCTTGGTTACAAAGGGCACCGTGTAACGCGTTGACCAAAGTTTATTATCCAGGTGGCTCAAAGGAACAGCCCGCAAACAGCCTGTGTGCTGCTGCCTGCGTCCCGTGCCAGCACTCCCGTGGCAGCAGAGCTCAGTGCCCACAGGAGCTGATCATCTTGTTTCCCCACAGTAAGACTGTGATGAGCTGCTCGTGCTCCATGCGGCTCTGCGTTTGTAGCGTGGTTACGTTAATTTCCAGAAAGGAAGTCAACAAAGTGTGCCAACTGAAATGGGAAATGTCGAGCATTGGTTTTAAAAGCTCTGGGTTTCCTTTGCTTGCTTGTGTTGGTTGTCAGACAGCGACCTCCGTGTGGATCGGTCACGTTGCTGTGCATTCTGCTTTTGTGGTGGCCATCATGGAAGGCTCTGCTTCCCTTTCCCTATATGGTGTATGTGTGAAATAATACTCCCCATCTCCCCTTTTTTAATGCACACCACCAGAAATGCAGTGAAACCTTTGAAACTCTCTCTTTTCACCCACTTTTCTCTTACATATCATATTTGAGATGCTCAGTGGGAGGTGACCGGAAGCACAGGAATATCCCAGACAGAACATTGACAGAACATTGTTCTCTGCTGCCACAAGTTGATGTTTGTTCTATTAACGTTTTAACACTTCTACCTTTTTTGTGTGTGAATGTTGAAACAAACAGCTCCAACCACCCCAATGCCTTGTTCTGTTTTTCTGAGGAGTAATGCTGACAGGCCACAGAAAAGAGAGCTCTGCCATACTTGGTGCAGTAGAGAATCGGCAAACTCAGAGCATACACAGGAACAAACCAACTCTGGCTCTAGCAAACTATGAAAGCTGCAGATTAGATTTGCTTCTGAAGTAGGGCACAGGTTGATAAGAATGTGGGATGCTGCTTCATCGCAGAGAAATAATAGCTTCCATGTCTGAGAAAAGCATATTTAATCGGTACAACCGAAGCAGTGGCACAGCAGGCAAGGTAACCTGTCACTGCAGGCTGCCTATCTGCTCTGGGAGGGCAGAACTACATGGTGTCTGTTGGGAGGTGCAGGCTGAGGTCATCTGTTGCTGTCACAGTTCCGTACCTGTTGGACTGGATGAACAGGCTGGGACCACTGCCTGCTTTCCAGCTGGGATGGGAGCAATGATATATTGTCTGTGTCACAGCATATCCTGTTCCTCCTCCTTCATTAAGTGGGTATCATGGTGTATCCTGAACACCACGAACCACTGGATAGTCCAAGAGGCCCTCCCGGTCTCTTACTGAAGGGAGGATAACATAAGCAGCAGTATCATGTGCTGGCTGGAGAAATATTATTCATATACCCTCAGGGCTGAATTCTGCCTGTGCCAATGGGACTGATTTTATCCTGTTAGTGAAATCAGCTGCAGAATTTCCTTTGGCTCCAGCTGTACTGTGCTACCAGAACAGCCTAGGAAAAGGCATGTGTGTAGGTTGCCTTGAACTGTAATGGCCCTCCCTGGTTCTGTGTGCCTTGTTTTCACTAACTTGACTCAGTAACTCCTGTTTTTGAGGTTGAACTCTGCTGGTTCTGACTGTTGTCCCAACTTAGGTGACAGGCTGGGACCTACCTTCCCCGTTTCCCACCTCTCCCCTCCCTAGGCCACAAAAGGTGCCCATGGCAGCTGCTGCCAGAGGATGCTTTGGGAAATGGGGGTGGAAAGGGGACAGGACACAACTTAGAGAGTGGGAAGGAGAGAAAGAGCAATCTGTGATGGCTACAGGCAGATGTAAGGGGGGAGAGGAAGGAGGCAAAGCAGCACAAATGATGGTGGAAGAATGCAACAGCTGCATAATCCACTTCTGAGCACAGATGCTGCACTGCAGTATGGAGCCCATGTGCCTGCTCTGTTGCAGTGCTGACAGTGGGACTGCGAGGGTATCACCCCTACAGACTGCAGAGAGCATTGAACTGCATGAGGTTCACTCCTCCTTCCTCTTCTGCCCTCATTTCATACAAAAATGTTCTATTTTTTAGCTATATCATCATGCCACACACTCACAGGGCAAGGGCTGGTTTCAGGTCTGCTGTCTACCAGTTTTTAAACAGTTTTTACCTTCGTCTTGAACCAAAGATAGGGAGAATCAGGCCTCAATCTGACTCAAATACTGCCCTCCCACAAAGCTGCCATGTTAGCACAGTGGTGTTCAGATATCATTTGGCCTCTGCCAGTGTCCTTTTCCCTAGACCTTGTGTAAAATGAAAATAAAAAATAAAACTGTTTCTCCACCTGTCTTCCTCTGCTCTTCCTTCTCCCTCCCCTGCTCAGTGTCTGGTACATGCTGTGGGAAGGTCACAGGCTAACAAATGCACAACCAGACCGAGAAGGTCAGGTACCAGGAACACACAACAGCAAGCTGAGATTCTACAAATGGCAGTTTTGATACTGGGAGTCCTGGGGAACAAACAAACACTGATATCAATAGCAGCCCGTCTCTCCTGTACTGCTCACAATCCTCCCATGTATTTAATCTCTTTGCAGTGCTGTTCAGATGCCGATGTTTTTCTAACAGTACAACCAGTCCATTTCAGGTGTGCTGGCAGCACATCGAAAGTGGTATTGGCATATTCTTCTCCTCCTTGTGAATTCTTAATTTAGGAAATAAAGGTCAAAGGAGAAGCATGTAGCTGATGGGCCCATGGGTAGCACTGAGAGGGAAGGAGCCAAGATCTCCAATGTACTATTTCATCTGTATATTCATTGATTGTACAATCAAGTGTCAGGAGCATTTAGTGGGATGTGAGGGATATGCTCCCAGGAGAGCAGACATCCATCTCTGTTGGGGAACTTCTGGAAAGAGTTCTAGCATCTTATTCTGGCTCCTTTCTTCAGAATCCAAGCCTCATTTTGTTTCAGTACTGTGGTGAGCACGTGGGAGTTTTGGGTGTAATTGCCACTCAGATTTGAAATAGAAGATTATATTAAATGGAATACCTGTTAACTTTTATACTTTTCTTTACATTGTTCTTGAGTTTGCATTGTTGGCATAGTTCAGATCTCGATTTCCCAACCTTCTGCAAAACTGACAAGACCACATTTTGTATTGCATGAGCTGCCTCGGAGGAAGCCGTTGGAGCTTTGGCTGCACAGACCTACTGGAAGCAGCTGAACACAGCCAGCTCAGGGCAGGAATTGAATACACCTACTGAAATTGTAGGAAAAATAAGGTTGGAAGAGACACCAAGAGACAACTGAGTTGTATCCTCTGCCTAAATTGTATCTATTTCAATCCAAATAACTGTTTTCTTAAAAGCTTCCAGAAGTGGCAATTCCAGTGCTCCCTTACAGCGCCCACAAGAAATCTAAAAAAGCTCAGTGGTAAAACGATTCCAGTGATAAATTAAGCAGCTCAGGCTTTCAGTTAAGATTGCTGGTGAACCCAGTACATTTTAATTAATAAGTTACATCCTGGCCATCTTTTCAATCATAATCTTCAGCGCCACAAAAGATAAAGAAGAAAGAGCTCAAACCGATGTGCTTGGTGTCTGTGGCTCTGTGCCATCCAAGGATGGGTTCTGTATCTTGTTCTTTGTCATGGCAGCTAAGCCTGAGGACCGCAGCTGTGTGACAGGAGGCCGGACCCTGAGCCACCTGATGCCTCAGCCCTGGTTCCTTTCCTGGAAATAAACCCTTTCTTGCTAATGCAGACTTCAGCTGATTGCCACATAAACATTGGGGCAGAGTACTGCTAGAAAGCTCGCTTGAAAAAGGCCCAGGAACAACAGGAAGTAAAACCACACTGGTTTGCTTAGTGGGGATCATAATACTCTTCACAGATAATGCCAAAGGCCATCTCCTGCCTCTGACTCAAGCATTTTGCAACCCGGTGGAGATAACAGGGTAGCGCACGATGGAATTTGGTCGCTGTGCTCTTTGCCTAGGTATCTATTTGTGTAAGAGTTTAATTCATCACACCAGTTATCATCTAAATGCTCTGGCATGTATTCATCCAACATGGCTGGCACCTCCCTGCTTGGCACAGATGTTATTTAACACTGACATGGATTTAATACCAAAGGTTGTTTTATTGAGTTTTGATGCCAGGGCACTGGAGGAGAGCTTCACCTGGTTAGACTGACAGGCTGCAGTTTTCTTATACATCTGTATGGCATCTAGAAGTGGGCAAAAGGATACATTTCTAGCAAACAATGGCAAATCAAATCAGCGTCTGTACTTCTTTTCATCTTCCACTGCCTCATCCTTTTTCTTCAATATCAGCTTTTTGGGCCATCATTCTCCCAACTCACCCATCACTAACTTAACTTGGTATGGGGCATCTGTTAGCAAGTTTGTGAAGCTGCTTGCATGTCTGTGTACTGCTTAGTTGTGTGTCGGGAGAGAGCATCTCAGACTTCTGTGATGCTCTGTGGATCTGCAGTTGCATAGTTGACCGTCTCGTGGAATTATCAGTTTTCACATGGGCTAAAGATGCAGGGAGGAAGGAGGAACCACCTCCCACACTACGCCTATCTTCAACTTCAGCCCAGCTCCACAGGCACTTTCTCCAAAGAGGATTATTTTGGACTCCTGCCATGCCAATGATTGGATACGCAGTTGGAGAAACAAGTTGCAGCTCAAAGGTGTCACACTAACGAGACCCTCCCCACCCCCAAATACAGTGCATGCCGTGCTTGGGCCCCCACAGTCTTCTGAACACAAATCTTCCTTACAACTCTGTGTTTTTCTTGTTTCTACTTCTTATAAGTATCCTGCTATATTTCATGCCTGAAAGAGGCAATAGGAAAGAGATCAACAGGAAGGCACAGGATCAGTCAGCAAGGACATTTAGTCTACCCAGAGCTCTGAAGCACACCTCTCCTTGCTGCTGAATCATTCTGTAAGCTGGTGCATTTCACCTCAAGAGTTTTATTATGGAATTTAGAGAGATCTGAAAGTATGCTTACATAACAGGTTTGTCCTATCAGTATTGTTGATAATTGCATACCTTCCTTGGCTGGCAGTCTAAACTGTGAGTAGTTATACACTGAATTGAACTAACAAATAACAGAAAACCAGATGGGATTCATCTGTTATCACTGTTATTCAGCATTAATCCTTACATGTAACAGAAACGCAGTGAGAAAGCTTGGGCTCTGTGTCTGTTAAGAACCAAATGCCTTCATCCTAACACAGCACATCTGTAAGGCTAGTCAATTAGATCTGTAATTGACAGCCTTTACTCCAATTCCTTCAGATGGCAGATGAGGATAAAGTATCATCCCTATTATTTCAGAGCCAATCTCGTAATTCCTGTTATCTGTATCACACAAGGATACGCACCACCACAGTCCTGTGAGGAGGATGGTATAGACCAGTTTAATAAAATCTTTGATGAAGCAAAGAACAGTTTTTGAACTGCAAAATACTCTGAATTTTGGTAACAGATTTTGGAAAAAGAAATAAATTCAGCTTATAACTTCAATCAGTGAATTCAAGTGGTAAAGCTCACTATCATGGAACAGCCAAGACAAGAAACAAGCACTAAACAGATTCTTTAGTCCACAGAGGGTGGGTTCTAAATTCTGTCTTTAGAAACTTAGATAATTAGACTAGTTTCCAGGTATACCAAAAAGATTCTTGCTGATCTCAAAAGACTGCTTACCACTGTGGGTGAGGAATGGCCAGTGAAGCTTACAGGTCACCAGTGGATTTTCTTGTAAGATATAATCTTCTATGGCTGGAAGGGTTGTTGCACAAATTCATCCATGCTGTCCTTCTCCTGAGATCAGACAACACGGAAATGGCACTGATGAGGCAGCTCCAGTTTCTCCCTAAAAGCGAACCAAAGGAGACAGAACAGATATATAATTTCAGGAGCTGTAAATTAGCCACTAAGGATTAAAGAGAAAAAAAAAAAAAGAAAATATTTACATTCCACTGGTAACAATGGTGAAAAATAATTAGAAAGAATGTTGTCCAAAATCAGGAACTAAAATTATTTATAGCTATTTAAAGATGAAGTAATAAACAATTAAACACAATCAGTTCCTGCACACACTGCCTATGTTCATTAACTAATGAGATTCTTTCTGTACTGTGGAGAAAACAGGTCACATTTTGAACGCATGAGCTTATTCAGATTCAGCTGCTATCTAGCACAATACTGTTCCATTTAATATTCATTCCATGGCTAGTGTTCAGTGTCCAAATACAAAACTTGCTCATGGTTCAGAAGATGTGGTAAGATCATCACTAAATAAGGAGCATCACAAAGCTGAGTGGGTTGGAAAGTCACTGGGGTTTATTATCTGAGATAGCATTTGAACCGAAAATCAGAACAGCCACACTTGATTTGCTATTGGCTATCCAGCTGAGATCCACATGGAAGAGATACAGCACATGGGGAAAAGGGCAACAGCTTCCACTGAGCTGATTTTTAGTTGCTGTTAGTTCTAAGAGTAGAGTTTGGAAGGAGCAGTGGACTACTGCTCTCTCCATCAACACGTAATTAACATTATTGGAGACCCCAGCATCCTTCATTAATGGAAAACGTGCCGCCAGCTCTTTTCTAGTGCAAGCCCCTGCACTAATGTGGCACTTGCCAGATGTAGTGACCCCTGACTCCGTGTGGGGAGGCACACACTTCTACACATCTACGAGGCCATGGTTCTCCCCCAAGTCCTGTCTCAAGGTGTCATTCAGAATTGTGCAAAGTGATGTAAAATAATAACATTTCATGGCTACGTCTGTTAAGCTTCATATCATAAACATAAAAGACTGCTGAGAAGGATGCAGCCTATCTAAAACTAAGAAAGCAAGGGAGAACTGCAGTGGCAGTATGTCATATTGCAACACATGCTGCAGTCAGAGGAGAAAATAAAGCACAGACCTTTGTTACTGCTTTCTGTTCATGGAAACAACAAGACCGGTGGGCAGTCATGTCCATGGCAAGAAGAGGTACATCAAGTGAGCTGTGGTTACAGCACTTAGTCCAGCTGTAGTTTTTTTAGTCTCATTAAATGCACAAAACTGAGGCAGAAGTGACTCCTCAATAACATTGCTTCTAAGCAATTGACAGCAGAGAGCCAAGATATTGGCCTATGACAGCAAGAGAGAAAAGAGCAATCCAAGAAAGTTCCAGCTGTAATGTTATGTTTGTTGCAGTTATGCCAAGTTCAAACACATTTTCTTTTCCTACTCAGTGCACTGTCAGTGCCCCAAAGGGGCAGTATGGCATGTACCCATGAGACACAAACCCTGCAAGAAACACAGTGGGATATACATATTTAGCCTAATGGGAAATAGCTTTTAGATGTTTAAGTCAAGGTTAATGCTAATTTGCACCTCTTGCTTAATATCTGAGATTGATAAAAGTGAATAACAGGATAAAAATACTGCCCTGTGGCCTCCTCTGTATCTAGCATGTATGAATGTCACCCAGTACTTTGGACTCTTTCCCACAGCTGAGCCAAAAGCTGTGTGGAAGGCAGAGCTGAACTGCAAGGAGTGATCCTCTGTTTTTGTAACACAGTTCCTACTTGTCTCCCTGTCCATTTCAGCTGAGCCCCACGCACACACAGCTGTTTGGCAGCACTATTATTAGTGAGCCATTTACGTTTCTCGTTAGTTTATTATACATGCAGAATTCTGTGAGATAAAAAGAAAACAAAAAGCTGCTATTGATATGAAAATGGAGACTGGAGACTGAACCAACAGCACGACCAAGGAAGTTTCATGTTCAGTGGAAGAGACAATGACGATCTGTTTCTTTCAACACAATCACAACCAGCTCAGACAAAGATGCTCACTCTCATTACAGCAGAGCATGTATGGACACTGTCATGCTAACAGAAATGTTAGCTCAGCAGGAATTTGCTGAAGAGCAAAGCAAGGAAAAGCTGTTTATGAAAACTAAGAACTGTAATAGCTCGGTTTCACTTTTGCTTCATGCTTTCAACACAGCAACTGTGAAGCTGCAATCTGAAAAGGCTCTGTATGCTTTCTTCTCTACAGAAGTCTCAGTAGACCAGCTTGCAAAATAGGTCTTCCAGGAATATATTCTGACTAAGAAAGGAAAGCTTTATATATGTGTGTGTATATATATATATGTATATATATATGAGCTATTCATTGAGCCAGATCTGCAAAACTATGCCGCCTGAGAGGAATCCACTTCTTTTAACTATCTATTTGTATACCAGAGATTGAACAAGTGTGGCTGTTCAGCTCCAAAACAAATCTTATAGGAAGAGCGACCAAATGAAAAGGAAACACCTGAAGTTGGACTTCTGAATGTGTGTAAATTAGATTTGTGAAGGGGTTTAAGGACAGTCAGGACCTTTTGGAGGGATCTGCAATCTGCTTCCCTTGTAATCTGAAAGGTTTGAGGTCTGAGGTCTGAAATTGTTGATCTGAAAGATCTGTGTTCCTTCTGTGGGCCAGCAAAGCAGAAAGCTACTTTCACTCCTTTCAGAAAGCATTGGGAGTGTGTGCAGACACAGCACGACAGTTATCTGGCAAGCTGCAGTGACATTCCACCTCTCCAACACTGCACTGCTCCAACTGAGTACACCTTGTCTCACGTGCTGGACATTTGGGATGAGTGACCTCCTGCGTGCAAAGATTTGCACGTTATCAGTCTGCATCAATGACTGAGGGTTAGGAGGATGGAAAAAAGGAGCTTTCATTGTTTGATGTGATGAATGTTGAAAAAAAACAGGACTTAGAATCATATCATGGAATCACAGAATGGCCTGGTTTGAGAAGGACCACAGTGCTCATCCAGTTTCAACCCCTGCTATGTGCAGGGTCACCAACCAGCAGACCAGGCTGCCCAGAGCCACATCCAGCCTGGCCTTGAATGCCTGCAGGGATGGGGCATCCACAGCCTCCTTGGGCAGCCTGTTCCAGTGCATCTCCACCCTCTGTGTGAAAAACTTCCTGCTAATACCTAACCTCAGCCTCCCCTTCTTGGTTTAAAACCATTCTCCCTCGTCCTATCATTACCCACCCTCACAAACAGCCATTCCTCCTCCTATTTATACACTTAGCTTTCTAAAAAATGCTGTTTTACTACAAGACAGCAATGGATTGCTAATTACTGATTGTAAAAATAGATCATTGACTTATATTATATGGATAATTTATGCTGCTTGCATGAAATAATTAAAAATTGCATCCATCTACTGATTTTTATACAGAATATTATCACATTCTGGCAGAACACAGTACATCTGCTGAGAAACTAGCTCATAACGTGCGACACCTCCTATCTCTGCCAATATTAGCTTTATGGATCTAGTAATAATATTATGCTAATAGCTGCTGATTGTTATTTGTGTACCAGACTGTTCCAATACCATGGTGATGAGTGTGCTGTTAATGTCTGGAACAGATGGACAGAACATGAGAGATGTTTGCCTTGATTTTAAGATAAATAGGATTACCTGTTTCATTAACAAGGCTACATGAAATCATGGGCAAAAACACGTGGTCCTATCACCATCTCCAGTTGCTGACAGGAAGAAAAAGACTGCACATTTGTTTTAAGGCACATTTATACCACAAACAATGTACCCTAACTTTCAGAAAGAGCAACTCTTTGAACCACACGTAAAGCCAATGCAGCTGTTTCATGCTGTTAAGAGTAGAAACTAAATTCACCACCTCCTGCTCCTCCCTGCCAGCTGCACAGCTCCTTTCCAGCTCTTTGCAGAGGTGATCCTTGAGGCTGGAGATGGGGGGATTGCCTGTGTGCTGCTCAACACAGTGATTCCTTACCTGTTGATTTTAAGGATACCTCATAAGGAAGAATTGCAACAGCTTCCATCCTCTTTGGAGAAAAGAATTAGAAGAGTAATGAACACTCCTACACCTCATTTTCGATATTACAGAAATACAAGGAGAAAGGTCCTGCTATGTTGTTTCTTTAGCCAGACCATGGAAGTCAAGGTAGCAACTTTATTCTGCACTCTCTTCTTCTCATAGAAATGAGAAAGAAAGGCCATGAGACAGAAGGGAAACATTTTCACTGTAGGTTGTGCAGCTCTGTTTAGAATTAAGACCACAATATTGGAAGAAAAAATATCTCAGGGTACTATAGTATTATACAATACAAGATATGATTCCATATACAGATTGTACTTGATTGAAAAAGCAGTTATGTAGGAAACAAAGCTCTGACACGGAGCGCTGGGGATATAACCATAACAATTCCTTTCCTATCTCAGTGAAAAGCCAAAAGAAGAAACTGGAATCTACTGCTTTCATAGAAGAGCTGCCAATTTCCCACTGGTATCAGAGGCCAGTCATGTTTGGGAAGGAAATGACCTACTGCTGCACGGCAAAAGTAGCAGGTGCAGATGGCATGTGAGCAACTTTCCCAATCACTGATCTGCCAAGGTCACAAAACAGAAAGCACAAAGGTGCACCGGTACAAATGGTTTTAAGGACACTCATTCAGCTCCTGCCAGGTCATCTACAGATTCTGAAAGCACTTCATTGTATTTGGCATGCAAAAAGGTATGAAATAAGGCCACCGACACAGATGAGGTGTCAGATCACCACAGTGATATATTTCCTCTTCCCACCACACACAAACCAAATTCTGCAAATTACATATGTCAACAAGCACTAGCAATATGCTGAAGCACCACAGTCATTTAAATGAATGGCAGTGCCTCGTCTTTAAATTTAATTGTCTGTTCGTGCTGCCAGGAATGCTGTTTGGAACTGTCTGCCTGTCCTGCAGCACTGCCTGGCCTGCAGGCAGCTTCACAATGTCAGGTTGCAGCAAAGAGCTGTGAAAGGAGATGCTCAGAGCCACTGCCAATGCTACCGAAGCAAGCACTCGCTGCCTTGGTCTGCCAGTGCAACGTGTGTCTGAGGATGAAACAAATAACAATTATGCAAAGTGCCAAAGGCCCTACTAGGGGATGGGAATTGGTGTCAGAACATGTCAGGTAAGGTCAGCACTACTGAAGGTGCTGCCGTGGTTTACCATAGGCAGTGAGGAGTGAATCCTCAGAACTAAACCGAGAACACTTTCTGCTGTGCTTTCATTTTCCATTCCTTTTTTTTACTGGCAAGAAACACCCATCTACATCTGTCCGAGGCATCATGTCACACTGCTACCAGCAAAAAGAGATTCAGGGTTGGTCCTCATTCACATCTAAAATACACAGCTTGAGAAAATAACAGGAAATAGCAGAGCAAAGACAGTTTCCAAGAACCATAGAGCCAAATCAGCACTTTGTTCTTAGTGGGTAGATGAAAAAAATGCCTTCTCTGCCTCTCTGTGAAGCAGGGTGAAATATAGAACGATGAATTCTATTTCCATAGAGCTTTACATTTGCAAATACTGACTGTATTTCCATCTGATTCCAGTAGCAAAAACAGGTTAGGTATGCTAGTTAGAGTAGTATTCATTTAGAAGCTAAGCAAGACACATACGAGATGGTGTGCCTTCCTCCTTCTGAGGATGAGTTCCTCTATCCTGAAATGAGCATCTAAAATAAATGGAACAAATCATTGTCTGAAGTTCCTGCTTCTCCTTACTGACTACTGACCATTTGCTGAGACAAGATGGCTGAAATATAAGGGGTGATTCATTTGATTTTGTCCATTACTTATGAGTTCCCTTCAAAATGAAAAGCAAAGCAGTGTACAATACCACCATGAGACTCCATCTTTATTGTCTCAGTAATTCAGTCTATTCATTTTGTACAGAAAAAAAGCAGATGTCCCCTGCATTGGCACTAAATTTTTAGCCTGGCTTCTAGACGTTACACTACATGCTTTTTGCTAACTCTACTAACATCCTCATATTTTGCAGAAGTATTGCTAAATGACTGTCACATACTGGTCTGGAATGATGAGGTTGTATTTCAGGACATGAGAGCAAAGAGTAAAAATCCCTAAAGGTGTGGCTTGGCCAGCTTTAAGGAGAGAAAATATGGGGAGGAGGAAAGAAATGCAAATGGAATGAGAAATTGTTCTGTGTGTGTATGCTGTAACTTCCAGATTTTCTTAGATATTCATCAGTGAGATCTGTGAAATAGTCTCAAGCAGCACTTATGTTAAACTGACAATATTCCTTTTTGAAAGGTACACCATTTTTCCTTACTAACTTCATTCCCACCCTGATCTGCCTGCATTATGAATACAGTGTAATTAATCAATTAAATGTTTTATCATTCTGTTTCCTTCATAACAATGGACTCACCAATGTCTACACTGCAGAACAGACTTACCTAAAATAACTGCTGCATCTACATATGGACAGTATAGTTGGTCACACTGAAAGGCTGCTGAGCTCAGCATCCCACCTCCAACAGTGTGAATATTTCATTATATATGAATGACCCAAAGAGATGCAGCAAAGTACTATGAAAATAGAGTTGTTAAGTACCACTTTGCCACTACAAGTCCCATGTGGTGATGTTCAAGGCACTGCTAAGCTGGCAGTCCCGTGCTTGGCTTGCTGTAGTGGTGTAAAGCTTACTTTTGGCTTGATCTACAGGGAGACACAAGGAATTGCAAAAGTGTTACTAGAAAAGGTGATTTGAGATGCTGGGACTTACACTGAGCATGGTAAGAAGAACTGTGACTGATATGGATGTGGGCTGTGCTCTGGGGCACCAGGATCACAGTGTGGCTCTTTTGTGAATAGATCTTGTTTTCCATGATCCAGACAACGCTTCTAATATACTTAGCATCAAGGGAAGAATGTTAAGGGTAGAATAAACACATTGTGATACAACTTCTAAGTCCTCTTCCAGTCTCCAGCTTCCATAATCATTTGTCTTTCCTTCATCCATGAGCGTACTTATGTCTGCTGCCAAGGTTACACACAAAAAAAGACTTCTTCCATTCACAGAATCAAGAGGACCATTTTGTTCACTCACTGTGCTAAGAACAAATACCCCCAAATTCACACACTATAGAAAGTGTTACTATAGACAGAAAAGGGGCATTTAATCCTCATGATATTTAAAGGAGGCCTCAAATTATATTCTCTTTTCTTCCCAAGCTTGTTTTTATGTAGAAAAACTCCTGGTCCTTGCTGAGAGAATACTGCAATTATAATTGCAAGAGTGTAACCTGACAGGTTCTTATTTTGAATAAGAAATAATATTTTATATTTATTAAATTAAAAAATATGCACCCTCATGAAGGAGTTGCTAGTTGGGAATAAGGACTTTTCTTTTAACAATTCAGTCATTCTATATTTTGCAGCTCTGTGGTGCAGCATCTACCCACTGGTATCAGTTGAACATTTCTTATGGAAAAGGCAGAAGAACAGGCTGATACTCCCTCCTCTCACTTCAGAAATAAACTGTGAGGCCTTTTTCATACGCTGTAAAGGAAGGAGAATACCTTTCATCTAAATGTAAGGATTTGCCTTTGAGAACTTGTAACTAAATTGGAGTTCTCTGGAAGACAGCTCTTCTTTACTGTACATACCCCACAAACTCACAGAAGCGCAGGGGTTGGAACCGACCTCAAAAGATCATTGAGTGCAACCCCCTGCTAAGGCAGGTCCCGTACAATAGGTCACAAAGGTTGGCATCCAGACAGGTCTTGAGTATCTCCATAGAAAGAGACTCCACAACCTCTCTGGTCAACCTGTTCCCTTACCACAAAGTTTGTACAGAACTCCCTATGTTCAAGTTGTAGGCCATTACTCCTGGTTCTATCGCTACACACCACCAAGAAGAGCCTGGCTATGTTCTTTTTAATGCACCCCAGGATACCACTGGCCTTCTTGTCCACAAGGGCACACTGCGGGCTCATGACCAACTCATTTATGATACCCAAGGTTCAGTTCTAATCTGCCAACAAACATTACATCCACTGCAGGAAAATGGCCTAACAAGTCCAAAAGAGCCCCACCTCTGCTACCTTTGTTATCCCTGGAACAGGTTCTGATGTTGGCTAAGCCAGTGCAAACACAGACCAAACAGGCAGGATACTGCTAGTTTACAATTCTGCAAACACTCTCAGACAAGAGTCAGCTGAACACACCAGTCGTGCCATCTGTGTTGTGAAGGAGTCACTCTGGGGCTTTCATGATGTCCTGAATTCCTTAAAGAGGGGAATCCCAGTCTGTCTACTCAGTATTGTTCAGTATTATCAACTGCAACTGTTGAAAGAAGGGCTTGCACCCTGCAGGCTGACTGGTTATCAGAATCAGAAAAGTAATGATTGGATAATGAACTGAACACGGAAATCTATTTCACAGAATGATGTAAGAAATTATATACAAGAGATGAATAGACATTAACTTCATCAGATTAAATCCATGCTTGGAACTAGTTGAATTTCTCAAAGGTAGAGGGGGAAAAACATACAGCTGTTTGTTTTAAACAGCTCTTCCAATAGTTTCCCCTTTCTATTTCCATTGGGGCCTTTCTTTTCTTCCTTGGACAAAAGAGCAGACTAGCTTGACCGCACATTTCAGCTACAGGTTCTCAAATAAAAGGAAGGTTATTTTTCAAGTCAGCCACAGCACCAGCAAAACAATGGAGTTCTGACCTACTGGCATGAAGATTTGATAAAAATGTTGATAAGAACTACAGAAAGTCTCTCCAGTTTACAAAATGTGCCTATTAAGATGGATTTAGGTACATGCTTGGGTAGATTCTTTCATAGACTTGTGTTGGATTTAGTTTTCCCATACATACCAGTGCAACTTCCTCTTAGAAAAGAAAATATATATTACTTTGGAATGACAAACAGGTTAAACAAAACAAATCATACCAGTAATGCCAGCATAACAAAGAGTCAATTAAAAAAAAATAATCTGTACATACATTTAGACTAAATCTGGGATTTTAACTATACATTTTTCTCACCCAGTAAATAACTGAGTTGCAAAATAAAAAAAAAAAAAAAATAGATCAAAATGAACAAATGAACCTACCACAAGTGTACAGTGTTGTAAAATTGTATGCCAGCTCTGTATGGAACAACTTCAAAGGTCACAAAGTGAAAGCAGGTTTTAATCATGCTTCCATTCATCCTTTCTATTCCAAACCCTCTCTTTTCCCCATCTCTCCCTCATCTGAAATGATGCCACCGGTGCTGGAAGTTACCATATTTGGGGAACGTGCCTTCTCTGTTTTGATTTCTTGAGGCAAAAGGCCTGTGCCATTGTATTTTGTGTATGAGGGCATATTCTGCTGTTTTAACTTCCCCTTTAAATAACTCTTGAATCCAGTGTGTACTTTTCAAATAAATCTGTAACCAAAATAAAGAATTCAAGATACAAATTTGTTGCAGGTTTATTAGACATGGGCAGCCAACTGGGATGAAGAGATCCAAACAGCACCTCCAGCCATGGGAAAGGATGTACCAAATCCCTGTTCACTAGACGATGTCCTAGGACAAACACAAAGACCATCCAGGCCAAGGGAAAATTTGGATCAGATCTTGCACCAGATTAGATGTGAAAGAGCCCAGAATGGGACACAAACCCATCAGAAACCAGGCTTTGCTGATTCCATTGCTCACGGATGTACTGGCTCATTTCCCTTAGACTTTCCTATCACACAGAGAGCCAGGGTTCCCTAAATGTCTGCTCATACCATTCACAGCTCAAGATTATCCCTGACACCCCAGTTATCCCTTCTTAGAACCTCTAGAGGATATGTAAAGACTTTTTTCCACACTTGGAATAGATTCCTTAGTGCCCCCAACCACGAAGTCGTACTTTAAATACACCATTTCGATCTACCTGCAATTTTTCTCAGTATAAGAAAACAATTGCTTAAGTAGCTTTATTTAAAATGTGATTCTGCTCATTGATGTTGGCTTGTATATGAGTCAGCCCTTTTCTTTCTGTTCATAGAGCTTGGATAGTCAAGCCCTCCAAATAGAATTACCCACTCTTTTGTACAGGCAGTAGCCACGACCACGATGCTGTATGACTGCGCATTGGCAACAGGGCTTCACGTCACATACAGATGATTTCTTTTACATCTGGTCATACCAGTCAATAGGATTAACACTCCAGATGTGCTAAGAGAAGAGTTTGTGCTAATTCAAGTGATGCAGAACCAGATGCCGTATGTCAGAACAGGATTTTAAACTGCTTAATAAAATCTACCTAATTGTGCTTAATATGACTTAAGGAGAACTCACAGGACCCCTCTGTGACAGGTCAGTATGTGACAGCTAGAAGGACCCACAGAGCTGTGGAAGGAAAGTCTTCTTCCTTTGCACATCTGGACCTGAAACAAAACTTCTGTTGACATTCTACACAAGCCAATGCTGCAGCTACTGTTATGTTAAGAAAACCAAGAAACAGAAATGAAGTTGTAGGATTCCAAACACTTTAAAAAAGGAAAGCATGTTTCTCCTTGGGACTTGATAAGGCTCAAATTTATTGCACTTTTTCATTGAGCAAAACATCTTTTGGCACATTCCTCTGTTCCAGTGATACGGCTGTGAAGGAGTGAAAACTAAACAGTTTAGTCCAAACACTTACACAGGACAGCTGTTAGGCTCAGCCCTTCAGCTGAAAGTCCTGATAGCACTGCTCAGCTGCATGAAACAAGGTTGTGCACATCCTTGCACAGTTTCAGTGGCCTTACTTAAAAAATAAACACAAACACACAAAGACAGATGCTCATCTTCACTACAAATAAATCATTTCGATATGTGAAAAATTGCATTCTGAAGGGAAAAAAAAGAGCCATTCTCTCTTTCCCAGCCATCTCTTTTCATAAAATTGCTCGAACGGCAGAAAACTGGAGTCTTCTCTTTTTCATACTGAAGTGAACTGGCCAATGGGATTCCATGTTCTCATGCTGGGTGTTGGGCCAGACAGAATCTATGCACATAAGCCTTTTTTTCTTTAGAGAATCTGGCTCAACACATCATCTCTCTTTTGCATTAGAAAGACCACTGTTAACCTCACCAAGGTATCTCCTGCAGATGTAGGCCAAAGAAACAAAGCAAACAAATGATGTTAGCTGAGGAATGAATTACTCTGGTAGTCAGGAGGAAGGAAAGTCTCCGAGGAAATTTAATCACCACACCCTCCCAGTTACTGAGGCTGTGTGGAAGTCACAGCTGGGTGACGGCTTATACAAACTTAGGAAAATGTTTGTTTAATGAAAAGATAAACCATTCACGACAGTGTCTTCTGTGTCTAACAGGATTGGACTACTACAGAAAACCCAGTCTTGCATTCATATCTGCCCAGGTAGACCACTGTCTCTGTGGGGAACAGATTTGTGCACACAGTTTAATCGCAGGATTCCATCTGAAGGATGTCAGATGGGACATTTGCTACATGGAAACATCTAAAGAAGGAGTTTTCATGTGCATCAGAAGGAAAAAAGGAAAAGGAAAAAGAAAACTGAAAATTGGTCCAAAATAAGTTTTGTGTTTTTTTTTTTAAACGTGGGACTCCAGGAAAAAACAATCAAGGGATACACAGATTTTACAATAAAATGAACAAGGAAAATTTCTACCATAGCCACCCAGTGGGCAGAAAGCACTGCTGCAGAACTCTCTTGGCTTACACTCTGACTGTTGCAGTGAACGGCACTCTTTGGGACTGTTCAAAGATTCCAAGTGGGATGTTGCATGTGATTCACTGAATCTTTTTTTGTCCTTTTCCAACTAAGCATTTTCACAGGGAAAAAACAATGATGTCATCAAGTTCCCCTCTCTGCTGAGAGAGGATAATTGCAAGGTTTTGTTGATTAGAACATTTCAGTCAGTGACATTTTTAATCAAAGCAGGTTCATTTGCCATTACTTCATTGTAGCTCACAAGGGAGGCAAAATTCCCTTATAGATCTCCTTGTGGGCTACAGTCAGGCCGTGGAGGACCATCAACTTTTCAAGATGGGGCTTGAGAATTAAAGAATCAAAACAATACAGTATTTTGGGAGGTCTTATTCTCGTCTGCAACATAATTTTCCACAGAAGAAGAAACAAAGCCAGATGAAAATGCGACGAATTGAATACAGAGTGCTACATTCTTCCCCTCTGAAGATACTGAACAAAATATTAAAAATTCTGAGAAAACCCATACAACTCCAACACTGCAACTATATAGCAGCTTAGCTACATTTGTAATTACTGGGCACGAGGGACGAAGTTAGGTTTCCATCTTCAAGCTGCAGTGCTTAAAGCACCCAGACCCCAAGCTATTCGTGCCCTGCTCCTATTAGTGTTCAGGTCTGAGCGTAACTGAGCAGAGATAGCAGCTCATTGCTACTCGAGGCTGCCACCTCCTGCCTGCAATCCCTGCTCTCTCCTGGCTAAGTGACCTGGTCAGGGTGCTGCTTCTAATGTTCTTTTGCTTGCAAAGCTAACTCCACACAGAAAGGATGTTTCTTCGAGAATAATTAGTCACCAACGTTTACATGAGTTACAGGAAGCAGAGCAACTGTGCAATGTGTGGGATTCATCTTAGGAACAGTCCTATTTCCATGGATATCCAAAGCTGTCAGACCAATGAACAAATCCAAAAAGGAGATGGTTTCCTCCTCCAGAAGCACCACGCTGTGTTTCAATAGATGCACCTCTCCATTTTAGAATACTCACTGAACCACTGCCAGATAAAAATACATTGCTGACATCTGAAATGTCTTATTGCACTTAGAAACTGTTGATTAAAGGAGGAAAGATCAAAGAGAGAAAGGTTGCATTTACCCCCCAGTGATTAATACTGGCATTACCTTCAAGAGGCAGCAAAACTGCCAAAACTGAGAAATTAGAGGACAGCCTTATGCTTTGCACACTTCAGATGTCTGAAAGTTCTTTGCTTCTAATCAATGAGGCTGCAGCCTCACATTCTTCATTCACATCTGAGGCTTTCTTTCCGTAAGCCTGGCTATTGGGGTCACTGTCAGTGGGCATTTCCACATCATTATCCAGTCTGAGACCTTGAGATTTTCCTCATAAGGAAACACAAGGAAACATGAGTTGGGTGGCATACTTTCACTCAAGTTCTTATCCCTAAACAGAAGCACAGTGGGCTCTCCTGTATCCCACTGACTAGGAAACCAAGACACAGGTGCTTCCATCTCCTAACCTCCTGTATGCTGCTTCCAAGCAACACAGGAGTTGGGAGTTCATCTCCCCATTGTCTGTGCACATGGCCTATTTACTGAGCACCTGCCTGTCTGCCCTCACATCCTGCTTCCATGGGACTTTCCACTCTGAAATTGCTGCTCACACCTCATCTTGCCTCAGCCATTCATTCAAGTAAAAGTATTCTATATAAACTGAAATAAGAAATACAGAAAGGGTTCTGCATTTGCTGTGGGTAAGTTTTGAAAACTGCATTTCTTTTGTATAGAGTCGGTATCCAACCTCACAGTAATCAAAAATCAGCACTGTGGTTCATGCACAGGGCTGGGCATCAGATCATTTACGTTCTGGCCTCGGCTCTGTCTTAGACTTCCACTATGCCATAATCACTTAAATTCCACTCTCAGAGGTGACATTTAATTTGGGATAAGCCAGCTTTGTCTGCTAGACTGTAGTATCTGGAACTCAGTTTTCAGAAGGTGGTTTCACTGACTTCAGCTGGTATGAAAAGAACTCAAAATCTTTGCAGATCAGATTCCCAAAAGCCTGAATGGTTGTTATCCAGGTGCTCTGCAAAGCATCCATAAAATGTTACTGATGGCATAATGGAGAACTCCAATTTATGAATACTTTGCACATGCTACGCATCCTGAAACAACTACAGGTGTTTTAGGGCAGTGGGGGTAGAGTGCAGAGCACACAGGGGCTTACTGTGAATGAGGTGATCAGTGCTCAGGATACCTTGCCTGCACGTTTCAGTGCATGACTTGAGGCTGTCAGAAATGAAAGTGCTTCAAATAAGGAGCCATAGCTGAAAAGACAGATTTTCCTCTACCACAGAGGCCTCTGTGGCCCCTAAATTCCAGTGAAGTCAATGGAAGTATATGTCCTACAGGGACCTGGGCTGTTGTGACCAAGTAGCATCATATCCTGTGATCAAAATCAATTACTATTTACAATGTCTGAATTCTATCATATAACTTTGTCTGTATTTTGGATGGTAGATGCCAAACACACTTGGAATTCTACAAGGAATTGAAACTAAAATTTCAATTTTAGAGGGGAGATTTAGGTTAGACGTTAGGAAGAAATTCTTCTCTGAAGGGATGGCGAGGCCCTGGCACTGCTGCCCAGAGCTGTGGGTGCCCCATCTCTGGAGGTGTCAAGGCCAGGTTGGATGGGCCCTGGGCAGCCTGAGCTGGTGGGGGCAGCCCTGCCCACGGCAGAGGAGTTGGAGCTGGATGATCTTTAAGGTTCCCTCTGACTTAAGCCATTCTGCAATCCTATGATTCTAAAAGTAAATCCAGCAAAATGTGACTTTTATGTGCTCTCATATTTGTCTGGAAATGAATCAACAAAAACAAAAGTTTATACTGTTACCCTGCGATTTTCTCTGTCTGGTGAAGAAATGTTGTGGAAAAATCCCCAACAGCACAATCCTGTGCTTAACATACTTTAATAATACATCTGAACATCTCACTCAGCAATCCCAGTGCAGCCTACACCGGATAACATAATCGAGGTGAGGAAGTTTGGCAACTACATTACTGCTTCCAGCTTGCATGACTCAGACTGGGTGGTGCTAACAGGGAGGAGAATCCTGTCCTTTTTCTCAGCAGAAATTCAGGCCTGCTGAGCACTCTTACCTGACACAGTTTGACACATGAGCTGTCTTCTCTGAGCATGAAAATTCCCTGCACGGGCTCCCACTACCACACCGCTTCTGGCAAATGACTGAGTTTGGGTTTGATAACCAAAGATATTGAAGATATTAAAGATCTAGCAAAGGTTGGAATCCCTGAATGCTGGTGATATAGCCATGCAATGCTGGGGGGGTGCGTTGGATGTGTTGGCTTATCTGCCCCTAAAACATTAACTATTTGAGTACATAAGTTCCTGTTTCCCCTGTTTCATGTATATCTAACAAATTATACTTGGTGTTTAGTCTATTCTAAGGTGTGCTTTCTTTGAATCTCTATTTTCTTTTGATTTTGACAAATGATGTAATTTAGAGACAAAGGTAAAATGCCTCAGCAGGAAAGAAAACAGATTAACTAAGAGAAAAGAATTAATACCAGCACTTCTGTAGGGTGTCCTTCTCTCGATCTGACAAACAAAACTGGAAGCAGCCTCAACAACATAGGGTCTGGCCCCAGTTTTGCCAGCCTGCACAGAGCTGGCACAGGCAACTCCTACTCACCCACCCTGCAAAGGCTGAGAAAGAAGCGAAAGTGGGACTGGAATTGCATCATTTCCTGTGCTTTTATACTCTCCAAGCTGCCACTTTGTTTTGTTAAGGACTTTTCTCAGGCTGATCAGACAAAGAAGAGATGTCTTCTGTTCCTCCTGGATCCTCCTTTGCCTGCCATACCAAGCAGAGCTCTGTGTGCATCAGTAGCTCATTTTCCCTTTCTGTTCCGAGTGCTTCCTGCTTCTGTTCATAGTTTCTCTATGCCTGCACAATAGGATGAAGGCAGGTCTCCTGACTGGCAAGTTCCTAAAAATCTGTTCAACTCAGTACAAGACAGATGCAGTAAAAGCTTCAGGACTCCACTTAGTCATCATACTTTGCTTATCTTCTATCACAAAGCCTCGCCCTCTCGCTAAAGCCACAGCAAGTCACTGCTCCATCTCCTCCTAGGAAACAGTGGGTAGTTCTCTCTGTGGCTTCACAAGCAACAGACAGTGGGCTCTAGCTTTCTGGCAGAGATATTTTCCATTTACACAATTTATGTGCAGGTTACTTTGCAATTTACAGCAAGAAAACAAAGCTGTGAAGTATATGCACAAATCTACTCTGACAATAGAAAAAAATACATGTTATTTTCTTCTTGTTGTTTATTTCTTTACAACCTAGAAAGCAAGTTGCACTAACTAGAATATACATCATTAGAGCTATGTACAAAAGAAATACCAAACCCTGTGTATTTTGGATATAGTTAAATTAAATCTCTCCTGCGTATTTTATGCAATTAGAATGGCTCAAGCACGACACAAATACTGACACTGCAGAGTTTCTGGGAATGTTGTGCTGTTCCTTGATGCCATTCATGCAGACAGCAGATCTTCTCCTCCAGTTGTGTACCAATGGATGCTCTCAACTACCCTGCTTGCAGCAAAAGACACTGACAAGTACAGAACATGACAAAACGGCTCTCCCTACTACTAACAAGGCTGCTCTGGTGCTCTGCGACTTCCTCCTTTACAGCCACTGCATTTTCCATTTTCTTTTGAACACAAAGTAACATCTCAGTCCAACTAAATTAGTAAAGAAACTTTTAAAATAGACTTTTGTGCAAGCCACGTTACATTTCCTCTCCTGCACTGCATGTGACCTTTAATAAAACACCAAAAACTTTTAAGTCTATTCAAAAACACAGCAACAGTTGGTAGCAAGAACAGCCATGCCTACACTGTGCAGTACGCTGTGCAGCACAAGTTCCTCCTTAACAGGCCTATTTCTGGTGCAGAACTTGTGCCCCTTTAATGTGTCACCTTATATGCTATGCTAGATGCAGCAAATTAACCATTTGTTTTGCAGGGATTGGCAGACTTCAGTATTACTGTTTCCTGGGTGACTTTAATTACACTATGATTTCTGACTGCAGCTATCAGATTAATCCCTTGGGCTTCCTTAACTTAAATCCCTGGTAGAAAAAGGCTTATGTAATAAAAGCTGCGGGGATGTATATTAATGTAATACAATTAAACTAATAAACATTTTTTTTGAGTTCTACTGAATGTTTAATCTCAGAAAAATTAGCAAATGCATCATTTCTTTGGTTTTTTTTTTTTCCTTCAGGTCTCCTACATAAAGGCTAGTTTATCTCAGAGCAGAGAACGCCTCGCTACGTAAGGAAACATAGTGGAAGCATTCTGTCTGACTGATCAGCAGAGGATTAGAACTCAAACTGAAACACTTCTCATTCAGAGAGCTCAAGTGCTTTATTCATGACCATAAGCATCATATGGCATGGTACATATCCAGCTCATTAAACTCAGATTTGGGAAGGTTAAGCCATGTGTCCAGAATTACATAGCAAGTCTAACAGTAGAATAGGAGGCAGAGGCTACTTCCTCAGTCTGAGCCCTTTACAATGGATTCAACAAGATGAGTGACTTCAGATAAATGGATCAACTAATTTTTCTGGGTGAAGAACTGCCTTTTAAGGCAACTGTTATACGTATCTGTTACATGTATCAAGCCACAACGTAAACCCTTTGCTTGTACGAATATGAAAATGTCACACATTGAAAAATTGAAAATATTAATGCAAAACTTACCTGTATCACAGTGCAATTCATATCCAAGTACAGCTGCTGATGCTCCAGAATGACCAGGAAGTCATAGAATCACAGAATGGCCTGGGTTGAAAAGGACCACAATGATCACTTAGTTCCAATCCCCTGCTATGTGCAGGGTGACCAACCACCAGAGCAGGCTGCCCAGAGCCACATCCAGCCTGGCCTTGAATGCCTCCAGGGATGGGGCATCCACAGCCTCCTTGGGCAGCCTGTTCACAATGGGGAAGGAATAGACAGAACAACTTGTCTGCATAACCTAAGATAATAAAAATAGACACTTTTCAATGGCTCTTTCAAACTTTTCCATGGTATTTGCAATGTTTCTCACAATTTTGAAATAAAGACATTATCTAAAGTCTTATCAGGTCATTAAAACAAAAGCGAAACATTTCAGCTTCCTGACAGCATTAGGCTTTTTTCTTAAAGAGTAGTCATTCATTTAGTGAATTCAAATTCTGATTATTATTGTTATCGTTGTTTAGAGAAAGTGACCTTTTCTCACTGTGTTGGCCTCGTCACTGAAACAACAAGCAGGGGAATGAAAAAAAAACACTGGATTTTGCAAACGTTTTGCATTGCAAAAAGTACTACAGAAGGTCCACAAAACGCTCCTGCGAACACGATGCACTTTGAAACAATAACAAAGAATGCAAAATACAAAGCAATTAACAAAATACGGCTTTCAGCCCATATTATTAGCAGTTAGAACATGATTTACTAAAAACCCTTCCCAGCTCCATCTCTTCTCTCCATTCTCCTGTACACCATTTTCTGCACACTGACAGAACAAGCGTGGTGTTACAGAGGTACAGAGGCCGCTAGTGTACAAATTCTGAATGATGCTTATTTGTCAGAAGGAAGCATATTCCCAATTCTTAAGCATCTGCAAAATCTGTTTTCGTAGCTCTTTCCTCTCTGGGAGGCATCAGTTCAAAAGGTAATCTGGGTAAGAAATTGCTTTCTCTTGAAAGGATGCGTTATGCCTATAAAAATGAGGATATATATGTATACATGTGGAATTTATGTGGAAAATTGATTTTTTTTTAAACCAATTTACCTCTCTCTGCAACGCTGACTGCTCCTACACTGTGCTGCTTAACTCAGGCACGTTCGGAAGCTGGATGCCTCGCCACCTTTTCGTTCTCGATAGCCGAATTTGAACCGTTTTCAGAAGTTAACCCCTGCGGCACGCCGCCTGCCATTTCCCATGTGGGGGATGGTGGGACCATGGCAACGGCGGTGGGCGGGGTTTATAGGCGCCCGCCCGCTCCGATTGGCTGGCGGCGGGGCGCTGACGGCTTCCGGCGTGCGCGCGCGGCAGGGCGGGCGGCAGGGCGGGCGCGCGGCCCGGCGGCGGCGTCGTGCGGTGACGGTGCGGCGGTCGGGCAGACGGACGGGCGGAGGGAGGCGCAAGGATGGACACGCTGGGCAGGAAGGTGGTGGTGTGCGACAACGGCACCGGGGTGAGTCCCGCGAGGCGGCGGCGGCGGGAGGGAGAAGGGCGATTCCCCCGGGCCGGCTTCCTGCCGGCACGCCCGGTCTGCCCGCCGCGCCCTACGCGGCCCAGCGGCGGGGCCTGCGCCGCGGTGAGGCGGCGGGGAATGAATGGGCCGCGGGCGGAGCGGGGGCGGCGCCGCCACCACCGGGCGCTCCCAGCTCGGGGCTCGCTGCCGCCTCGCCGCCCGTGAGCGCACACGGCGGGAGTTGGTCGTCCGCTCGTAGCGTGGAGGCAGGAAGTGGCAGAGATCGCATCGCGGACCGTCGGGAGGGGTGGCGGTGTGTCCCGTGTGCCCCCCCCCCCCCCCCAAAATAATGATAGATATGTGTGTATTTATTTATTTTTTTAAGCGTTTAGAAGACAGAAAAAAGGAAATGTTTAAAGCCAAGGATGGGATAGCTGAGACAAAGGATGGCGTTGTTAGGGATTCGGCCTCCTGAAATGCAGAGCGTGCTGTCAGCACTGCAAGTGATGAGAGCGGGGATCTGACAGCGCTGTTCTGACAGTCCTGGTGCCTTCTCCTGGAGGAAAGAAGGCTGCGGGGTGACCTCATTGCAGCCTTTCGGTACCTAAAGGGAGCCTACAGACAGGAGGGGAATCAACTCTTTGAAAGGGTAGATAACAGCAGGACAAGGGGAAATGGTTTTAAATTGAGGGAGGGGAGATTTAGGTTGGATGTCAGGGGGAAGTTCATTACAGAGGGAGTGATGAGGTGCTGGAACAGGCTGCCCAGAGAGGCTGTGGATGTCCCATCCCTGGAGGTGTTCAAGGCCAGATTGGATGGGGCCCTGGGCAGCTGGGGCTGGTATTAAATGGGGAGATTGGTGGCCCTGCATGTGGCGGGGGGGATGGAGATTCATGATCCTTGCGGTCCCTTCCAACCCTGGCCGTTCTGTGATTCTCCTGTTTTCCCCTTTTTAAGGAAAATGAATAGGGCTGAGGGTCAGCTGGCACTTCCCACAGTACTGTTTAGAAAAAGACGGCATTTCCCCATTTCCTCCCTTTTTTTTTCTTTTTTTCCCCCTTTTAGTGCTTAATGCTCTACTCGTCAGGCTTGGCCCACGAGGCACATATCTCAGGAACCCTCTCCATCCTTCAGTGCTGCCCTTCTGGTGGCAGCGCAGCACTGAGCTGTAAGGCGCTTGGCTGGAGTTGGTGACACCAGCACTGCACTGCTGGGTATAAATAACAGGGTGAGGTGCCTTTATGCTGCTGTTAGGGGCCTGGAGGAGGGGCCAGCATCACTTCAGCTTCTGTTGGTTTAGGTTGCATTTACCTCCGAGCAGAACAGTGCATATCTGCAGGATCAGCTCTGTGCAAGAACAGGTATCAGGACACGGCTGTTAAATCAGTCAGCTTGAAATATTTAGGTTAATTTAGGATAATTAAACTGGAAGAAAGTTTTGTTCTTGACATCAGAAAATGCTTGAAACCTCAGCTCGGAATTGAATATGTCAAATTAGCCCTACTTTGTCAAAAAGGTGTTTTTCACAGTAACTATTTTCATGTGTGACCAAGAGGACCTGCTTTATGTCAAAAGGATTTCTGACATTTATGGCATCACATGTCATAATTAATGTGTGAAATTAAGTCTCTGGTCAGGAGCCAGAAATATTGTGTAAAAATGGAGACTAGAAAACCCAGATGCAGCTTTAACTTTAAACTTGAATTTACTGCTCTTGTTGTGCTGAAATACAACCTTAATGTGGCTTACTGCTTTGAGGAAGAGGTGACTAGGAGGAAGTTCTTGCAACATGTAGTGCAGAATAGAGGCAGGCAATGGCATCTTGACAGCGAGAGTGATAGAGGTGGATGTTCTGTTATAGGACAAGCAGAAAGTAACTGAGTGGCCAGTAGTATTTCTCTAATAGTATTTAGGGTTTTTGTTTGAGAATTGCATCAACTGAAGGAATCAAACACAGCCCCCGATAAGAATATGAGTGTGTTCATTTTAAAGCCTGTCACGTGATGTCTGTGAGCTTCCTCATTCTTTGCTTTGAAAGAACACTTATATGTTCAAGTTCTTGCTGCTTGATGACTCAGTAGGAAGTGAAAGAGTCCGTGCAAACCACAGTGCAATGGAGAAGAAACTATATATGGTAAAATGGTCATGCGGACAGGCAAAGCAAGTAGCTGCTCTTAAAGCATTTTGAATGTATAGCAGACACTTGCAAAAATGACTGATGGTGAACTTTGGCTTCCTTGCCAAGATGTGTATAAATACATCGAGTGTTGATTTTAATGTTTGAGCCATGGTGTACACAGTGCTGTACTGAAATCATTGGCTAATTGTTCCAAGGGCTGCACAGAGAAGGGATGGCAGAGCAATAAGCACACTGTACTTCAGTTTTAATAGAGGGCTTCACATGAGGGTGGAAAGAACGCCACGACTATTTAATATTTGGCTCCAGATGATTATATTCCAAACTAGTTTATAACCTTCAGTCAAATGTTTTGAAAGATCTTTTGTAAGAATTGGATGAGCATCATATGTTTCTTCTTCAAAAAAATCCAAGACAGTTCAGGATTTGTTACATGGATACGTGTTTGTTGCTGAGGTGCATTTATCTGTTATCAGCTATCTCTTGGTAGTTTGATTAAGTGTCCTTCTTCAGCCTTAGTACCTGACATGACATCGTCTCCACCCTACCCACCAGCTAGTGCTCACTGTGGTGGTGGGGAGGATGCTACCCTGAGAACACTCAGCATCTCCCACCAGGGAATGCTGGCTACAGAGCTGCTTTCAGTACTCACTAGTGATTAGGGAGGGAAGATTTAGTTTGGATGTCAGGGGGAAGTTCTTTATAGAGAGAGTGGTGAGGTGCTGGAACAGCTGCCCAGAGAGGCTGTGGATGCCCCTTCCCTGGAGGTGTTCAAGGCCAGGTTGGATGGGGCCCTGGGCAGCCGGGGCTGGTGTTAAATGGGGAGGTTGGTAGCTCTGCATGTGGCAGGGGGGGTTGGAGACTCATGATCCTTGCGGTCCCTTCCAACCCTGGCCATTCTGTGATTCTGTAATGATTCATGTGGCCTGGGGAAACAAGATGGATTTGAAGGGGAGAAAGAGTCAGAATGAAAATCTGCCCCTTCTGTTTCTTTAACCACGTAGAGCTGACCAGAGTTTGTAAAAATGTCACTCGTACAGATTCTTGGTTCTGACCTGAAAGAGAGAGCTGGAGTTAGGCTGTGCAAAATAAAATGAGTGAGATTGAGGGAGGAGGCAGGGAATGGCTAAGCTATCAGGTTTGTGAATTGCCAGTATCCTACTGTTGTGCAATGTCCCAGCAAGGTGTGTCAAGGCCTTAGGGCTTAACATAGGGACAGACTGAAAGTTACAATTACAAACGAGAGGGTAAAACTTATAGTATAGAATAGTATCTTTGTAGCTCAATGTTTTCTAGTTCAGTTTTCTTGTATGTCAGAATGTTGTAGCAGTAAACTTGTGTAGTGCTCTGCAAGCAGTCATTTGTTAGAAGGCAAAGTTTTTTTTAAAGAATCTATAAGCCTTTATTTACACTCTGCCAGACCTTCAGAATGTCTCGAATGTTTCCTGTGGTGTAAAACATTTGGAAAGCCTTGTGGCATGTCCAGGTAGCGGGATCCAAAAATGCGGCTCTTTGCTTTTCATAGCAGCAGTGCATTCTTGGATACACAGATAAGATCTGTGCAACTCCCTTGTACTCTTTGTCCTAATGTCAGTAAGTAGTTGCCTTTATAGAGAACATAGATTGCAACAGAATGAGTGAAATGAATGTTATATGTAATGTAATTCTGCTGGTATTCAGAACAGCTCTGCCGCTGTAGAGAGCAAATTCTGAGTCAGGGAAAGAACTGAGGGGCACAAAAAGCTAAGAATTCCCTCTCCACTCCTATTAGCCCAAATTTAACTGGAATGTTTCTTGCACCTTTCCATAATTAGCTTGAAGCATTCCTCACAGATGAATAATGTAGAGCAACAGAAAGCAACTTTTCATGTTAGAGTTGCACATCATCACAGGCAGGTTTTTTTTTGTGCTCAGTTAATGCTTTCTTAGCACATATGCTGTATCTTCGGAGCTAGCACTGTAAAACTTCCCTTTGTATGTATTTGAGGAACAAACACTTTCAGAACATCCTGTTTGATGTGAGCCACCACTAGCTGGGACTTCACTTGTGTCCTGTACATTTTGCTGCATGCTCATTGCTTTTTTTCCTTAAAATCCGCCCTAAAAATGTTAAACTCTTGAGAAATCTGTTTTGAACTGTGCAGAGCATCACAGAGAATCCCTTTTCCATAGCACTGTAACACCCAAATTCACAAAGGTTTTGTGTTTTCTGACATATCATTTGCTTTGCTGATCCTTGCGTTAATTGGAAAGGCAAATTAATTGGGGTACTTATGAGGTGATCCATTGCAAAATGGTAAGTTTGTTTGCTGGGGAACTTCTTACAGGGCGGCAGGGAAGTCAGGTTTGAACACTGCACTCTTTTATACCTCTCAGTGCACTTAGTCATTTTCGTACTGCTTCTTCACAATCTGACAGTCTGTTGTGGAAAACATTCTGGAAGGTACTTGAATTCAGTGTTGTATATCCACCTATCTGAAATGTGTAAAAGGAATGTGAAAGCATAAATCTTGTAGGACTCGTGCTCTTAAACCTGGCGTTTTACTCCCAAACAGATGATTATTAGTAAAAGAAAGTAATAAGTGCTCTAATCAAATCATTTCTTCTTTTCAGTTTGTGAAATGTGGCTATGCAGGCTCCAATTTTCCGGAGCACATATTTCCAGCTTTGGTTGGAAGACCTATTATAAGATCAACAGCTAAAGTGGGAAACATTGAAATCAAGGTAATTCTTTTCATTATTCTTCTCTAACAGATAAATAGTATTTAGGGCATCCTTCGACATACGCAGTGTTTGCAAATGCTTGTTTCTGTATTCTTTATGCCGTTTCTGTATCTCTTGATAAACTTCCACGCTGGATTTTACCCTGTCACATACTACAAAGAAATCAAGAGTGTGGTCTAAAGCTCCGCAGAGGCCTTGTGCTACAATTGAGGAGACAACGGATAGAGCTCAAGTAGTTGTGGGCAAAAGGGGACTTGAAATGCTAGTATGTAAGTGCTGTCAACATCAGAAGGCAGAAATTGAATAGCAGTGGTTGCTATTTATCACCGAGCTGTACTTTAAGATTATGAGACAATGCCGAAGAGCTTCTGAAAATTCGAGGTCTTTTTGTACTCTTTGCTTTCTGATCACAGTTGATCGTCTGTGACACTGCATGAGATGTTTAAGCTCGGTTGTGTTTGCGTTTCACTGTTTCTGTTGGTGTTTTTGTTTTATTGTGGATGGATGTGTGATACTGGACTGTCAGTTAGAGAGCGAGAGGCTGTATCTGAGCTACTTCTTGGCGTGTTATTGTGTGTGTGGGGTGCTGAGGGGAACCACTGATCCCAGATCTTCTTCAGAAGTCTTATAGGGGCTATCATTTCTCACTTTCTTTTGTAGTTACAGAGCAATGCTTCAGTTGTTAGTAATTGCTTCTGCATTTGAGGCTCTAGTAAGTCTTGGCCCTGCTGTGGTCACAGCCTCGTCTTGCTTCTAGCCACACGTTTTCACCTTGTGCTGGCCCTAATGTGCTGCAGTAGTGTGCTGAGCCACTTTAGAGAGCAGATCCAGCTGAAAAAGTGGAATTTCTTTGTCAGGTAAATTTTGGCTGCCTCTTAACAGAATTGTGAAAGCTGCTTTGAGGGCAAGGCAGAAACAGGAACTTGAGAGAGAAGCAGAAGTGCATGCAGAACTGTAGAAACCCTCATTTCAGCCAGTGAAGGGCAAGCAGAACCTCACATGTACAGGCTTTCAATGTTGCTTTCCCTGTTGCTTCTAAGTAGTAGCACAGTAAAAGGGGAAAATACGCACATCTCTGCAGCCTTGTTCCTTATTTTCAGACTCCTAGGAGTGACAAGAAGAACTTCATTTATCTGACTAACCCTGCCCATGAGAGGGAATTGGAACTAGATGGTCTTGACAATCCCTTCCAACCCAAGCTATTCTGTGATCCTATGACTTCTGCTGCTGCCTGTAGAAGTCAGTACTGTCAGCAGGAGGCAGTGCTAGGAAGTCAAGAGGATGAAAGATATCACAGCTTCCCAAGCTGCTTTTTTTTTTTTTTTCATATTGCAATGCTCCTTACCTTGTGTCAGCCATGACAATGTGCTTGAAAAGATGAAGGCCTTTCCCCTTCCCAATAGCTAGGAGGGTGTTGGTTGATTTACTATTATTTTTAAGTAAAGAGAAAGCATCTTTCTCTGGCAGGACTTGGGCAGGGGCGTTTCTTTGAGTGTCTGCTTTAACTCAGTGTAAAAATTTCTTCAAGCAGGTCCTGGTAAAGTAGTAAAGTTTTATGAAAGTTATAAAGTGGTTAACAAGTCATAAAAGGCAAGAAAAAATTCTCTGGCATTAAATCATATTGTTGAAGTCGTGTTTTCTTTCCAACTGATCTGATATAGCCTGTCCTGCCAGTTCTGGTGTCATGATTATCTAATAACTTAGTTTAATATCCTTCCAGATGTCAGTGTTGAACTAAAAGGATGGGAAGTACAAGCAATTAATTGTTATGAGAGAGATGCAAAAGACCCCCAAAATTATAACTTTGTTTTTATTGCCCTTCTTATGCCAAAGTGTGGATTATGTGTGTCTATTTTAGAGAGTGTAAATTGTGTCCTGATTTCTTCCTAGCTGTTTTAGAGCATCTGCCTGTAACAGCTTCCTACTTTAAGAAAACGTTGTAGCAAGAAATCTATGCCACAGATGCTTTGAATATCCCCGTGGGATAACACAGTGGGTTGACTTGTTAGGTGCGTGTGCCATTTTCCTTTGTGAGATGCTTGCAGATTTCTTAACTGGAATGTATTTCAGCAGTTGAGTTTTGTGCCAAAATCGAATTCTATCCATTCACTACAGGTTCTTACGTTGTAAGCTTAAAACTGGGTAAGGGAAGTAGCCAGAAGATTATCAGTTTAATTTTTGAAAAATATTCAGACAGGCTGTCATTGCTGTGCAGTTCTGAAACTTGAAGTCGATCAGAACAGTGGTTATCATCCATCTACTGAGTTACCAGTGTGAAGTTGCTTTGTCCACGTTTTCTTTCTGGACTCTCATTTCACAGTAAGGTGAATTAATTCCCATTTTTTTGCTTACTGCCATAAAAGCATTTAAACACAGTGAAACAGCCACGAGAAAGCAAGAAGAGTGTGGTCACCCTCCTTATGCATCTGCTGCTGGCTCTGGAATGATTGTGGAACTACAGCCTCAGTAGTTGGGGGTGCATCATTTTCTTGTACCTGCAGTCCCCAGTTCAGGACATAAACACAAAATTCAGGTATCACTGGTATTATTTTGCTTCAAGTTGTAGCCTCAGAAGTTGGAAACCAGATGCGTGGATGCCACTTTGCAGTCTTTACCGATTCGCTGGTCTCTGAAGCAAGTCTGGGAGTGAATAACCTGAGGAAGGCTGGATCACTGTGCATCTTTGACCAATTAAGACAGGATTTTAGGGCAGTTGAGACTCGGGGAGCCATTAGTCCATGTCTTACAGCTGTGCTCAGTTTCTGCCAAAGGCAGTGTGGTGCTGTACTTCCTCTGCATCTGAAGTGAGGAAGGAGGCTGAGCTTTGACCAGTCTCCTTGTGCTAAGGCAGCTGCCACAAATTGTGAACACTTTCCCTCTGACACAATTCACACAGTAGGTAGATTTGCCTCCATAGTGCTGATAGTTACCTTTATGGCTTTTGCTAATTTACATGTAGATTTACTTGAAGGAGGAAGAATCTCACTGGTAATGAAAACGACCTTAGTATAATTTCAGACAGCATTTGTATGTTGCACTTCAGGATGCTTCCCAGCTCCTTAATTCTTCTATTTTCCTACATCCGTAGCTTGCTATTGTGAAGAACTTTGGTTCCATGATATCTGAACAATTAAGCCTCCTTATAGATGAGTACTTTTATGTTATTGTTTTGAATTCCTGTGTATTTAAGGCAGAATACTTAGAACAATCTAAACGTAGCAGCAGCCAGAGCTAGCTGTAGTCGAACCCTTTCTGCAGAGTCTCATCTAGTTCAGATGAGCACGTTGCTCAGGGGAAAATTCCAGTGTTACAGAGTAGTTATGCACAGAATCCTACTAGAAAGGGACAGATTTTGTTTGCAACATGAGGTGCACAAACACGACGTGCCAGTGACTTGTTGCAGTAGCTTTAAATGGAGACTTTTAAGCTAAAATCCCAAGGATGTTAGCTTGGCCCTAACGATACTAACCTGAATATTTTCCAGCTGTGTGTGCATCTTTTTTTGGCTTATTTCTACTGTGTTCTTAAAATAATTGGAGAATTTCATTTAGGCTTTTTCTGACTTTCTTGCTTCTACCTTTTCTTCACCTTTCTTGACCGGTTGAAGTAGAATAACAAAAAAATGGTAAGTGGGTGCCTCATGCTGCTTGTTTAGTGTTTATGCTTGGTGGGACCTGGAGCTCTTCTGCTGTTTTTTGCTACTCATTGTTCTGTCTTGCCTTACATTTTGCCTTGGAATACATACTCACTTTGGATGTTTTTCATTGCTTGGGTTTACTAGCAACTAACTGATGAGAAAATTTATTTATTGTGTTTAACTATGAGATAACCTGTGGTTTTGCAAGGTGCAAGAATAACACTTCAAGACCAACGTGAGCTCAGTATCTCCAACAGTGGAAATTACTTTACATAAAGTTACAGACCAAGGGCTTGAAAAAAGTTTCAATTTCCAATCAGACAAATATTACTGAGTCCCAGAGTGATGGAAACATTGAATGTCACGGCAGTGACGCTGTATGCACTGCCCTCCTTCACCCAGTGTGCATGCTGTTTGTTTGTGTGCCCTGGAGAACAATGAATGGTTCTGCCCTTCAGCTTTGTTTTGTTAACAGGACGCAGAAGTTTGGTGTGACTTGATTGTGTGTTTGAATACAGGCTTTTCCTGGGCCATGTCCTGTCCAGGAGTACAAAGCCTCCAAGAGCAGCACACAATGAAACGCTGCTGATTCCTCTCACTGCTGGTGTTTCTGATGGCATAATGTGGTGTGGGGTGGGGAAGCATCCATCGTATGCTTCACTGAAGTACCTTTGATTTAAAAAGGTAGAGCTTTGACTTCTGTCTTCTGTACGGTCTGGGTAATGGAGGTGTGATCTACTGCACAAGGGAAAGCAAATGGAGCCCTTGGTCAGGGAGAAGGGGTGGGAGAGGAACAGATTATTTTGAACTGTTCTCAATAAACTTCCTTTTTTTGCTGGCAGCTCTTTAGGTTGCTTCTGAAATGGGCTTTTATGGACTTGATGCTGCATTTCTCTGTGTGTCTTATTTTACCTCTTGCATTGAGTAGTAAATTGAATAACCTTCACTGTGAAAGTTTTCTGCACTGTGGTAACTGCTGGCATGTTTTTGTGTGGAGCAGACAATTTTCTGCAGTGACATGAAGGCTATGTAGAGTGAAAGCAGTGCTGTAAGCAGTGCTCTAGAAGCATGCTGTTAGAGGCTACGTGTGAGCTGATCAGTTAAGGCTTCTTTAGGAAAACGAGAGAGACAGCAGGGAACAAACACAATGTTGTATTGTGCATACTTCCTCTGGGAAGTACGTGGGAAAGGAGAAGATAGAGTGCTACTAATTTGAATGTGCAATGTTTGCATAACTGCATAACTACCTTTAAGAAACAGATTGCTTAATTAGTGGGAGATGATTGTACAAACTGCATTTGTTGGTTGTGTTTGTGTAAGAATGCGTTGCCGTGGTTTTTGACCTGGGACTTGCAGCATGGAACAAACCAGGGTATGTTTTACATTTAGGTGTCTCTCCTCTTCACATCCTACTGGCATAGGCAACGTGTAAACCACTGTTTCTTTTAATGTATAGAGTGGAACTTGTAATCACTGATTTGCTATTGCTGCTGTTCTGCTTGCTCATAGAGCACTCACTATTCCTTTTCTGGCATCATGCAGTGTGCAGGGAAAACATTCTGCAGTCTGTCTACTATCCTTACATGCTGTTTTGCATCTCAGCCTTTTGAAATCTGATGACAAAACTTTGGAGGTGTCAGTGGAGAAACATCTACACGTACAGAAGTCTTGGCAGTATCTAGCATTAGTGGGGCTTGTTGGTGTGTGTGGGGTTAACTGGAAAATGGAATTAAAGTTCATTTTGGAGAAGGTTTGGAATGGATAACAGCCCAATTTAAATACTAGATGGAATATATTCTACTTGTCTCCTAAGTTCCTGAGAGCAATCCTGAAATGTGGGCTTTGTTTAATAACACGTAAATGTGGGCTGGCACAGCTTGCTGTCACTGTTTGAGGATTTTGTTCTTTAGGAGACTTTGCAACAACTGACATACTTCAATGTTAACGTTTTACAGGATCTCATGGTTGGAGATGAAGCAAGTGAATTGCGTTCAATGCTGGAAGTTAATTATCCAATGGAGAATGGCATCGTTCGGAACTGGGATGATATGAAGCACCTCTGGGATTACACATTTGGACCAGAGAAACTTAATATTGACACAAAAAATTGTAAAATACTGCTTACAGAGCCTCCTATGAACCCAACTAAAAACAGAGAGAAGATCGTGGAGGTATGTCTCTCTGATAGGAACTAGGATGTGCTGTTGTTGAAGCATGGATAAAAAACCTGCATTTTCTCGGAATACACAGAAGCTGCCTGAGGCGAGGCAGTTCTCCTACCTTCTGAGCAAAATGTGTCATCAGCCATGGTTATAAAGGCTGCTGTGGTCAAATTCAAACAGTCCCTCTATCCAAAAGTTATAAGCAGACTGGGTGTCTCAAGCCACATCACCTACAAAACAGTCAGCAATGCATGCTTTTCGTCAGGTATCTGAGATATGTTGATTACCAGGTATTGGATGAATGTTAAGTAATTTAAATGACTTGAACTTCTGTAAGCCCGTAATGTTTCTGAAGAGACTGAGGCTTGAACAAGATGATGCTTACCAGATGGAGCAGTATTGTTGGAAGTAGCTGAGACAAAGGTGTGATGACAACATTGATCTTTGATTAACACTAGGGATTGTCAATGGAAGCCTTTTTAGAAAGAAAGCTGGGTTCTTGGATCCCATGCTGCCCTGGACAACCTAAGCTACCTCTGAATTTGGTTGGTTACAGGAATAAGAACTTACTTTTATCATGACCTACTAACTTTCCTTTAAAACCATTAGTTGTCACAGCTATAGCAATGCTTTCTGCAGTGTGACCATTGGGTGTTTTTACAGCAATCTTTTCTTTTGGTGTCTTGCTAAATAAACCCAATGTGGAAAAGGATTAATCAAACTGTGCAATTTTTTGTGTTTTTAAGTTGAAAATTTTCTAGCACTTACAGACATTAGTGGCCCATTATATAAGTGTTGTGTAACTCAACATTAGCAGCGTTATCTGTTGTGCAGCAGTCAGCTGTGGTGTGATGGATGTAGTGACCTGTTCTGGGTTGCCTCCATGCAGTAGGAACGGCTGAATTTCCTGTTGAGGCTGCTTTGCTTTTCGGCTGCCTACAATGGTGTACTTGTTTCTGTTTTCCTGCTAAGTGCAACAGGCTGGGTTTTAGTTATTCTGGTACTGAGTAATTTTATCCCATAAATCGAGAAGCCTCCTATAGCTTCAGAAGTCTGAGGAAACATTTGTGTTGCCCCATGTGCTTTCTAAAGCCACTCCAGAGACTGTAGATACTTAACCACGATTCAGAGGATTAAGGAGAACCAGAATCCATTTTCATAAACTCAAACTTGAGCTGAACAGGAGTTCCCTGTTCCTATTAATATTTTTAATGGATCATAGCATTAGGAGGAATAGGAATATTTAATTTTTAACTGCAACCTATTTACACTTGTCTGTCCTCCACTTTTGAAGCATACTCTTCCTTTTCAGGGAGGCTACACCAGAATGAAGTAGGAAATCGAGTTAACATTTTCCTAAAGCCTGTAGTAGATGTCTCTGTGTTTTGTGATGCATTGCAGTAATAGTATTTCAAAGAAGAAGCTTAGTCACTTGGACCATATCAAGGTGGTAGATAATTACTTGTGCTGTACTTCATTCTACTTCCATTGGTTCTCCTTCCTCACTGCATTTCTCCATCAAACACAGCTACACAGAAATAGCAGTTCACATGATACGTACATTGTAACATAGATACTTTTAAAGTGCTGTTTCTTTTGTAGCATGCACAAGGCACAGATTGCTATTCAATTTAAGGTAATGTTTGCTGCTTGTCTCCAGTTGTTGCTCCGTTATCATTCTGAAATACCCCTAGGAGCAGCTTGAATTTCGTTGCATGTCATGTAGTGTTAGAGATACACTCTAACACAGTCACTTCTCCTAGTTTCAGTCTAGTTTTCTTTGTCTCTTTATCCCAATTCTTTGTTCTTCCTCCCTAGACCCGCTTAGAACATCACCAGCTAATCCAAAAGCAGCTGTCACTAGAAGGAAATTCTGCTCTGTTTACATCTTAGGTTTTTTAATATGTTCATCCTGTGACGAGGTGTTTTTGTAGTCAAAGAGAGCAGACCTAGATGGCTTGAAAGAAAGAACATTCAAAGAAAGAACAGCAAACCCCAGATCTCTGTATATGAGCTTCAGCAGATTTTTGCAGGTCAGAGGAGGGGTTGTAAAAACCCAAAGCAAGCCATTTTCATGGCAAGGTGCTTTGCAGCCACTCCCTCTACATTCCTCTAACTTCTGTCATGCTCTATGCTCACTGCAGATGTTCCTAGAAAGGGAGCATCTGTCTTCCCAGGGATTTTGCTATGTGCTCAATATAGCTATGAAATAATTAACTTGACTTTGCAAGGATCAGGATTTTGATATGGAACAGCCATTTTAAAACTGTGCTCTTCTAACAGAGGAGGGTCTTTAAATAGTTCAGAATTTTGAAATTGTCAGGCATCAGCATTTTTTTTTTCCTTTAAGATATTTAAGATCTTTAAGATATTTAAGATCCTTAAGGTATCTTTTACTTGAACTGTGGGAGTGCTTAGGATTTAATCAGTTTCTAATCCTGGAAGTGGCAGAAGTGCTTGGGAGGCTGTAGAAGAGCAAAAACAGACCTTTGTGCCGGAATGATCAGAGTTCATCATTTTTTCATGGTAAAGCATTTGGAGGAGGAAGCTGCTGTGCATTACTTGTTTACTTTGCCTTCTTTGTGTTTATAGAGAGGACAAGATCCGATAAACTGGACATCCTTTAATTTTAAACTATTTCTTCACTGCAACTAGTTTCAGTGCTTAGGAGAGCCTAGTTTATGAGACGGGCAATTCCTTTCATGTTTTAATAAGAGCTGCTCTGCAAACCTGCATTGTTTTTTTTAAAAAAAGGGTGATGATGCACTGGAACAGGCTGCCCAAGGAGGCTGTGGATGCCCCATACCTGGAGCATTCAAGGCCAGGCTGGATGTGGCTCTGGGCAGCCTGGTCTGCTGGTTGGCGACCTGCACATAACAGGAGGGGGTTGAAACTAGATGATCATTGCAGTCTTTTCCAACCCAGGCCATTCTATGATTCTGTACTCTATGACTGTTCTGTAAGTAGCAGCTGAGTCGTTCTAGATGTACTCCTTCCATTGTAGCGAGGTTTGCACTGAAGCTGATTCTAGAAGTTTGTCACCTGTTGCACTTCAAAGAAAGGAAGAAGGCCCAGAGGACAGTCTGTGACACTGCGCTGATTCTAGACCAGTATGAGTAGGTTTGTTTGCTCTGTCTTTGACAATCTCCACTTGTGTAAAGATGGTGACCCTGATATGAAGAAGAAAAAACCTGAACCTCGTTAGAAGTAGAACATATAGCTATAACAAATGTTTAGTTCCCAAATCACATTTAAATAATGAAGTAGCTGGCTGGCCTGCAAGTACGTGCCTCCCACTCAATACACACTTTAGAAAATGGCTTGGTAAAATGGCAGGATTTGGCACATAGGTTTCTTGAAAGCATTCACTTCTTGTTCCTGAGTGGATGTGAAATGTTTGAAGTCCTTGAGATGATTCGTCTCACATGAATGGACAGGTAAGGTATAAAACTGACAGTGCTAATCACTGCCATAAAGCAAGTGGGTTTTTAATGTTTGCACACAGTATTTGTGATGAAATTTCTTGGAAAGTGTTTTTGATCGGTGAAAACACAGAATTACATGAGGACTGTTTTCAAACATTTGTGACACTTCATTCAAGGATGGGCCTTGGACACTAATTTTTGCCTTCATCTTGCAGGTTATGTTTGAGACATACCAGTTTTCTGGAGTGTACGTAGCCATTCAGGCTGTCCTTACTTTGTATGCTCAAGGTAGGCAAAGATAACTTAAAATATGTTTAATTTATGTGTTGCTAAGGCAGAGCTCTAATATAGTATTAATGAGGCTTGGGTACTGCTGTAAGCAAGCTCAGTTCTGTTTTAAAGGTTTGCTTTTCATTTTTGGGAATTATGGATAGTTATCTTTGTGTGCACGTTTAGCAGACCTACTTGTAAAATCCAGTTTATCAAAACTCACTGTTTCAAGGTGCAGTTCATTTTAGCCTTCAGCATCTTTCCAAGCCTGAATGACATGCTCTTGGTTTTCTGAAAGATTTATCACCACAAATGAATGTCAAGCAGCTGATTAGGTGACTTTGCACTGTTCTCAGTTCAGGAACATGTTGGTTCTTCTGCTATATATAAACAAGAATAAATAACTGCCAGCTTAAAAAGAAAATTACAGATTCACTGAATTCAATAGAAATTCTGCCATTGGCTGCCGTTCATCAATGATCTAGGATATTCAAGACGTGGGTTCTAATAACATGACTTCTTACATCTGTTTACTGGTGGCTTGGTGTACTTAACCACTGTGTGGCAGGAAATCAAAATGTCCTTCCTTGTTGACATGTCATCATAGCGTCTGTGCCCAAGAGCAGAAGTTCAAGGGAGGGACTGCTGTGCAAGTCACTAAAAGCAACTGAACCCAAACCCCTCTTGCAGGCCTGGTTTTCAGTTTTATTTGCTGATCACTCTTTCTTTTTTTTCCTTTATCACTGTTTTTTGTTTGGTTCATTACAAGTCTATCTGTCTGAAAAATACACAGTCTCCCATTTACAATTACAGCAGAATACTGCATAGTGCTCAGTTACTCTGAACAACAAAACATAAAACAACTTGGAGCAGTCTGCTGTTGAAGAACAGATATTTTCTGCCCTATGAAAGCATTAATTGGTACTTGAGAAGAAAGCATCATGAACAAATCCTAACAGTAATTCTAACAAGAGAAACTTGTGGCATGAATACCTCTACATTTCTTTATATTGGAGCAATTAATATCATGTTGCACATACATAGCTGGATCTGCTCAGGAATTTATAACCCAACAAACATTTAATGACCTTAGCTATTCTCTTTAATTTAAGATGCAATTTAAGATGTGAAAACAGTGGAAAAAATGGCAAATGGTAGAGTTGAAGCACCTAGGCAAGAGGAAGGATAATCCATTTTTAACGTGTATATACAGGCATTTTCACTGTGAAAATCTTATGTTTAAAATCTAGGTGAGTGGAAATAACTGAATTTTAGGTTTTGCTTCCTTTTCCCAAAAGGGTGATGACCATTACAGTGTTCTTTTAGGATACCAACGAGGTCATGATTACAATGATAAAACTGTCCTGCTCTATTTATGGAGGTGCTACTAACAGTTGTACTTCCTCCCCTGTTTCATTCTTCTAGGTCTGCTGACTGGTGTTGTTGTGGACTCTGGAGATGGTGTCACTCATATCTGCCCAGTTTATGAAGGTTTCTCTCTCCCTCATCTCACCAGACGGTTAGATATTGCTGGGAGGGATATCACCAGGTACCTCATTAAGGTGAGCTGGAAAGAGTCTTTAAGGCTGAGGCTGATGGCAGTGGCACACGGGTTCAAGTTAAAATCCCTTGGTAGAAAGAAACTTTATTGTTTGTGTGTTCTTTACATAAAGAGAACCAGTATTCTTTGTATTGCTTCAGCCTCTCTGTGTTACATTTCCTCATCTATAGCACTGATGTTATTCAGACTTCACTCACTTTCCTAGTTATAGTCTAAGAAGGGAAGGGACTTCCTTCTGTGTTTGGGAAGAGAAATCTCACATTTGGCTTTCTTGAGATGTAAAATAAAAACAAGACTGTATTCTAACATCTTTTTTAGTGTAGAAAATAATGTAATGATTCTTATCTGATTATTAAATGAGACTGTTTTATTATTTGCTTTTAAAAAGTATGTAAACCTTAGGATTTTTTAATCCAGAATATTGCTTAACTGCAATATTGTGCTGTTCTGAAGCAAAGTCCTAAATGCGAGGATTATTTTAGTATCTTTCACTTCTGTAACAATTGCACTGGAAGTTCTTGGGAAGATTTCCTACTTACAGTGATATTGTATCTGGTTGTTTTTCTTCCTTGTTCTGATAATAATGGATACAGTTACAGATTTGACTTAATACTGAATTTGCAGTTAGAAAAGCCAGGGAAACTTGACAAGTTTTTGACTGTGCACACTGGAGGCAAGGAGATCTGTGCTGTTTCTCACCTTTATAGCTAATCTAATCTGTTCACTGCAGCTCCTCTTACTGCGAGGCTATGCTTTCAACCACTCTGCTGATTTCGAGACTGTTCGCATGATCAAGGAGAAGCTGTGCTATGTGGGATACAACATTGAACAGGAGCAGAAATTGGCATTAGAGACCACAGTACTAGTTGAGTCGTACACGGTGAGTGTTTTGAGGCACATTTTCTTGACCTAAATGTATGAGGTCTAAAATCAGGTAGCATTTAGCTTTGATTCCTTGTAAGTTTGTCTTGGCAGTAGCTCACTTCCCAGACATAGAAGTCTGTAGAATCACATTACTTGGTTCTGGGAAAGCTAGAAAAGCTGATTTGGGGGATATCTTTAAAGCTTTGTATTGACTTTTGTAACTGTAGATGCTTGAAATTTGAATATTACAGCACAAAAACTTGTAGAGAAAGTGGACTTAGGCTAGCATGTCAGATTGTTTCAGCTTCGTCCCTCTAGCTGTGATACATCTGAGACTGGAAACTGGTAAGAAGGGGGGTAAACTTACTCTTAGGAGACGTGCTGTAATAGCACATGAAAGGAAAGGAGTTTCAGAATAGCATATTTCTTGCCTCAAGTTCATCTTTAAAATCAAAATTAAGAGCTGTATTGCAAGGCAGCATTTGGTACTTCAGTATCAGTATATCTGGTCCTTGATCTCTGTAAGTAAATCACATAGCAATTGAAGAATCTTCTTTCAGTAGCACTGACTTCTTGCAGTGGTGACAATAAGCAACAATTTCCTGCTTTAAAACACCTAGTAACAACGTAAGTCATTTCCTCCTGTTTTCTGTATCTAAGTGGCTAAAAGCAGCCTGCTGAATGGCTTTCTCTTCACTAGCTCCCAGATGGCAGGATTATCAAAGTCGGTGGAGAACGGTTTGAGGCACCAGAGGCACTTTTCCAGCCTCACTTAATCAATGTGGAGGGGGTTGGTGTGGCTGAACTGCTGTTCAACACCATCCAGGCTGCTGACATTGATACCAGGTAAGAGCACACTTACTCCTGCACTCTGACAGTGAACTGTGACACAGGGATTGCTTTCCAAGAAAATAACATCTTTTTGCTTTAGTCACCACCAGCTGTGTGAAGATATATGTTGGAACTGGGGGTCGGTCTTAGATGACTTTTTGAAGCTTAATGCATTATCTGAAAACATTACTATTTTGTATGAATAAGCAAGGATTAAATCTTGGAATTGTGGGGTTTCTTTTGTGTTCCTTCTTTTTTAATTGCTGCTTTCTGGGACATCTGGAGAAGTGTGAGCAAGTGTGCCAAACTTGGGCAAAGGTTGTTTTTGTGTTCGTGTGGTGTCAGTTTTGTAGATCTGTATTTACTTCTCTGTATGTACAGCTACCTACTTGTCCTATCAGAAACTCTGTAGCACACTAAAAAGATTGTTCTCTTGGTTAGGTCTGAATTCTATAAGCACATTGTGTTGTCTGGAGGGTCCACTATGTACCCTGGGCTGCCTTCACGACTGGAGAGAGAACTTAAACAGCTCTACCTGGAACGAGTTCTGAAAGGAGATGTGGAAAAACTCTCGGTAAGTTCTGAGTCACTGCTGTATTTGTGTGGGCGCAGGTTTATCCTGAATCCCCACTAGAGGGAACTAAGTAGTCAGAAATGACAAGCTGTGGGTCACCCTCCACACAGCTTGAAAAGCTTGGTGCATCCCGGTTCTTCACAGTCTTGTGCTGGCTTTTGCATATATATGCAGTAAAGCTGCCTTCTGGTCATGCTAATAGAAAGTCGTTCCTGAAGTCTTGGGTTAGTTTGAGCATAAAATGTGCAGTTAAATGCTAGCGTACAACTCTCATGTAGAATGAGGGATGCTAGTGAGTTTTTGTGCTATAGAAGGTCATCACTGAGCAAAAATTATTTCTGTCTTTGAAAGCTTGGGCTCATGCTATGCATTGTAGATGAAATGCTCAAAAGTTTAAGGCTAGAGTTCACACGTCGTCAAGTGGAATCATTTTCCTTGCTCACCTGCAGACAAAAGCCAAACAGATGATGGAGGTAGCATTGCCTTCTATCTAGTAACAATGTCATGTGCTTTTCAAAAAGGAGATATTTATGGAAGAAATTTCTCAGAGTGAAGTTTCTAACGTTGAACTGAATTGAACTTCCTCAGCTTTGAATACAGTATTCTCTGAAGATCTCTTACAGTCATTTAGAATGACTCAGTTGCACAGAATAGAATCACAAAATCACATGTAGCTTTGACTGTGCTCATTTTGCTCTTGCAGTTGGAGCTTGGGCATCAAATAATTAAGAATATTCATTAGATAAGCTGGCTTAAGTTGTATAAATTTAGAATCTGTTCCATCTGCCCTCCTCAAATTTGGTATAATTCTAAAACATTTTGTGATCTGGTAAACTCCTGATAATTTTAGCCATCAAAGCTTAGCGAGTATTTAACTCTTCTTCCGTGTTCATAAAATGCAAAAATACGATCTTTAGTTTTCTGTTCTGACTTCTGGGCTTTTTGTGGATACGTGGAAGGTATAATTTTGGGGACGTGTCAATAGCCCTCTCTAATTTCCAGTGCAAAGTAGTTATTTGACTTTGGTTGTGTGAGCTGGAAGCTCACACAAAGTGCCCCGTGCTAGCATTGCATTTTGGTTGCGTTTCTCACACTAAGCAGCTTTTGTTCTTTCACTGTTCTCGTAGAAAGCACAGTTCTGTTTGAGTAGGCTTTGTTTTGAGAATCCTAACAGCAGTTTTGTTGGTTTTTTTTTTCCTTAGAAATTTAAGATCCGAATTGAAGACCCACCTCGCCGAAAGCACATGGTGTTTTTGGGCGGCGCAGTTCTAGCAGACATCATGAAAGACAAAGACAACTTCTGGATGACCCGACAAGAATACCAAGAAAAGGGGGTGCGTGTGCTGGAGAAGCTTGGTGTGACTGTTCGATAAATCCCAAAGCTTGTTCCCATCACGTCTAAAGCTTTTTTTCTTTCATTGCCAATCTCTGAACTCACTCAGCTACATGCTATGGAAAGGCCTGTCTGTGGCCTTTGACCCAAAGGTCAGGTTTTGTTCTGGTTTCTTGGGGTAGCTTTTGTTAAATGTTTCTTAATGTGGCTAAATTTGACTATTAAATTTGACCACTTCCCCGCAAACAAAACAGAGCAAGAGCAGCCTGTCTACTTCATTGTTCCTTCCCAGTAGGCAATTGGGTAATTCTGGTAGGCTTTTTCTTCTGGGTTTATTGCTGTAGTACTGCTAGCTTTTGTCTCTAGTTCACAAGGGGTTGTGTGCCTTTTTTAGCATAAGAAAACCTTTAAACGGGAGCTTTTGCTATTGGATCATTGTGGTGGTTATCTTTGCATCTTTTTGCCTCTCTCTACATTAAGACTTCTTTTTCTTTCCTGCAATAAGGAATTTTGATTAAGCATAGTTAGAAACTAGTTTAACTAGCTGGAATGGCTTTACACACTGTGTCGATGTAATGTGGTTCTGTATGCCCTGCTGCCTCAAACTGGTTTCTGAGGCCGTTTATCAGAATCCTTAGAGGAGGTGGGGCTTCCATGCTGTATTTCTCTAAGTGGGCATGTACACAGTTGCCACAAACCAGGGAACACCGGATATTCTGGCAAAAGTAAATCTGTGGCCTTAGATGTCTTTTTTTTTCTTTTATTTAGGAGGGAGGAGACAGGTTTGAGCTGTGTTGCTTTTCTGTTAAGGGACAGCTGGAGGTCAGTCTGACCAAAAATGCCTCTTTTTGTAGCTACGTTTTGGTACCGTGTTATCTCAGCATAGGGAGCAAGAATGTTACGTTAGCTGTTCTGTAACTGTTGAGAAACTTACTTAGATGTGCTGAGAGAGGAGCCTCTGAACTTCTAAAGAGATTAAATACTTTCAGAAATGCTTGTGAAAACTGTAATTAAAGATATTAAAACTCCCCAAACTAAGTTTAAAATGTTTTAAGTGCTTGTATGTACATCAGAAGCACTTGTATTAAACTTTACAAGTATATTAACCTAGTGCCAAGTAGTTATTGCAAATGAATATTTCAATGCCCAGTGTTCATCGCAGCAAGCAGATGTTTATAAACAACCACTGGCAGTAGGTTACAAAGAATGACCTGTGTTTGTTCTAGTTGAAAATAGCACTGGAAGAGGAGATGTTGGTTGGTAAATATCTGCAACTCATTTTGATTTTTTGGATACTTTAGGTGGGATGGGGAAGGAAGTGAAAAACAATGACAAAAATGCTGTTTGCAGAAAGTACATTAAAGCTGAGTTGTACTGAAAACTAGAAGTTGTCACTAGTAATTATCAGCCATCTTCTCCCAGTAGAGTTGCCTGTATTTTCTTTCCCGTAGCAGACTGGTAACTATCAGCACAATCAAATCTGCCTTACACAAAGCATAGCAAAAACTGCTCGCATACGGATGCCAGTTAGATGTAGTTCTACTTTGCTTGTCATGGAAATGTTATCTCACTTCTTACTTAGTTTTCCAAGCCTACCACAACATGTAAACGTGAGGAGGTTAAGATCTGCTTTTGACTTCCAAACCTTGGAATGTACGAGATGTGCTTTCATATACTTGCCATTTGTCTACATCTTTACATTAATGATCGACCCCGGGAACGGGGAAATATTAAACTCCCTTGGATTCTTAAAAGTTGCTTTCTTTCTAAATCAAGCAGACAGCTTCCTTTTGGCCAAGAGAGCCAAACAGGCAGAGACCATGTCTGCATTTCTTAAGCAACAGGACAGATGCTATAGTATTGCTAGTAATGACCATTTAATTATAGGTGGGTGGGGTTTTTTGCAGCTATATTTACTCTTAACTTGAACAATATGAATTTACAGGCATGCCGGTCATGCCTCAGTGCATGCACTTATGCAGTTACTAGATTTTTGGGGACGTGAATGTAAGGGGTATTCTGAATTCCTCTAGTCTTCTGAACATTTAATACACAAAGATTTAAAAATGCTGTGCACTTGCTTTACAGCTATGGTTTCTCACGTGACTGTCTCTGGGCTTTCTGGACAGCTTTGAGAATCGTGTAAATAAACCAAAGAATGACTTAACAACCTTTTTTTGAATGACAATCTGCCACGTGATCAATTGTACAAATCCAGACCTTGACCTGAACCCCTTTTCTAAGCCACATTCTCCCCTCTTCATTGGCTTCGGTTAGGTATGTGCCTATCTTCAATAAAGGTTTTGGAATTTGGCCCTTTCACAAGAGAACTTCACAGCACCATTAGAAATAAATGTCAGTTGATTATGCAGTATCTTAGGATTTCATGGAAACAATGTATTTATTGGGGGGGGGAAGAAAAGAAAGAAAGACAAAGCATATTGCATTACAGCTATCCTGAATCCAGAAGAATGAATACGACATCCACAGACTGAATGGGGTTCCAGTTGTGCTCAGTGTGGTTCTCAATGTGTTAGCACACACGAGTGTGTGTTTGTTCTCTTGTTCTCTCAGCTGACAGCTTCACTACTGAAGCACTATATGAAAGTAATCTGGTTTTCATGTTGTTGGTTTTTTTATTTTTAAAGACCAAATAACTTTGGTTCTATTTGCAACATGCTTCAGCTCCTATAAAATTAGACTAGAAGATGCTGCATCAGCTGTAAGTTTTTTGGAACTACCCCACTTTTAACGTTAAGCTGCTTCAAACCCCTCCCCCAGTGTTCTAGGATGTTAACCTATGTAACACAAATGGCTTTTTTATACAGCTCTGAACAGCATGTTAACACGCAGCACTGGTTGAGACCATGAATGGAAATAAACATCTATTTAAATGGACAGGTCTTTTCAATATAAAAATAAAATCAGATTTTTTTCAAAGTAGATGACGTTTGCTTTGTTTCCTTTGGGAAATCACAGTTTTGTCAGGTTTTTTTTCTAATATAACTTTCATCATGAAACTATCACAAGCTGCTTATGCTGAGGAAATCTGATGTGGCAGAATAGCACGTTCCCTATTGATTGCTGTCACAGAGTGAAAAAGGCACCTCATCTCCATTCTCTAGCCAAGATTTCCTTCCTTCCACCCTAGTTTGTTTAAATTAATATGTATATATATATGTGTGTGTGTGTGTATGTATATATATATATATTTATATTAACTTAATATGTAGCATTGGAGAGGAATCTTACCTAGTTCAAGCTCTGTGCTTGATTGATTTCAGTGACCTGGCTATGCGTGGTAGCCACATAATAGCATTCTGTTGTGGAAAAAACTCATTTATCTGGCTTTGTAGCAAGCTCATTCAGCTTCTTCATCCTAGCACATTACACGTGCTGATCTGTATGGATATTCCCAGGCATTATGTCTCCAGCAGACGACGACTTTGGTTTTCTTACAGTAACCCAAAGTGTAGTTTGGCTCTGGATGAATCTGTCTGAAGGACTAGGCCAACTATGTGCCATCTTAGATACGGGTTGTAGATTGGATTTCAATAGATGGGGTAAAAAGATCCCCCTATAGTCTTAATTTCATCACTATATTTGTAGGTGGAGGGAAGGCAGGCTTTGCCTCTGTGCAGCAACGATAATACATGTTCCCCACTCTCCCTGCCCTGGCTTGGTTTGCCTGACCTGGCTTTTGTTCAGCCAGTGTTTGCTTGTCAACTTTTTCAGTGTTGACTTCCTTCCTACAGATACTTCATGCATTTGCCACAAACGAGCCTCGTTTGCTGTTTCATTATGGTGAAAAACGCAGGTTGGTTTTCTTTTTATTTTAATCCAAATATCTCTCTTCCTTTGTTCTTAGCAACCAGGAGAATTGTTAAGAAAAAAATAGTTAAACTTTTCAGCAAGTATTCAAATCTGAACTGAAAACTTGCTTTATTTCTGCCACAGGCAGAAATAGTTGTTTTGGTTTGTTTTTCAATAAATTTGTATGCTGTCCTGTTGAGATAAGTCACTGTCACTTTGCCATCATAGAACTCAAGGGAAAAGAAAAGCTACTTTTTTGAGTAGGTGCTACTGTAGCCTCTTACATCTGCTGCATCACAGTATTAAATAAGCTTTAAATAACATCCCTCAAGCAGGCAGCTTACCTTTCTGTAACCTGTTGTTGCATCCAGTTGTCCCAGCTAAGTGTACAAACCAAGGTTGCAGTGCACATCTGCATATCCCCAACAGCTGGAGCAGGGCTCCTTGCCTTCCTTGTGCCACGTGCAGGGTTCTGCTTTGGTGTTGCTGGTGCAAGGAGAAGCTCAGGGAGGAGAGGAAGTGTAGGACTTCGCTTCTGCATTTTAAGGTTGTTTTGAAAGCAGTTCCTTCATTTTGAAGTTGAGGGAAACATTTTCTATTCTAGGTGACAAATAAAGCATATTACGCATCTCTAACAGATTTAGGATGATGCTGAGGGGCATCTTCCAACTGCACAACTTGTGCTCCTTCCTGTAACTTAAAAAAATCTTTCCACGAAGCTGAGGAACAGTAATTAAATTGTAGCTGCAGGAATAATGACAGATACGGGCCTCTTGCCTACACCTTTTCATCACCACACCCATCTCCCATCTGCTTTTTGTTTGCCCTAAAGCTTAAGTGGTTTCAGGATCCTCTTGCATGCATGTTTTCACTGTGTGCCCATTTTAAATCTCTCCAAGTATTTTAATGAATTAATTAATTGACAGTTGCTGACCTCAACACAAGTACATCCTGTAAGTCCTGACTTGCATCAGGCATTTTTCTGAGCAGAGCAGCCCTTTTGGGGGCTGTTCCAAATCTAAACTTTACTGTTGTCCAATAAATTCCCATTCTGAATCACCCAGTGTAAACTTGATATTGCTTTCCTGCCAAAGCATGAAGTACAAGGGTGGCATTAAAGACATGAGAAGCAATATTTTGGGAAATGCCCAGCCACTCAGCTTCCTTGGAATATTCCATTTTTGTCTTTTCCCATTGCAGTGTATGTCAGTGCTACTTCAAACTACCCTGTGGCAAATCTTGTAAAAGCTGAGGGGATTTATGCAAGCACCTGTAATGCTGGTAAATAGTTCTCTGTAAGAAAGTCTTGTAAAAGGGCAGGGAGGGGCTAGGGCTTCCTATAGCATTGCTGGGTGATAGCCTGGAGCTGTAACTGGAATAACCTATGAAACATTCTCAGTGATGGAACCCGTGTACCATATGAGAACAAAATGTTGTATGATCATTACCCATTATCTAATTATACAAGAACTTACAGCCCTGGAGGATGAAAAACTAATTAAATTGTTACCACTTTTTAAAAGATAGCAAAGAAGTGAGGAATATTTGTGTTTTTTTGGTTCCTGCTCCGCTGCTCATGTTTCTTGAGAAGTGAATGAGGCAGTGTGGTGGGGATGTAGTGCTCTGTGTACTGATTCTGTTAATGCTGCAGGAGGTTGTAGAGGCAAGGAACTTTCTTCTAGGAGTGGACTGCATACTCAAAAACAACTTAGCTTTGGAGTTGCAACTCTGCAGTAAGGAGGATTCACTGATTCACTGTCCCAGCTTATCCATGAAAGCAGCTGATGCTGAACATTGCTTACCTTCAGTGCAATAAGGATGATCATTTACAACTAAGGATTTGCTCGTGCAGAATTTTAAACAGAGTATGTCTAGAGTACTGGATCCTTTGGAGTGGATGGAATGTGGTGGGAGAAGGCTTCGGTTTTTACCCTGCACTGGGGCTTGCAGTTGTTACCAAGGAAAAAAGCTGCCTGTCAAAAAAGCAGTGGAATTTTCTGCATTGTTTCAGGTCCTGCAGCTTTTGTACCCGAGGTACAAAGGATCTCTGTAAAGACCTCAACCTGAATGCAGCAGCATTTAGCACCTTAGACTCTAATTTCACTTTCCAAACAGTAGTGACCAGCTTCCACCTCACGCTGAAGTGCATGCTTTCTTTCAGAGCCTTCATTCCTTCCTCTCAGGATGCGTACACTATTGCTTTACTTGTGAAATCGACAACCACTCACAGCTTAAACCAACATCCCCAGGCACAAGGAACAGACCAGCCTCTTGAGAGCAGAGTGAGCCCCACTAACCTGCTGTTCTTTGCTGTTGCAGGGTGCAGACAGGTTTCATCCTGGGGCTAAGGTCAGCAAGGCAGCACACCTCTCCTCTGTGTTGCAGCAGCAAGTGATGGCTGTTGTGGGGTCTGGGAATGAACTATTCCTCCTCTTGTGCCAGCAAAACCAGTAGGCATTCTCAAAGCAGGCTGTGGGCCATAAAACACAACGCTGTGATTGTGGTGCACCTGATAGCTCAACAGCTCACACCTGGGATGGGACAGACTATTACAGAGCAGTCAGCTTTGCAGAAGTACTGTCCAAACTCAGTGGCTAATTATTTTAATTTTAGTAATTATTTATTCTAATATTTTAAAGAAGGGCATAATTGCCTGTAAGAGACTGGGAATGAAATTTCAGTGAGCACAGTGACCCCTGGCAGTTTCTGGGGAGCAGTTGACGTGCCATCCACATTCTCACACCAACATGGGCACGTACATTTCTGGGTCGCTGGTGATCAGAGCTCTTAGCAAGATGACTTGTACACTCAAGCTGGCTTTCTCCAACTTTCCCCAAATACACAGGGTACATTTCTGTTGTGAAAGGTGGGTAACTAACTTAGGAGATGGATGGGTCCCTTATTAGTCAGCGTGCATGCTATTTATGGAGGTTTGCTTAAGGAGTGGGTCAGAAGGAAGTGACTTTTTTTTTTTTCTTCCCCATCCCCCCAACATTGTAACACAGTTGTTGCTTTCAAGAATATGCGTGGTCTGTTTTCTTCAGACTATTGGCTGGTCTGGTAAAATAATTAGCTGTTAGGCAGACAGAGAGAAAGGATCACATCTGCACAAGACAGGAAGACTGGGACAGTAGAAAGGGGAAAAAAAAATCCCAGCTTGAATCACAGCTGCCCACCATGCATAGTAACAGAGCTTGCCAAGAATATTCAAATTGATTTAGGGAGAAAAGCTGAGGAAACCGTTTAACCCCAGCCTGCTTGGATCCATGACAGTATCTCTGTAGAGCGTTCCCACGTTGGGCCAAAAGAAGGATTTTCAAGCTGTGTGTTTCACCAGCCATCCTCCTCTGCCCCCCTTCCCGTTGTGCAGCAGGAACACAACATACACACTGACAGGCGTGAGGCTGTGTGCTGCAGAGCAGCTTTCCGCACGGAGAAAATTACCAAAGGTGGGAACATTTATTTCATATTGATGGGATTAAGTTGTAATTGGATTGTGTGATTTAAACCAAGATCCAGGCAAATGATTTGGGATTAATTTCAGACAGTGGGAACCTTTCTGCTGCCTGCAGCGCATCCTGCGTTAGGCTTCCCCCATGCAAACAGCATTCTGAAGGCCAGAGCTTTTTGCTTCAGGGTTTCTGAGAGCACACATCCGCTGCAGGCTGCTTGCAGGTCGTGAGGATCGCACATCAAAAAAGAGGAGTGGTAGTTTGTTTGGACACGTGAGTCGCACTGTGATTTCCCTACTTAAATAAATCTATTATCCACAATCTGTAAGGTGATGCTCACTTAATGATTAAGAACAGTTTGTTGGGAATGTGGGTTTGTGTCTCAGAACCTGCTGTCCCAAAGACCATCTTCCTACAGCAGTCCCACGGTCAGTCTCAAGAATCTCTCTGGGACAAATCCACAAAAGGAGAAATGCAGACATGCACAGAGCCCAAATAGAAGTGCCATCACACAGGTGGTTTCAATAGTTGATTTGGTGCTCAGTTTGAGAGCTGAAGCTGTAACTTCCCCCTGAGCTGCAGGTGGGCCTTCACTGCCAGCTGAAGCGGCAAAACCCAACATCCAGCCCCCCCCCAAACTCCAGTTTAGCTGCAGCCTCACTCATGTTGAGAGGCCTTGGGCAGATGAGCTATTTTCCAGTTGAACCACAAGTTCTCTGGGTACCTAAATGTCTGCTGTAAGGCAAATGTGGGGTTGCTGAGACCCTGACAGCACTCGGCAGCTATGTGCTCCGTCCGTGCCGAAACCACAACAGGCCTCACCAGCAAGGCAACGCGCTCCCCATTGAGCTCGCCTGCAGAGCCAGGCTGCAAGATGTGTGCGCAAGATGTTTGGGGATCGGGTCTCGCACAAAAACAGCTGCAGGAGGAAATGGGCCCAGTAGTCAGACCACATTCACCATTAATATTCATTTATGCACAAATACTAACACAATCATGGATGACTTCTAAAGGAATGGGCCTAAGTGACTCCAAGAAGAGACGCTGCTGGGCTCTGGACAAAGAATTTAGAGGCCACTGAACGGAAACCCAAACCCTCTGCTCTGTGAGAAGGATCTCTCATCTTAAGGGAAGGAGATACCCCCTTATCACAAGGATTAAGCACCTCTGGGACTACCAGAGGTCACAGCAGCACCCTCAGCCTCTCCCATCTGACTGGTTTGCACACAGCTGGGCAGTTCTTGGGGACATCCTGCACCCTGTCCCACATGAATCAGTAGAAAGCAGCCCCCCAGCACAAGCAGTTCCCCAGTGCATATCACTACACAGATACAGGCTCCCAGCTGCTCTGCAGCTCCTGTGGGGTCACCCTCCCCTCCAGCAGCACAGGGCCCTGAGCACATGTTGGCCATGAGCTTACCTTGCAGGAGGCTCAGATGCAGGAGTAACGCAGGCCAAATCTGCAGACAGGTGGATACCTTTTCCAAGGTTTGAGAAAGCATGTTTGTAGTTCAGTTCTAAAGGGACAAAAGAGGAGCCAGCATCAGAGCAGAGTTCATTATTCATTTTTCATTTGGAATGTTACTTGGGAGCCGTGAAATCACATTCCTGAAGCAGGCAAGATCAAACCCAGCAACATCCTGGAGAATGAGACAAATCTAGAGCCTCAAACTTAAAGCAGCAAGTCTGCAGCTCACGGCAAGAGACAACAGAGTATGATCAATGCAATTCAGGAAAAGAAAAATAAGTCAGACAGAAGGAGCGATGGAAAACAGAGAGCTTGTGGTAGGTGGAAGAACAGTGTTGAGCCACATGGTTCTGGCCTACCGATCACGATCACAGAGTCAAGAGCACTACAAGCATATCTGCCGGCCTCGCTGCAGAGCAGGTGCTCAGGTGCTCTTCAGAGGCTGTGGGCTGCCCTCCTCTGGTCCGTGAGATGTGGCAGCAATCAGCCCGCAGCCACTTTTTTACCATTGGTAGAGCACAGCCATTGCTCGCCCCTGGCCAGATGCTGGAAGGAAATGAAATAAGCCCTAGGCAGGGGAAGGTGTCCAACAGTGCTCCAGGGAGCTAAGGAAAACTTTATTTTGCTTGTCCCAGCATTGCAATTTTGTTAAAAGTAATGGATGCATCGTGGCTTACACCGCCCTGGAAGCAGCAGTTTGAAGGGGAGCAGAGCACAGATGGAGGTCTGGGTTTTCCTCAAGGACATAGCTTCACTTGGAGAAACAAAGCTGAGGAAAGGGCACAAGAGGGAGCAGAGAGGAAAGCCTTTATCCCCAAGGTTTGTTCAAGTTCTTATGCTGGAGAAGTTGTTAAAGGGTAAGGAGTGTAAATCCACTAATGCCAGAAATCCATTTTTCTCCAAACCAAGGTTCCTCTGTGAACCACTAGGAAAGAGAAAAGGCACCAGACCAAATCCAAAAATCACACTGCTGCCTCCTCAGGCACCTCAGATAGATGGTTGTGCATCACCTTACGCTGCTGGTCCATCTGCCTTCCAGGATCTGCATGCACAAGAAGACGCCTGCCAACTTCAAGGGAGATATATCCATGTGCAGGACGAAGCCTGGAAACTGCGAGTAGTTGCACTTTTACTGCCAGAAGCAACATTTTAATCTAAGTATTGGCTCCCGACAGAGGCTGTATTCTAAGGCACTGCAACATCTTTCCTCCATCTGAATAATTGCGAGTGCCTGTCTTTAATCTGTTCTCAAGAATTGTTGGGTTTGATTTTTTTTTTTTTTTTTTCCTTAAGTACAAAAGAAAATGTTTCTGTGTATACATTCATGGCAACGGAGCGACACAGAGACATAAACTAATGGAAGGTCCATATGTCGAGAGAATATTGTATGTAATGAGAACTGCTGCATTTTTGTAAAATGTAATGGGACAGATACGCAGCAGCTGTGGGTTACTCAAGAAGCAGCTAATTTAGCAAGCTGAATTCAAGGATATTTCCCAGATCTCCCAAACAATGAATAGCAGTGTTGTTTAAGATTACCATTATGCCTTACATCCTCCTTTGACTGGAAGCAGGGGGAGGAAGCCTCTATCTGCGCTTCTGGGGCAGAAGTACATGATTAGTGCCTAGCTATCATAGGAAGCCCCAGGGGAGCAAAGGGGTCTGGACTTGAAGGAAGGAAGGAAATCGTGTAGGATAAACAAAAAAGAGCCTCAGGAAAGCAGAGATGGGCAAGACTGGGTGAAAAATAGAAATGAGAAATACAAAAGGAAATGCTGAAGGGATCTATTTGAGTTCCAGCTAATATTAAACCTTAAAAAGCCTATCAACCCCACTCTAAAACATCAGCAGTTTATTTCTATGCACATAAGTTTGTTCTAAAGCAACGTAGCAGTCATTTTAAACATACAAAGCGTGAAGTGTTTAAGGCTTGATTACTCTTGGATTTCACTTTCCTGGGGATTTTACTTCCCTTCTTCCCCATAAAAAACAAAAATAAAGGAAGATATAGATAACCAGAACACAGTAAATAGAATATCAAGGCTCCAGTTTGTCACTCACCACTTCAACCAGCAAGGAAATGGTGCCAAAGGGACCTGTTCTCCCAATGTATTTCATGTGCTAGCAGCACAAGCACCCCACAGCTGCCCCAGAGAGCACCAAACTCAGTGCAGCTGTGGCTGCCCTGACCCCAAGTGCTGCCCAGCAGGCCCAGCTGTGCTGGATTGCATTGCAGCTGAGGCTAAGGGACTCACCTCCGCAAGGCAGAGGCACTGGGGGACTTATACCAGGGTCAGCTAATACAAATGGTAAGACAGATACTACCTGCTTCAAAAGAAATAAAAAAATAACATAAAAATGGGACCAGTTCAAACGGTTGTGGTTTTGTTTCGATGGGGAAGGTGTGTGCATTGACAATGCCAGTGCTGCTAGGAGCAAACGGCTGCAGTTTGCAGCCACCTTTCTGCAGCTGGGAGGCACGGGGGGAATTGGGACAGGCTAATCTGGAATCCAAATTTGTTGCAGGTTTTGTACATGTAAACAGAAGTGGCCGGGCCATGCAGACAGTCTGGGGCCTTGTTACATCAGCTTGAGGACGGTTTGTTGAGCATAGCACGAAAAAATCATCCCTTTGGGAAAAGAAAAAAAGAAACAAAACCCACAAGAACAACCCTCTTCCTCAACAAGTTAAGGTGAAGAGAGTTGGCAAAGGGTTTTCAGGCACTGTAACCTGGTAACTGAAAGGGTTAAGATAGGTTGCATTTCTCTGGTTCCCAGATCACGATGTTAGAATTTTCTCTTACTGTGAAAATACCCAAAGGCTTTCTTGCTGTGTAGAAGAAAGGCACTTGATTTCCACACAAACAGAATGAGCTTACACAAGGGAAGTACCACGAAAATCCATCTCTCCTCACTAAGCTCTCCTCTCAGCTCCATGGATGGAGAGCAGAACCGTTCCCTCAAGCCTGGCTTTAGAGAGGCATTATAACAACAGCCTCTCCCAGGCTCAAGCCAAAACTTCTGCTTAATTACACAGAGGAGATTTTGCTTCTTCTACTAATGTAGGTATTAAAAATCCAAATGGCTTGTATAACGTTACATCAGGATCCAAACAGATCTACAGTAGAGCTCATCTGTAGTCAGCAAAAGGCTATCTGGGGCCAAAGACTTTGCTCTCTGTTGTTTCATTGACACATGCAAGCATAGGATGTAATTCTGCTCCCGGAATCACAGCTGGAGCAAGATAACAGAGCTAGAAGCTTTGGAACTACCTGAAATAAATACACTTGAAAAGAGATGTTTTTCTTTCTTAAACCCTTTTGAGCTGCTCCCTCATGTTTCACGGTAAACAAGTCCCACCCTGCTGTACCAGAAAGGCACTCTCACTCATTCCTTTGCATAAGGACAAAAAGCACAGCCCGTCAGGGAGAGGAGCCTGAATTTACTCATGAGACCAAAGGAAACAGCTGTTGCTTTCAGCTCAGCCTCTCCTTTATCTCTGTTTTGTTTATTCACGTCCCAGCTCATAGTGGCCATAGTGAGTGGGTCAGGGCTCTGGGCTCCCAGCAGCTCCCTGTGGTTGATGGAAGCCAGCTCGGTGCCAGCAGGATGGAAGAGCAGGCTTTCACACTGCTCAGTTCTCAGGTGGTGACAGTGGTAAATTCCTCACCTGGGCAGCCAATAGTGCAGACAGGAGCCAGGCTTTTGCCCCAGATTTTTGCAGAGGGGGGCAAACACTCAGAAAGTTGCATGAAGGAAGGCAAATGTAGCATGCTGAAAATAATGCGTGCCTTTTCACATCCCCTCCTCCTTCTTTGAGTCCATTGCTACCTCCTTTGCATCAGAGAGGGTGTTTACACTCCCCATCTTCTATAACAATATAGTGAACAGGATTATGCTCAAAAATCTGCAAAGATTAATCAGCAGAGAGTGCTGTGGTGTCATGGCATGCAGAAGTGGTGCAGAGTCCAAATAGCCCACAGATAGTTCTACAGAGATGCAGGGAAAAGGTGCAAGGCAGTGACCTTGCAGGTATTTGCTAGAGACCTGCTACCCAGCAGGGAAAAAGACAGCAGAAATGAGCTTGGTGAGAAGAACAGGAAAATGGAAGGCAGGTCTCCCATGTCCTAATTCTAGCTGCCTTCATCTGTCTCTGTTTCTCAGCCAAAACGTGGGTGTAATTGTTCAGGCATAGCATGAAGCTGTAAAGACTCACAGTGGATAAGACATAGCAGGAGGACAATGTGATGTCAGCAAGAAGTGAGTTGTTTTCCCCAGCATTGAGAGAATTAGCGAGCTAGAACTCCAGGGATGTCAGGATATCCATCCAAATTGGAAAGAGCATTTCAGCTCACCAGGTTGGCAGGGGGCAGGGGAACAGCACGGTCTCTCGCCTTGCAAGAAAAGCTTGCTGCTTTTTTGGAGTTAGGAACCACTGAGAGCTGTGAGTATTGCTCACATTCTTAAAGTGCTGCAAAACCCAGAGTCCCCACAGAGAGAGAGGCAACATGTTTGCCACAGAGAGGGGGAGAGGAGAGGTGAGTGCATGCTCGTGGAGCAGACTTCTTTCCATTTAACGGCGGATGACAGCATCACTTATTTTCACAGACAGCTATTTAACAGTCAACATAAGGAAGCATCATGAATAGGGAGCAGCAGATGAGGCATAAATTACACAGCTAACCAAAGAATATGCTTCTTACTCTACTTTCAAGCGGGCCAGATGCCTTCAGACGCTGTTGACTGTTAGTCGGCGTAGAGAAACCCTTTCAAGCCCAGCTAACTGAAGTCACAATGTGTGCTTCATTGGCTCGGCTGCACAGGGATCTTCCCGGCTGAGAGCAGGATCTACGCGCAGCTGAAAATACGGTGGGAATGAGTCAGTTCCTTGGAGTTTGTGTGGGAGGCAAAGACAGAACTGTGGGTGGCTTCAAAGTGTTAAACAGCCTTTCATATTCAGGCCCAGCTTCTCAGAGGAATAAGGAAACGGAGCTATTCACCCTGTCTGGATTTAGTTCCATGCCTTGGGTCAGCCTTGAGAAAATTGCTGTCCGGTAGCCGCAGCCACTTCCCAGGCATGCAGGTTCATTTACTCCTGCGCCAGTTCAGCCTTAGATGTGGACACAGTTGGACCCTCATCCAGAGCAAGATGGTGTCTGGCTCTCCTGGTATCTTCAGACTGCCTCCAAGCAAGGCAGGAGCTCATGTAAGCTCCATCTTTCCTTCCTGCATCGTACCCCTGTTCCCTGAGCTGTCTGGGCTAACCCTGCTACACTCCCTGCGGTATGGGAGAGCTGTTTGGAGCTTTCCAGCTCTGCCTCAGCCTGGAGTTTGCCTGCCCCGCTGTCTATCATCGCTCCTCTGGGGCCAACAGCACAGGGATCCAGTCCTGAGAGATGGGTGAAGAGGGATGCCACGGGTTAAATTACCTGGCACATTGGAAATTCAGGCTCCATCCAGTTACCTGCTGCCAACTGTTTGCAATTCAGCCCCGATCTCCTATAGTCTGGTCAGCTCTAAAGAGGATTTATTGCTTTTACTGGATCAGGCTCACCCTTCCATTTAAGTGGATTAATGCGGGTTAGATCCAACTTAGCCCCACACAGCGTTAGCCAAGTCAACATAAAGTTCTCTACTACTGGCAATGTTGTTGTTTTTTCCTTGTCCTGATGAATTTTTAATAGTCTTTACGTGCAAAAGCAGCTTTGCAAAATCTTAGGCTCCTGCTTTCCAACTTAGATGATTTGGCATGTGAAGAATGCAATGAATATTTAAACCTGCAGTTTGGCACAGCTCACACAGCGTGGCTAGGAACCCAGCCCCGGCCTTTCAGAGACTGGCCAGGAACCATGCAAAACCCCAGCCTGGAGAAACAGCACAGAGAGCTTGTGAGGATACATCAATCTTCAGCACTCAACCAAAGTCACCCTGAGCTCACCATTCCTTAGACTCTTTTTAAATTAACCTCAGGATTCATATGGAGGAGCTGCACGCGGGTGGAGCTGTGGGTTATTTGATAGATGACTCAGATCACTCTGCTGGTTGTATTTTATTAATGTGAGAGTAGATGATGAAGGCTGTTATTTACCACTGGGACCAGGGTCCCCATCCCAGTAGACAGTGTGCAACCATGTGGTAACAGCCTCCGTCTGGAAGCTCTCACAGCCAAGCCAGACTAGACAAAAGGGTCAAAAAGGAAGGGACCCCTCTCGTGCCCTCATTGTACAGATGGGCAAAGCGAGGGCTCACACATGCACTCAGGCAGCCACCAATTAACAGTTTACTGTAAGCCTTTTGTACACGCTGAGCCCACAGCAAAATGAAGGCACACTGACTTAGCTTTATTGGCTGTAAAAGAGCACCCGGTTTGGGAGCCATCACAAGAAAACCTCCATCATCCGCTTGAACACACAAGGATAGATGCTGGAATTCAGCCACGACAACATGGCTTTCGTCCTTTACATGAACAGGGGCTCCCTCTGACATTTCCAGGGCCCCTTTTTTTAAGAGCTTTTATGCTAACTTTGGCTCACATGAGCCCAAACAACGCGGTGAGGCGTGCAGCTGAAGCTTCCCAAGTCAGCAGTGACATTTCCATAAGCTGGACTCTGCTCTGCAAAGGGGAGCATGGGAGCAGTCTTCAGTTGGGGAACTCAAGCAGTACCAGCCTGCAGCCAGAGGGAACACATCCCAGATGTTTGCTTCTGAAATCAGTGACCCCCCGAGCCACGGGTTTGGTGTAGATATTAACAGAGAAAGATGGGCATTTCTTCAGAAATCACTGTTGCCCTTGGTCTCAGTGTGGCTTTTTGGAAATCCAAAGTCTAAGCACTGGCAGTTCTGTGCTATTTAATTTGTGAAGCCGATCAGAGCTTTGGTAGCCAGTGGCTATCTTAACACGCAGTCATATTTATTTGGCTGTACATGCTATGTCATTAGCTGAGTGAGTTAACTTATTAAGTTTGGCCTACATACAGTCAGTGGGACCGTTTCCTTTGGGTTGTTATTATTAGCAAGACTCAGACATTTTAAGCCGTTTGGAGCCCAGGAATCTCATCATGCAAATAAAAGCCATAGGTAATCTCTTGTAAACACTGACTTTCCAACTACAATAATTTAATTTCATAGATGGAAAGATAGTTGTACTGATGCGCATGAGTGTGAGAAAAACAGAAGGTGAAAGCAGACTTCAAGCTGGCAACAAAAAAGAAGCAGATCATCCACCTACAGCACTGCAGACAGTTGACACTCAGCTGAATCAACAAATAGTGAAGCGGACCCTTTAGCTGCTAGAGCCAGACCGAAAAAAACCAGGGCATCACTTGACACATTTCTTTGCCCTGATTGGGAAAACATGTCACTTCCCTCACAGCTATCACTGGTATATGTTAAAACAAGTATTCTACAAGCGATGAAAACAACAAGGCTCGGTTTCCAAAGGATGTGTCTGAGCATGACTGGCTGTTTAAAAGAGAGATATGGTATAAAAGCAAAGCTGCTCTTGTGGAGTGGATCTCCAGTGCCCAGTCAGGCATGGCTGCCAGCTGAGGGCTCATCCACAGGTAGGGCATTCTCAGCAAGTCTTTTCCCACACTGTTTTCCTGGTGTCTAATCAGGGATGAGCTCACTCTTTGCTTTGCCTCAGCGACAGTACTAACAGCTCTTCTTTTTGCCCAGCTGCCTACTTTTATGAAGCCCATAGGAAATTAATTTCTTCAGGACTTCAGTTTGCTTTTCACCAGCCGTGAGGTTCAAGAACCAATACGGGAGTAGGACAAGCAGAAGATTAACTGTGCAAATACAAATCCTTCAGAGAGCAAGCCAAAGTTGAATTTGCTTGTGTCTTCTTACACCGAGCTGTGATTAAACTCAATGAGGCACAGAGCCTCAGGACCCACATTGTAAAAACCCTTAGTGACTACTTTCAGCTGTCTACAGCCTGGCTTAGAGAGGCTGATCATCTGCATCGTGTTAGACCCGGCTAAGCAATCAAATCAGAAGGGTTAATGTAGGATCTGAACATCAACCGATGAGCCACTGCGTCAGATCCACCTTTGGCGATGTGGCTGAGCTCCTGGCTAGGCCTTGTTTCACCCAGAGCAACCCTCCCACTTGTGTTCCTTGTGGCTGAGACTGAAAAGGTGACCTTTGAATAGACTGTGATGGCAACTCAAGCAGAGGAGGTGTCTTGTATTTCTTCACTGGAGACGGGAAAATACATAGAAGAGCTTTGCACAAAACTCGGACAAACATAAGAGGCATTTTGGTTCTGCTCTCTGCTCTTACAAAGACATCTGCCAATAGTCTGCTGACTCTGTGTGTTGGAGGCAGCTAAATGTTACTGAAGCTAGTGAGAAATCTGTCATTGACCTCAGCAGATACAGTATTTTACACCTAGCCATCTAGGAAATGCAACGTGTTTCAGAAAAAAAGTGAAGACATTCAGCACCTCTTGGAACAAAGGCACCTTACTCAGGAGATAAATACAGAGTTTACACCTTCAGCATGAACACCCAATTTATCCTAGCTTATATTTACAGCTACAGCATGGGCACATTTAAATTACCTGACAACAGCAGTCTAACAAATAAAGAAAATTATGTATTTGCTTCCTTTCCACTATCCGCATTATACCCTCAAATCTATTCTTTGTCTTTGACACATGGGAGGCTTCAGAGAAGCCAAACAACAATAAGAACACAATATCATCTCAACAATAATAAAAAGAAAATAATAACCTAAAGGATCCATAAAAGGGGACTAGAAACACTTGCCAACAGGAGTCTTTGGAGGAGACATCACCATCTGCAACATAGCTGCAACAAAGGGCCGCAGCTCCCAAACATCATCACATTTTTTGGGCTATCTGTACAAAAAACAGGCTGGGAAAAAACCGCAAACTACCAATCTGGCACTACAGGAATCTCCAGAGCAAACAGTAGAAGGGTTGCTATCATATTTCAGAGAAATCAAATGCATCTCAAATAAAAATTTGTTAGGCTTAATGAATCAACTCACATCGCTGTTGCATTCAATCGGATTTTTTTCCCCCAAGAAGGCACATAAACTTCCCTGTTTGAGGGGATAAATCAGTGACAAACTGTCTGCTGCTGGGAAGAAATTTCCCCTTCTAGCAGATGATTTCAATACAGAGTTTCTTGTATTCTCTGCCTTTGAAGTGTCTGGTACAGGCTGTGGTTAGAGACAGGATATCAGCCTTACGAACCCCAAAGACATTTTCTTGTAGCTCAAAGTTCAGATGGTCACAAACAGCAGTTGTTCTGGTTAGAAAAAAGCATCACGCATTTGCTGCAAGTTCAAAAGCTCTCTGCTCAGCACCTGGATTTTCTGCTCTTCATGCCACATCTTTACAACCACTTCCTTCAGGAACTGGCCATAAAACGAGCTCTGATGGTGACAGCTCTTAAAATGTTATGTATGCGAGTGGATTCTGAAAACAGCCGTTCCAGGGACGCTTCTTTGTTACAGGACCTTTTTCTCTTGTATGGTATTACATAGGCACCCTTTCAGCCTTTTAATCTTTGGAAATTCAACTTAGTATCGGAAAGAACCGCTGCCAGCTTGAAACCCAGTAAGCTGTCAAAAATGAATGAAACGTGGCTGAGGAAACGTCTCTGCCAATTAGTTATTTTTAAAGTCAGAACTGCTTGCTCCTTCTAGATATATACTTTATTATTTTCCAGGCAAGTTTGCAAAGGTCAAAGTGACAGAAATGACTTGGCCGTCAGCCATAGGAAAAAAGGTTACAAGCTGAGGTTAGAACGAGTGATGCTGGAGTCCTCCTGCTGTCAGAAGGCAATGGAAATGGCACTCCTCAGGATGGGATGAACAGACTGCTGGAGGCACACCTTTCCTCTGTCTCTACACAGATATCCAAGGAATTCTAAATGAAATGCCTTCTCAGCCAGGCTGGTGGTTGAAGCAGGGCAAGGCCCCCACTACCCACACGTCCCATGTCCTGGCTGCCAGCAGGATGCTCTTGCTCCTCACTCACCCACTTGTGACCGTGCAGCATGGCTTCTGTTTCAAACACAGCCCTTTCAAGACAGATTCGGAGAGCTGGCACACAGCGTAGGATAATAAATCTCTTTTTATGGGCTGAAGCTGACATTATTGCGTCTAGTGTCTTCCTGATGGGGATGAAGGAGGAAGAAAGACTGCTGAAAGTTTGCCTTAGGGAGTCACCAGGCAACAGGGCACTTTGGGTGCCAGACCCTGAGGTGCTGCCAGTTAAACCCTGCAAATCTCAGGAGACAAATCCTGGCTCCCCTTAAATGTAAAGTAGGTGGGGTTTTTTTTGTTGTTGTTTTTTGTGGTTTTTTTTTTTTTGTGTGTGTGTGTGTGTGTGTTTTTTGCCACTGACTTAAGCACAGCCAGGATTTTACACCAGGCACCTGGAGAATGGAAACTGCTGGCACCCAAACGGCTGCTCCTCTCCAGTCTTCTCCTACTTGATTCCAAATGGACTCCAAGCCTGGGGAAGAACAACTGCAGTACTGCAGATGTGTTGTGTGCTGGAGCTTTTAAATTAAATAGACTCGACTTTTCTTGCAACCTCCCCTGCACATCACAGCCCTGCAGAGCTCAGTGCAAAGGCAGGAATAAGTGTGAGGACTTTGCTCATGCTGAGGACTTCGTTCCCAGGCGCGTGGTGCTTTTGGCCCCAGGTGGCAGCACAGCTGTTTCAGCTCTATTGCAGACACTGTATCTAAACGGTACGGCTAGCACCCTTGCAAAGGGGCACTTGTCTCGCCAAACGGGCTGCCCCAACCCCTCCATGTCGCTCTCCCACTCACCAAAAGGCACACGGATGACTCGCAGCCCAGTCACCGGCCCCAGAGCAGCAGATCTGCTGACCGTTCAGCTCACAGCTCTCAAATCGCAGCACAGCAGACACTCCTCTGAGCTCCATCCTGCAGCTATTCCTGTTTCTGCTTTGGAAGTCTTCCCATGTCTGTGGCTGGCTCAACCACTTAATGGGGTCCTGGGGTTTTTCCCAAGATGAGGACGCTCACTGAAGGCTATTCACTAAGCGAACAGAGAAATCCTGCAGTGATACCCAATACTTGGGGCCACTGCACTGAAAACCCCATTCATTGTTGCCAAGCCACCAGGGGCAGCCACACAGCTGCAGTTTTACCTGCTTATTTGTTTATTTAATGAGTAACTGTCACTTTTTAGCTTGGTAATGTCAGATTTCTGCTCCAAAAGGATACACACACACTCACACGCGTGTATACATTTCCTGCTTGGCAGGCTGAGCCACAGTGCAGGTCTGAATACCTCTCTCAGAAGCACAGAGCACCACGCAGACACAAACACTGCTGGGGGTACCTCAGCTCAAACATCACAGCCCTATTGATGCACCACCGTGAGCCTGGGGTATCATTTAGGAACCCTTAAAAAGAAAGAAAAAAAGCTGGTCATATTTCCATTTGTATTTCATATCTGGGATGCACCACATGTCCTGCGTCTGCATTCAGTCCTAGCCTGCACCCGATTTTTTTTAGCTACTCAGAGTTTTCTGAAGCAAATTTATTGGCATTTGAATTTCGCAGTGCTGAGACTCACGAACAAAAGCAGCAGAGTGTTTCTTCTTCTGGCTGCGCACGTAAAAACGCTCTCTGTTTTAAGTTTTGGCCAGAACGCCTGCAAAATGTGGTTGGAAGTTATACTTTCTAACCTGGCTTTTATCATCACTCTCAGGAAGCTGTAAAGAGTAAGCACTTTTAAAGTGAAATCACTTGAGTTCAGTAGTTCTGGAACCTGGCTTTTAAGGTTGGAAATGGCCCTCAAGGGCACGAGGACATTAATGCTTCAAATTTTAAAAGTGTCTGAGCTTTTAGTTTCTGAATCAAGTCAGAGCCTACACAAACTGAGCACAGGAAACCTCAGATGCAGAGATAAAGTACATTTGGGAAACTATCAAACTAGGCAGTTGAAGATCAAAGCTCTCACAGTTTGCTATATCGTGTTCTCTGGCCCTGTTGTCTTTTCATGAAATTGAAATTTCACATCAGTATCAGCACCACACTTAGACAAAGGAATTGAAAGTGTGAAGAATCAGAAAAATGCTTATTTCAGGTGGAAAGCCTGATGCTAGCCTTTTCATTTCCCTTAAAGCAGGTGCTGGCCAATTCTGCAGCTTATCACAACATAGCCTTAGATACATGGAAAAAGAAATGTCAGTTCATATTACACTGTCTAATTAAGAATTCTATGCAAGCATTAAGCTTAATGCTGTGTATGACTTGATAATTTGTTAGCTATCCCTGCATTTGCATTGATTCTAGCTTCTCTGTACAGCGATATGAGCTCTTAACATCAGTGACTCCTTATGTCACTATGAGATGCATTATGTCCCTGATAGATGAATTAAATATTGTCTGTATGACTTTCTCTGTTCTGCACCATCTCAAAGTACATGTCAGCATATGGAGAGGGAACTGCACGGACAGAGAATCATACAACAGCGTAGGTTGGAGGGGACCTCAAAGGTCACTGAGCTCCAACCCCTGCCATGGGCAGCTCTACCAACCACTAGATGAGGCTGCCAGGGTCCCATCCAACTGGCCTTGAACAATAGGGTGCATTACAGCTCTCAGAAGCCTTCCTCTCACAGCTCACTGCTGCGAAATCCTGTCTCACACGACGTTAAGCAGCAGGCTTGAAATCTCACAGTAGACAAACCAAAGTCTGTCAGCCCTTCCTAAATGAATTTACAAGTGGGGAATGGGAGAACGAGATGAATGGCATGGGATGGTTGTGCACGAGTGCAGGGAAGCAACTGAAAATATTTGTGGAGATCTAAGCACACCAGCCCAAATATACACACATACTTTCCACTATTTAAATATCTTGTCTCTGGGTGGAAGCCAAGCATTTTTCTATTTATTTCCACTTATACCACCGAGATACAAAAGAATTTAATCCCTTCATTCAGTATGTTAAGAAAACAGCAGAAGGCTGAGCATCCTGGAAAAGGACAAGGTGTTAGGAGGATGCTAACTCATCGAGCATCCATTGCTGAAGGAACGAAAGCATTTCCGGTTGCTGCAAGCTCTCTCTCTCATGGGAGATGTGAAAAGGCTGCATTTGGTCCTTGTAAGAAGCCAAGTTCCGCCTATGATAAGCATTAGGAACACATGCAGCGATACCTCTTGTTTCCAGCCTTCCTGACAGCTACTTCCAATTTGCATTTCTAAGCGGAATTAGCAGAGGAAGGAGATTTACACATTCCATGCTGGTGGGGACCGTCTGGCTTGAGCTCCTTGCAGAGAGACTCCTGTAGAAACCCAAACCTCCAGTTAACCTTCAGTCAGAGGGCGAGAGTAACAGGAGAGCTGACCCTTAGCTGAAGACCGTGGACTTGTGCTAAGGGCAGTCTGGCTTCAGGCCACCAGCTCCCCACGTGCCATTATACAAGTCATTCAAACTCTTGGTCTTTACCCATCTTCACAGGGGTTGAATCCGTTTGTCTGACTTACATCACTGCTGTCTGAGCAGAAAAGATTAAGCAAATCTTTTTTACTGATTGACTAGCGAGCCCATCTCATGCAAAAACTGTGCTTCTGAGATCAAGGCAAGGCAGCTATAGTCACTCTTAAGAAACACTTACCAGTGCTATTGTTGTGTCTTGCAGGAAAACAGCTGTCGCAGCTGGAGAGACCAGAGCTGGTTATGCTCATAGCTACCCTCTGTTCCCCATGTAATTCCTCCACCCATCCTCATCAACTTGCTACTTGTGGCTAATGCCAAGCTGGTCCTCCTTCCTGATCTGAGACTGCTTTTATGAGGCAAGGCTTGTCACAGTTACTTACAGTCACTGACAGCACAGCCAAGAAAACCCGTGCCTCTCTCTAATTTCAAAGACTACAAGGACAGAAATTCACACTACTGTAATAATGCCAGTCTGATACCAAGGATGCCTCTGCAGGAGAAAGGCACAGAGAGGAACCGGGTCTGTACAGCTCCTGACACTAGCAAGAGAAAAAGTAGAGGGAGGTGTGGCCTGATTAGGGTAAAGGAAGCAACACATTTGGTATCAAGTCAGTGTGAAGTTGCTTTACTCTGAAATGCCAAACCACCTTTGGCAATGCCTAAAACTCAGCCTAGGAGAGAGATTATTCTAAAAATGTAATTTGTAGCTAAATGGATTTCTCTCAAGCCCATGAAATATTCACATTTGTTTCACACGATTACAAACTTGCAGGACTGCAGCCTCCCCACGTGCCACCTCATTGGCTGCCTCCAGTAGGCTGTTGGCCTTCCCTAGCACCTTGTATCTTGCCAAAACTCGTATTTTCCAGCAATCTCAGGGTCCAAACATACTGTTTTCTGGTTCAGCTTAGAAATCCCTAGACCTCTTTGACACACAGACAAGTCTGAGAAAAGACATTGCAGGCTGCAAGCAGATACAGGGACTATCCAGGCCTTCTGCAGGACTAGCTGAATGTGAAATAACAGAGGACAGAGCTGTAATGCTATAATGTGATGGAAAGTACAGCAACAGAAGCAGGGTGGCACAACCCTGGGCTGCAGCAAACAAGAACCAGCCCAAACACAGCAGCTACAGATACAGAAACAAAGGAATAAAACCAGCTTACCTTTAGAAGGTCTCCAATAGGCAGGATCTCCAGAGAGACCCTCACCTCCATTGCCAACCCTTAATGAGGTCTGGGAAGGGGTGGATCTTGGCTCCACTCCTGGTCACTCAGATACATTGCAAACACCTGAGCTCCCCTGGGAGGCCCTGCCTTCCCTCCAGGTGATCAATCAGTCAGGCCATGATTCAGCATTTTTGCTACAGGAGCTGAAGGCTTCCTGCCCTAATTTGTCAAGATAGCATAATGAACTGTAAGAGCAGGCTGTCAGGGTCACTTTGCCAGCCGTTTATTTGCAGGCAGAGCTAATGCCAAGTCAGGCTGCGGGATTCTGTGTGCCGTGGAGGCCTCCCTAAGCCAAACACCAGGCCCGCGCTGCATGTTTCTCCACAGGGCTGCAAGGTTTAGGTGCATGGCTAAACTTTGCTTTGTAAAAAAAAGCAAATATAAATATCCTAACTTGTAGTATGAACAGGTTGCCCAAGTAGGTTGTGGATGCCCCATCCCTGGAGGCATTCAAGGCCAGGCTGGTTGGTGACCCTGCACACAGCAGGGGGTTGAAACTAGATGATCATTATGGCCTTTTTCAACCCAGGCCATTCTATGATTCTGGGACCATATATCTACAGGAATACATAAATATAAAGCAGAAGTGGACTCGGAATCTCAGCAGAGCTGTGACAGATTCAACCATAAGGCAACTTATGTGACTGGAAAGCCACAGGCAGGGCTGGAGATCCCACTGGAAACAGCTGCAATAAAATCAGGTATGTACTCACTGTTTTTCCCCAGTTTCTGAGTCGATCAGCTGCAGCTTGGTGTCCTCTGGTCTGTGTAACTGAGTGACTCCTCTTCCATCCTTCAGTGTCGATGCCCCCTAAGGCAGGTGGAGCTGCCTGGGATGCCTATAGAGCCTCCTGCCAGCCCACACCAAGCAGCTCCAGCATTAAGCCTCTGTGCGGCGGGCTGGGATACAAGATGTGCTTCTCGATCCCTCCAGGGCTCCCCAGAAACGTTCAGACTGTTTTGCAAACACATGTGGGAGCCAACATGGCCATGCAGCCCCCTCCCTCACCCAGGGGCGAGGTGTGAGGAGAAAGGACTGAAAATCCTGTGCTGTCACAGCCCAGCCCTTCATGGCTGCTGGGTAGGCCGACCCACAGGCCGCCCTCCCATCATCACAGAGAACACCTGAAAAACACCCCCACACAGAAGGCATCGTTTTGATATGATGTATTTGTATTTACATGGTACATTTTAAAGCAATAGCTACACGGATCATACATATTAGAAACAATAAAAAAAGAAGTTAAGAACTAAAATGTACATCATACACTTGTATATATATTTTTTACACAGAGGTAAAAAGGCTTATAAAAATCAATACAACAGGGTTTTAACTTTTAGTATATAGATACAATAATGATGAGGCTTCAGGCACTTTAATTTGTTAATGTGAGCGATAGCTTGAAAAAAAAAAAAACAAACATTTTTCATGACAGAAAACAAATTTGGTTAATGTTTCGTTACCACAGATACAAAAATAAAATCTGAATAATTTCTCTCGAATGATTGATGTCAGTATTGCAAAGCTGACTGGGAGAACGCTACACACTGTTCAGCAGCAGTGTGGAAAGTAAGGAGGAATATTTACAAAAAACACCCATTTCTATCATTGTGCCCTTACACCACTGCCTTCACAAACCCAAGAACGCACGCGGCAAAAATCTACAAGTATTACAAAAACCCAACAGGAAAAGAGGGAGGAAGAAGGAGGGAGGAAAAACTGGAAAAAAAAAAAAAAATAATAATAAGGGAGGTTTTTTTTTTTTTAAATGATTATTTTTTATTTTTATTTTCAGACATACGGAAAGGCTTGGAGTATGTCTACTTTACTTAAATAAATAGGGGCACTTCAAGACCGGACAAAAAACTGTAAGATCTTTTTTGTAGTGTTGTGCTTTGTAGAGAGAAGATCTTACAGATGTTTGTTTACATGAAACAACTCGGAGAACAGAAATAAAAGGAAAAGGTTGTTCCATAAAATTGTTTTCGAGGCTGGCTTGATGTTTACTAGACACCATTGAGAGATTTGTCAACTGCTATTAGGCACAAAATATTTATATTTCATTCAGCAAACCCAGACACATCACCGAGTGTGTAACACTCCATCCCTTTTGCATTATCATTCTTTTCCTTTTCCAACCAAAAGATCCCCAGCGACTGCTACAAATGAAGCCTACCGAACTCTATAGTGTATAAGCACGTTGCATACTTTGTTCATGGTTTACTAAAAAGCTGTGATTAACTCTCAGAGGAACCGTTGGGACATTCCACCAAGACAAAATGGCAAGCGTTCCTTTTACATTTATTTGGCAAAAAAAAAAGAAAAAAGAAACAAAATCCTCTCTTTTAAGACTGATGTCAATGTGCAATAGAGGGAGGGAAAGGACATGCGCTCACTGGCAATTTACTGCAGAAAGAAATTATGGCAGGAACAGCAGTGCCAGCTTTGACAAGCCAATCCCTAGCTGCCTCAAAGTATTCAGATTGTACTATGCTAGTTAGAGCTCACTGCGCTAAATCATTTTTTTTTAATAAAAATTATTTGGCTATTCCTGTAATATATTAGAAAAATACTCTTTTTTTTTCCAGCTAATTACAAGCCTTGTACACAAGACAACATGACATTTAAAAAAAATTAAAGTAATTTTATCCCGCTGTATGCACCTTATGCATCCACTTGATAAATCTGGGTGGTGAACTAGGGAGGGGAAAGTGAGGGAGACGCTTCGGTCTGGCTCCTGCAAAGACTCCTGTGATTAATCCTATACAAAGAATTACATAAATGCTGGTTGCATATGCATTACATTGGACATCTGTAAGCATCCGGAGAATCAGAACCGTAGGTCAGGAAATGAAAGTGGTGGTTAACATCCTGGCTTTTGATTTTCAATACCTGTTTAGACTGCTAAACGTAGTTTCCACCGTGAACACACGTGTTCTGGTGCTCACATATTATACAGGAAAAAATAAACAAACACTGTTTTCCATATAATCCACCACTTAATGCAGCATTTCCCCAGAATTGCCATGGATTACAATAGTGCTTTTGACATTGCATTGTTAATAATTCTTTGCATAACAACAATTTTCCTCATCTGGAACTGTAGTGTTTTATACTCAAATCATTACATGGCTGTCTAAAGAAAAAGTTCCCTTCTTTTGGGCAGAACTCTGAAAACAGAGTTTTATTTTTCCAAAGTTATTTAGGGAAAAAAGAAAACACTAAAATGTAAAGTTTCCCTTTCAAGTAGTGGTCTGAAATGATTACAGGTAAGGAGAACTACCAGATTCTCAATGGTTATGTGACTATGGTAACTGAGCTTCGCTTTCTGTTCGTAGAGCTTTAAGAACAGAGAAATAATTTAAGATGTTTGTTGAAGGAAATGACGATGGACTCTAGAAGAGAAACTGCAGCTTACATGGCTATTTTGGCTTTGGAAAACAGAACAAAAAAACAAAACAAAAGAAAACCAGTGACAGAAATACTGTGTTGTGGTACAAGTTTGTTACTAGCACACCTTCCTTACACACAATAACTTGACAGCAAGTTAAAATATCTTCCAAGTGAGATCTCGTTCACTACGCCACCCCGCTTAGAGAAATGCCAAAACTTGCTGGCACACTGATGGTACCGCGCGAGCAGAGGCAAGACGGACACAACCTGGAGATGTTCTACAATCCACCACCATTTAAAGCAGTTCTTAAACTCGTTTTAACTGAAAAAATAATATAAACATGTACAAGACAGTCTGTTTGATTACAGATTAATAATACAAAAGTCTATGCTGTACGTTAGTTAGTTAGAACACTTGATGAGCAAATCAATGCAGTGTGAGCCCCAGACGATCGAACGTAAAATGATCCAAACTGGTGGTTTCTGGATGCTGCTGGGCACAGTGGCTGCATCAAAATAAGTGATCTCAATGCTCCAAAACCAATGTGTTCCCCGAACTACAGGAAAAACATAACACACCGAACTCATCTGTAGTCATCCAGCAGCTTTGTGTTTTCCACCACAGCACCTGCACATGACCCCACAGTGGTAACAAGCCCGAAGCGGCAAGTAACAGCACATACATGGAGCAATGAAAGACAAGGCGATAAGGGCCATCCACCGGAGGCAAAACATTTCATCACTGGTGTCACACGAACAAGGATCTGTAAAGTCTCCTTCCGGATCGGACATACAGTGATAGAGCATAGTGTCTGCACACCACATACAGCTCACTCGATGGATGCAAGTCTTGATGCGGTCAGGAGCATCCTGGCATTGACCCCGTTTGTTCTCCTCATGATTGAACATGTCCCTGCAGTACACGCACCGTGACCTCTCACCATCCTCCTTCCGTCTGGGCTTGAATTTGACAGGTTGAGTCTTTATCACAGCACCCTTGATATCTTCACCCAGGTCAAAGTCTGAGTTGTCTACGTAAGGATAAGTGTACTCGTGTTTTGAGGACTCACTTTTGGCAAAACGTACATAGGAGTCCACGTCATCAGGATCGAAGTTCTTTCCTCGTGCTGGAGCATGGCGATAGTCCTCATATCCAGTCATCCAAATCTTCTCCCGAGGATTGATGCGTACTATTTCCTCATCGTCATCTGGAAAGTTGACGTGCCGGTAGGATCGTGGTACTGACTGTAGAAGCAGGGACGGAGATAAAGAGGGAGAAAAGATTAATAAGCTGTTTGCACATAGAATCACAGAATTATGGAATGGCTTGGTTGGAAGGGACCTTAAAGATCACCTAGTTCCAACCCGCCTGCTGAGGGCAGGGCTGCCCCTCACCAGCTCAGGCTGCTCAAGGCCCCATCCGACCTGGCCTTGAACACCTCCAGGGATCTGGGGGCATCCACAGCCTCTCTGGGCAATGTGTCAGCACCTCACCACCCTCTGACAAAGAGATCTTCCCCTAATTTAAATCTCCCTTTTGTTTACAATGATTCCCCCTTGTGCTGTCACTGTCAGACCATGTAAAAAGTAATTCTTCCTCCTGACTATAAGCTCCTTGTAAGTTCTGAAAAGACCTAACATTTTAAAGTCAGTGTAAACATGTATTTATTTTAATAATTAAATGCCACTTAAAACTAAAGGAGGAGAAAGGAGTGGGGATTTTCTGAGTGTTTTTGGTGGTGGGGAGCCATATGCTATGTGGACTTATTTAACTATGATTGAGACAGCCCCTTGTGTCCCAGCAGTGAGAAGTGCCTTACTTGTTCTAGATGGTAGTGGTCAGAGCTGTAATGGTCATGAAGGTGCCCACGAGTGCAAATTCTTCGATTTTCGCAGGATGCTGGAGATGCCAGAGTTCGCACAGGCTGTTCCCTTTTCTGAGAGGAGTTGGAGGAGCTATCTGTTGCATTCTGTAAGAAATGGAAAGGGGAAAAAGCTTGTAATATGTCCAACTGTTACAGCACGCAGTCTTAAAAGAGATGCTTTGCTACTCACTGACTTCGCACACACCTGTGATATTGGCAACACCTGACAGTAGGCAGCTTTCACAGGTTTCACATAAAACTCTTGCAAGAAGCAGGTTTGTTGCCAGGCCATAAAACACGTTGCCACACACATGGAAAAATTAAGTGTACCATAGCCCACCAGTGACATATTCACCAACACCATTCATATGCAGTTGGCACATTATTTGTTGTACTAGGCATTGCGTGGTGCTGAATGTTCACACTGGAAGCTACCTCTGAAGCACATATTTAAACTCCTTCAAATGATGCTGTCATTTACTTCCTGATGTGCACTCAGGACTGCAGAAATCCTGGTTCTTTTTTAAGCCTTCCGGAGTCAAAAAACTTCTTTCAGCATTCTTCTCCAAATGGTGAATTCCAGTTCATTGCAGGCAACTTAACTACTCAGCTTTCCTGTAAAAGTTTTAGGGCTTTTCTTCTCCTTTTGTTGCTAATCTTTAATGTACAATGAACGTTTCCTGTATTTTTATACATTGCTACCTCACTTTCTTTAGGTTAGTTAATTGCACTGCTCCACAGCAATGATTATGAAAGGGTGAAACACCGTGTAGTAATGTGGTGTTGCCAATTCGTGCAGCTTCTTAACACGTTTATTTCTCTTCCTGCAGAAATGCACAGCGGGATAACCCAGTCTTAGCCATCCCCTCTTCACAGCCCTTTCTTCCCATCAACATCTGCCTCTGACATGCATCAAGATAGATGGTGTGCAAAACAGGAGGCATTATTTTTGGATGCAACCTTCGTATTTTCCTTACGATATCCAGACGTTCAGGCCCATTAATTCCTTTCATTGATGGTTAGACTTTTTCACATTACCACAAATATCGAAGGACAGCTGTTAAATGAACATCCCCTTGATGGCTCCTTTTGCCCATGGGTACAACTGACAGAAAAGCTGTGACATGACATGTTCCAAAAATACTGGTGCCACAAACAAAGAAAAATCTCCAACCCCCTTCAACTAACAACCCATGCTGCAGCTAAGGCAAACCCAACGGAGAGGTTTCCATTTGCCACAACATTAGGTGGAGTCACAAACTCAACAGGGGAAGGTGGTTGTATCAACAATGGCAGAAGACCGGTTTTTCCTGAAAAACCTTCTCTCTTGGTCAAGAATGCACTCTCTAAATATTATTTTTCAATGAATCGTACTAAACACGTCTCTTAATCCAAGAAGACAAGAACAGCCACTGTGGCTATTTGTTTATTCTCAAAACAACGCTTTGCAAGACGCTGCCCAAACGTGAACACACCTTAAAGCATTACAACACAAAATATTAGTCGACCCACTTTGACTCGTATAGCACTGAACTGCCACCTTGTTTTGTTGAAAGCAAATACACAGATCTGTTTGCAGTGTGGTGTGAAGTCAGACTGTGTTATCTGAGAAGTAAAACAAGCAGGATGAGTTTTGAACGGCTGACCCACCCTTTGTGAGCCTACTTTTAATCCATGTGAGATTGTTGTGGGTTTTTTTTCCCCCAATTATTTTATAATCAAGTATTTAGAATCAGAACAAGCCTTAAGTTATACTAATAACACCTATAAAGTGCAACTGCACTGGTGTTCAGTTTTTTTCTTCTAATGGTTTCATCATCCCAGTCCTCATCTCTTACTAGATGCAGGCACTTCACACCTGGGGTTTAAGCTAAGTTTTGTGCCTGTACCTTCAAGCCCTACTATATCTTGCACTTTCTGGGGGCACGTGAAGACAAAATTAGCAGCTTCTACAGGCAAGTTCTTCAAAATAATATCAAGCTTCCAGGCTATTTTGAAAACCTTTGAAGAGTTAGGATTTAGTAACAAGAGCCCTCTCCTACAAGTACTTTTCTGCAGCGCTGCATGTGGTGCAGACCTGGATGCAGAGCTTCAATTTCAGCTTAGAACAGAAAGCCAAATACCTGTATTGCAGGCAGTTTTGCCTTGTAGCACGCTCTTAAAGTTAAACTTTGACTGTCATGAGCCAAAAAGGAAGAAGGATGGTGCCGTGCCAGCAGGACCCTTCACCTTCAGTGGAAATGCAGGCGAGCCCTGCTGGGACAAGCCTTCGTGGGTATGCTCCAACTACATTGTGGGTGCTTATGGTGAACACAAAGAAGCCTGGGAAATTCACTCATCTGGAGTAGGTGGCATACATTGGCCTGCAACCCTCTTGCTCTGCTAGATGGAAAGAAGTCCCAAACTGGATGTAACTGCTGTTACAATCTTAGAGGGACAGCTGGGGGCTATAACCAGCCAACACAAAGTGTGCTGTTTGCTGAATGCACACATGGCTCCACGAGGAAAGCCATATTTCTGCAAGAGGCAATTAGAAGAAAGGCTGGAGCAATTTTTATCGTGCTGGATCCTTATCTACCCTTTGTTCCACGCCTTCATCTCCTTCAGAGCCAGCAGGGCAACTGAGCCTCTCCTTCACATGTGTCAACATGGCTACAAAACCTGTTTGCAGCATACCAAAGAGGCTGCGGCTCAGGCCTCTGCTTTAACCATATTAAAAATTGCTTCATTTCCACATTCAGTGTCCTCAGATTTGAGGGGCAGAGTGCCAATGCAAACACTTGCTCTGAGCACCAATAAAGGTAGAAAGTAAGATATCCAAGTCTAATTCTCTGCTCACTCTTCCATAAAAAAGTCTGTGCTGCCTTCAGGTTGACAAGGCTGAAGGCAACAGGTTGCAGGGTTGCAGCATGATGATAAAACCTTCTCATGACAGTGAAGTTATTCAGAGGAGTAAAAATGAAAGCAGACCCTGAAAACTTGCTTAAGAACCTTATGATGCTAGAGGATCAGATGTTAAACAACAACAACACACTCTAATTACCACTAATACGCAATCTGATGGGAACATCTTGATCTGCCATGTACAATGATGTACTCTAAAATAACTATCGCTGCTGAGAAAAGAGGTCTTAGGGTTAAAACAAGCAGCTCTATGACAGAGAGCTCATCAGCAGATTAAAAAAAAAAAATACAAGTGCCAGCACTGAAATCTTCGTGAGGGTATTTCCACCATGGCAAAGCTCCCATGGCAATCAACAGGACAATCAGAGGTTTCTGAATACGGGCTAACTAGTGAGGTTGGCTCTCTCCACCTTGGAAAAGAGATAATGGAAGGAAATGTGAAGATAGGAAGGAAGAACTCTATAGAATCATGACTCCCATGTTGAAGGGGAGTAGGAAGTGATTATTATTCTTGTATCCTTTGGAAGAGAACACAAGGCACTTGGAACGTACTCAGATAAGGTTCAAACAGAAGCAAGGACTTGAGATAAATCCCATAATGCGGTTCAAGAAGCCATACAGAAGCTCTCAGAAGAAAGTAACTGACCAAGAATCAAAGGTATGACACTCAAGCCCCAAAAGCTGTGGTGCTCAACCACATTACTACTATGGTTACTACTCAACTGCAACTGAATCTGAACTTGGTGACTGTCAGACTCAAAAGTCAGACTCAACCTCAAGGAAAAGTGGAAGCAGAAAACAATTCCTGTGCCATACAACACGACTGTGCTGGCTAGCATTTTCTGCTACCACCACAGCAGTGAAAATTTTGGGGAAGATGACAAAAGGGAAGACATCAGAGGTTTACTGCAGGTCACCCAAATATAACACACTTGCTTACAGGAATAAATCTAAAAAGCACACAGTCTCTAGAGTCCGGCTATTTCACTGATGGAAAAGCATGTCCAAACCATTGGTTTCTAAGACAAACACTGTCTTCCTCTAAAGCCTGCTGAAACCAATCTGGCTCCACTGTTTTTTGAGAGAGAGAGAAAAAACTATTGAAAACATGCCCAGTAGTCACAGAAGAGGAATGAACCCAAACCTAAAGCAGTTGGAACAGCAAGTCCACAAAGAAACGCCGTTTCAACATGCCCTCGATGCTCAATTAGCGAATTCTGTGCGGCACATACTGCAGTTTTGTGATTGCTATGGCGGCTGCAAAGTCTTGTGGTTTTGCTGCTCGGATAACAAAATCATTAATCATGGCCATAATAGTAATTTTATAAAACCCACACTACACATTTCCTTCTGCAAGTGAGCTGAATGTATCTGAGCGAGCACACGTACCGCATGTGTGATACGGCTGCTTTGAGAAAAAAACACTGCATTTCTACATGCAAATGGTTGCACTGTAATCATTAAAACGAAAGAAAAAAGTGTCCCTGGCCCCTGTTTCCCTCTCACAATTTAAGAAGTGACTCATTCAATTTAAAAAACCTAGTCATTAGTGCAGAAGATTATGTTAATAATTTACTGCAGTTTACTTCTCATTTAAATGGATTTGTTACACAAGAACAGCCGGCTAATCAGGTGCCTAAGTAATATTCTGAGATAAGTATCGATCATAAAAAATGATGAGAAATAAGAAGAAGCTTCCCCCTTTCCCAGCTACTGATCTGGATGGATCACCTTTCCTCCAAGGGCTTCACCGAACAGTTTTGTTCATACAGAGCAATATCCAGGGTGACCAGGAAAAAGAGTGGTTCATCTCCAAATTATGAAGCAGCTCGTCAGAAATCAGTTGCCTGAGGGAATTTATGGGAGCTGCTGCTTGCAGCTTCCACAAATGCTCTCAGCCAGCTACAGCAAGTTTGCTGTTAAGAATAATTGCTGGTCAAACAAGATGGTTTGTTCTTTCCGTAGGATTTTTACAGCTACATGAGATGGAGAAGGTGATGGGGAATAGAAGCATCACAATGTTGAACATGTCATTTTGCAAGTAATGGCTCTGATCTGTGCCAGCCTGGCCTTTCTGAAGCATGAGCTGTCTGTGAGCTAACCTGTTCTCTATTGCACACACTGCTCTGCAGCAGGTCTGCTGGCTGAATCATCCCCACCTGAAGGGTTCTCAATGCAGCCCACGTGGAAACACAGAACGTGGTGGGTCTCATCTTCACCAAGGCAGACACTTCAGCAGCATAACCTCCCCACGGCTGCTCCTGCTTTCATTGTGAGAAGCCTGTGCGTGCTAAAGGGGAGCCACCTGCTGTCTCACATCATCCCCAGGAAAAGAAGCCCCACTTGGTCACCAAATCACAGCTTGAAGATGAGCCTGGAAAACAGGGAAGCATCCTGCTGTTTGCCTGCTCTGCCCACATACAACTGCTCGGGAGCCCCAGCACAGCCCTCCTCATTCACTGGAAAAAGGGAAAACACAGCTGCACTATCACTACGGAAAGGAAAAATGATAAAAGTCCGTGGGGTGGTAAAGAGAGCCAATGCTACAGACCTGTGCTTGAAGCTGAGGTTTATCTGCAGAGCCTCTGCTGTTTATGAACTTTGTGAAGAGGAAGTCTGAGAGCTATTTTGGACACACAGTAAAGAAACTTCCACCTTTCCAAAGAGATTAAGATAAAATATGGTCTCTCAGAACTCCCTCAGCCTAATCTTGCAAGACCAATTCTTTCCTCTCACTTCTAGCTTTCAGTCGTAAGCCTGAAGAGACACAGCACTTCTGAGCGTCACACAGAGGAGAAGATCAAAACTCTCAGCTCCCATCTCAACGCCTACTGCTCTCTATTCAAGAGAGTTAGAAAAAGATTTCATGTTTTCCATTCACTGGATGTGCCCTGTGTATTTAGGGCAGATGCTCTACTACTACCTTTATTTTTTTTTAATTTTTTTTTTAACTTTCATGATTATGGTGCTCGGTGCCAGAAACATCCCGGTGGCTGTGCTGCCTTAAGTCAGCAAAACTTGGAGGAGCATTTACAAGGACTCTGTGCACGAGATCATCTCTGTTAAGCTTGTGCTAAAGCCGCTCTTGGCATCGCCGGCCAGCTCGGCATGCTCCACAGATGTGGCTTAGCAGCTCGCTGCAAGGCTTGAAGTGAACCCATGAGAATCAGACACGGCTAAAACGATACATCAAGCAATCAGATGTGCTGTGGGTGAAACCTCGGAGAGATTTTTGCATTTAGCTGCTCGCCAGTGATACGAGGCACCCGACAGCTCTGCAAAGGCGGGCATTTGAAAGCCTGCGGAAGCTCGGGGAAGACTGCAGCCACGCAGCATTCACAGGACATCTCCTTCCTGTATGAAATCTCTCACCTTGCCCTTACTCCACCACTGGGCTGATGTACCTTGTCATGTCTTTGCATTGGGTACTCTGAAGGGAAAAGCAGAACGTGACAAGAGAAAAGCTCAGCTCAAGGCAGCCCTGTCTCACAGCAGGGCGCAGACCTGGACAGAGCAGATCACTGCCTTGGTACATTACTGTGCAGGTCCCAGTTCCTCCCTGAAGTTTTCTGTTTTTGACATGCTTGCTCTCAGCATGGCTGCCATTAATTAGGGAAGCGCTGGCTCCCCATTTTCAGGTGCTAAGAGGGAACTTTTCACACTCAGCACTGCCAAAAAGGTTTTCATTCAGACGACTGATGTGGATGCTAGGAAATAAAGGAATGAAGCTCGGCTGGCAGGTGTTGAGCAACGCACACAGAGGATGGCGAGAGCCTGTGCAGCTCTAGGGGCAGCCAGGAACAGATGGCTCCACATAACTCAGCACTGAGTTCCAGCTCCTCCGTGCAGAAACTCCCAGGCAGGGGGAAAATAAGGCTGGGGAATGGGGAGATGCTGACGAAAACGAGATTAGCTGCAAGAACTGGAGCCTCCAGTCCATCATTCACATCTTTGCTATGTACAGATGAAACGCTGCAACCTCCAAGTTCATAGGCACACTGCTCCTGTATAATACACTCGGATGCAAATAGAGAGGAAAAACAGTTGAGTGCAGACTTCCCATAGCAGACTCATGATATTTTAAGAAGTCAGTTAGGGGTCATTTATTCACACAGTTCTGAGCATCCACGTTATTTTAGCTGGAATCCATCACTAAAATAGAACCCAACAGCTGATGCAAACTTTAAAAACACCCTCTTCACATGCACCGTAAAAATGTCAGGCTCTGCTTAAAAATGCAGTGGCACTTACTGACTTCTGCCTTCCCTCTCCTCTTGCAGTCAGAACCAGAGACAGATGAACTGCCCGCTGTAATCACTTCTGATTTAATTTTCATAAAATATTTACAAGACACAGGGAAAGCAGACCCTTGGCAGAACACATTAGGCAGGTGAGGGGAGAGAACACAGCTATTTAGATGCAGTTGTTTATAATGCATCTCTGCGCTGGGCAGAGCTCCACAATGAGCTCCCAGGGCTTTTGCATTCTCAGTTAAAACCAGCACAAGCCTGGGGGTGTGGGCAGCATCGTGCTGCAGGATTTTGGTCAACTGGAGGATTTTCTTTGATATTTATTTAAAAGGGGCAGACTGTCGCTTTAAAGGAACAATCATTCTTGGAGCCTCATGTAAGAGCACATTGCATCGTTTAGCTTTCCCAAACTCCTCCTTCCTCTCTGCAAGCTATCCAAGAACATGAAATAAAGAAATAAATAAAATCAGAGGACAAAACCAAATTATGGTTAGACTTAGCAAAACTTGGGTGCATGCTTCAAGTGGCCTGAACTCTCCACACCGATTTGTTTTTTTCTCTTTATTTTTTGCCCATACCCATTACATGAAACGGTGGGATTCCAACCCAATCTGCCTGTGTTCAAAACACAGTGTGTGGAAATCACAGCCCCCCTCCCAAAGAGTGGTGCTGAGATCCCCATCAGCCCCACTCAGCCACCAGTACAAAAGTGCCTGGAGAAGCAAAATGTGAGGACTGCCACCAGGTGCTCAGGGGAGTTGTGTGGCTGTTTTACACCAGCTGCTTTGCAGAGCATCACACATTCAGTGGCAGTGCAGGATTGACATGAGCATGGTACTGGAGGTCTTGTAGCTGCATAAGAAGCCAAGAGCTTCTCTGGCCCTGTAGGGGTGAAACCACTGGAAAACGATCAATTTTTTTTGTGGGAAAACTGTTCTGGGGTCACTTCCCTGTGCTGGCAAACAGGAGGGGCCTCACATTGCTCTGCCAGCTTTGCAGCAGCCAGCTGGAGCTGCATTCCTGGCAGTGGTTTTGGGTATGATGCTCAAGTTTTGGGGAACCAAATGTGATTCCTTTGGGCTTCTTGCTTCAAATTGAGTCCCTCACCTATGCTCCCCTACACAGTGCTGAAGAAACGCCTGGAGAACCAAAGCTGAACAAAAAGCAAGGCCAAAATCAGAGGCCACAGACTCATTTCGTAAAGTGCTGCAAAATCTTCCCTTTAAGAGTCTGCTTCACCCTGAAAACAGCAGAGCACCGAAGGGAAACAGAAGTGACCAAGATGTGGTGCAGGTTGGGCTGTTTGTGTGCTCCTGTGCCCAAAGGTCAAACCTCACCACACTCGCTGCCCTTCTGGATGGCACAGCAGCCTGCACACTTCTCCTTCACTTCTTGGGAGAATTAGAAGGGAACGTGCTCATAAACAGCTTCACACTTCAACTCATCACATAGCTGCAGTATATTACCACGCCAAGCCAAATTATTTTTTTGGAAGACAAACACTCAGCTAGCTGAATGCAAGTGCAAAGTGGTGCTGCAATACGCTCAGAGCAAGAACTCATTAGCTACAAACTACAGCTGGCAGAGCACCGCTCCATTCACCTTCAGACAACAAATCCTACAGGCAGGTTGCTGATACCCTTCCTGTCCAGAAGCCTCCAAGGACTGTATGTTACAAGGAAACAGGCTTTTGGAAGCTGGGAGATCACTTAAATGAAGGCAAGGCTGGTTATGTACAACATAAGAATTAAAGTGAGGGTAATACTGAAAGAACTGGCACGCTTAACTTACCCATCATCATTAAGCATGGGGAAAAGAAGAAAAAGTGCTAAAAACAGAAAGAAACAAAAATTTCCTTTGCATCGCTGGAGCAAGGGAAAAGGAGCAAATTGAACACAAGGATCCCCAGCCGGTGCACAAACTGTAACACAAGTTCTGGCAGGATGCAGCTATAAGGAAACTTCCATTGTAGCAGAAGATCAGATTTCAGTTTCCTGCAGGATCGCAGGATATATCCCAATCCCACTGCAGAACCAACTGTGTTTGTATATGGGAATGGGATGGAGCCAGAAAACACACCATAAAAACAGAACTTAGAACAAAGATTGCAACAAGAGGAGTTGCTTACCCTCAGCAAAGCAGTTTGACACTTCCACATCACCACTCTAATTAGCTACACAGAGAACTACAGGACAGCAAGGCTCAAGGGAGCGCGACACAGATATTATCTGCTTAATAATCTGCTACTGAACAACAGATGCTGTTTGCCAGTCTTCACGCACACACCCCAGATAGCAGGGGCTGTGAGCAGGCCATAATTCACTGAAGGGACTGCTTCCTCCAGCCAGAACTGCTGGAGCAACAGGTCACCTTGCAAGGGACCTGGGAGACTGCAGACTGTGGGGGAAAGCAACCAGCATGGTAGGGGTTGAGAAAAAGAGGAGAGAAAGAAAAAAACAAGGAGAGAAAAAAGGAGAAAATTGTTTTAAAGACTCAGTGCATTTGAGAATTGCACTGAACTGCATTTTTCTGGTCTCAGAATGCTTTACCCCTTAGAGATTGACCTGAGAGCAAGAAGTAATACAATAAATACAATAAGGCAATGCAGAAATTGAGAAGTCCTCTGTCTCTCTTCTTTCAAAGGAAGCAAAGCTTCAAACCTATCCACTGCTTATCTCTCCCATCAGCTCACCTAAGATCCTCATTCACATACTGTGAACCTGCAAGATATGTAAGAATAAACAGATTTTATGTACAGTGTATCTTGACAACTTCTGTGAGGCAGGCAATCATCACTCCTGTGGCTTTGAATGACTTAGGAAAACAGCAGCTGCCCTTCCAGGTGACATCTCTGTCTCAGGGACAATTGTATCCAATCACTGTAGTAAGCAGAACTTGCTTTATTTGTATAATAATTAGAAATAAAGGGGTTAATTTCCAGTATCACTTAAAAGAAACTGGAGAATCTGAAGGGGGAAGCACACCGCTATAAAGCCCTGCCAACCAGAGAAAAACTTCCCACTTGATTCTCCCTACTGAAAACCTCTTTGAATGTTACTGTTCCCATTGACCAACGTAAACTCATCCAGACAAAGTCAACTTGAGGAAAAGAGGCGGAAAAAATGTTGTGATGAGGTGGAGGTCAGCCCCTTCTTTCAGGTTAACAGCAATAGGATGACAGAGAATGGCTTTAAGTTGCGCCAGGGGAGGCTGAGGTTGGATATTAGGAAACATTTTTTCTCAGAATGAGTGGTAATTCATTGGAACAGCTGCCCTGGGAAATGGTGGAGTCACCATCCCTGGAATCTTTCAAGAAAAAGGCAGGCATGGCGCTGAAGGACACGGGTTAGTGGGCATGGTGGGGATGTATTGATGGTTGGACTTGATGACCTTAGCGGTCTTCTCCAAACTACGTATTCTATGGTTCTATGTATTTTTTCATCTCAGTTGGAATAGCTGTGCTTTACAACACCAGCTCCAAGTCCAGAGGATGTGGTTAGGAGCACTGAACCCTTCTGTTATCTGGGCATTGCTAAGCAAGAATACCACAGGTAATGCCACCTGACTCTATTGTTGTGACGGGTCCCCAGTCGCTTTGCTTGGTCTTACGGAGCAATCAATGCTGCTTTGCTTGCAGTGACAACCTAAGCACTGCACCCCACCAGTACCATCCAGAGCTCTGCTCCTCCAAGAGCAGCTTTTCCTTGATGTTACCATATCTCAGCCTAAGAAAAAAGGAAATTGCAGGCTCTTGCTGCTTCTTAATCCCAAGTGCAAACCCATGAAGGAAATAAAATGCACAAGTATAGCCATCCAAAGTAACTGGGCTGGGTCTCTACATATGTACTTTAAAGAAAATGAGCTGCAGTTGTTCTTTAAAAGAACCATCTGAATATGAAACGACCAAGCCAGCAAGAAAAGTTAGATTTAGTGTTTATCTAACTAACATAAATCTTATAAATTTTAATAGTGAGGCTGTAACACACTTGAGGCCCACATGGGAGATGAAAGTAGGGAAAAGGTTTCATGGAAAGGCAGCAGGGAGAAATCTGTTTTTTTAATTATGAAACCAGAAGAGATGCGAGGAGGGCTGTAACGTTAACATCTGCCACAACCCGTACCGCCAGCATCGCGTCTGTCCCAGCAACGAACGCCAGCAGCATCCAAGCTGTGGGACAGCTTCCTGGCTCCAGCATCCCTGAGCAACAGGGGAACATCTCTGTGTCGAGAAAGGGCTGTGAGGGGTGTGGGATTACCCTGAATACATGGCTTTGTGGGGGAAGTCTGAGTCTGGAGATTGTGGGTATGGATCCTAGCAGCAGGACGCCAGCTATCTACGGGAGGGAAAACAATGGGTAAACTTGGTAGCAGCAAGGTGTGTCCACGTTCCCTGAGTGAAAAAAGAGAGCATCGGCCCTGTTCTGCTTCTGGAGAAAGAAGGCAAGCAAGCTTTTAGCCATGATCCTGGAAATCTGCAAGAGAAGCAATGGATTGAGTCTAGATGTCAATGAACCAAAGCCTGTAGCTCAGCTACGCTTTTCTAGATCACATCTCCACCATCTGCAAAAAACTCTGAATGTCTCACTTTCAACAAAGACTAGGATTTCTAAAATTACTGTTAATTGCAGGAAACAGCTACCACTGTAACACGATTGTGAAACTTAGCAAGGTTGGTTTTCTTTGTGTTTTTGGGGTTTTTTTTCCTCTCATTCCTGTTAAGCCAAAAGAGGACTGCAGCCATTTTTAGGTTCCTAAAGCAGAGAGGACACAGGAGCCATCGCTCCTCTGCCAGTGGGAGTCTTGTCTTTAGTACTAAAGCAGGCACACTGCTGCCCTTTTATCTGAAAAACACATGAGCAGCAATTCAGTTGCACTGGCCATAGAGTTTCAGAATGAACACCTCTGTTTTTTTGGATGGCTTACTAAAAAGAGACTGTTTCAGGCACTCTGCAGACTCTGGAAGACATTGACCTTTCTTTCCTTGGACTCACTTCACATTTTTCATTTCATGGTCATGTGGGATTATTATCTGTAATTGAAAGTAAAAGTGTAGATTAAGGAAAAAATCTGCAGAAGAACTCAATTATACAGCAAATTCTGTGGCCGAGGAACTAGAGAATCATTCGATCCTTATTAAATGGTATTTGCAAAGTGAATGTTAATTAAAGAAGTCTGAAGATGCAGGCTGGATGGATGAAGACAAATCTCAGCCTGCTGCAAAGACAATGCTTCCCCCAGCAGGGACGGAGCGGATGGCTAGTCTTACTCAGATTGCATCTCTTGAGAAGACGATTTATAACGTACAAGACAGGAGAAATTTATTTGCTAACATATGGAAAACATTTATGGGCTCTACTGAGGATCTGGAATTAAAGAAACACAACTACATATTGTTAAACTTCTAAATGGAGATTTCAGTTCAGAAATTAGCGTTTTCCCCCCAAAGTCAGTGACATTTATTCCACAGACCTCAGCTTTCTGCTCCCTTAGGTAGGGCTCTCAGAACAGAGCGCTGTATTTACTTCTCTCATCACTATGGGTCTAAAGCACGGCCGAGTTATCAGATGGCAGAGCCCTGTTTTAAAGACGCAATCCACGCTTCAGAACGATGGCTGGGCTGCCATAAAAAAAGGGGCAGATGGACACTGCTGCCTGAGCTGCAGCACTGATCTGCAAAGCTCCATTTCCAATTCTGGACCGCAGCGGTCGAACAGATTGCAACATCTTCAAGGAGAGGCAGGACCTTGCAGCAAGGACTGGAGGCAGCGGCTGGGATTTTCAGAGATGCGTAAATGACTGCTTAAATGACTCAATCATGCAGATGCTTCTGAAAATTCTGCCGCACGCAGTCAAGTTTATTCATCCATGTGTGGGAGAGGGGGAGGACTGCAAAGATTTTAATAGCTACCTTAGGAAATAAAAAGAGCAAATGTGCTTTCTCTTTAAAACAGAGTGAAAAACCAAACCCTAACAATCTATTGCTGTGGTTGGGGAAAAGCGTTTACAGGAGAGTTGTAATAAATGCTTTCTGGGCAAGGAGGACCAAATGGACTATCATATATATAAGTTTAAAAGGGGTGTAAAGAAAGAATGAAACAGAAAGGTAAAAATACCAGAACACAAACCAGCCTCCAAAAAACACTGCACATTAATTTCTTCCAGTCTAAAAGCCCTATACACTTCAGTGTGTTATTTCTGGCTTATGCAGATCTCAGGCTCCACCATCACCTAGCAGGATTCCCAGATAAATGGCAAGCCAAGAACTTCAAAGAACTTTACTGCAGTGAAAGGAGAGATTCAGCCCAAGAAACCCAAGATGCTGGGTGATGAGCACCCAGGTGAGGCTGAGGGAAGAGCCTCAGCATTTTGGGGGAATGCGGGAGTTTGAGTGGATTGGGTGCACGGTTCGCTCTGATTCCCTGAAATAATGCAACACATCCTAAATGGCATCAATTTCCTCCTCCTGTAACAAGTACTGCCAGTTTAAAAATCAACATAATGTTGGGTCTGTGGACGAATACAGGAGCATCCCCAAATGTCAACTGGCAGGACTGTAGTTTAAAAAAAAACAAAACAAAGGTCTCCTTTGCTCTTTCTGCAGGCTGCTTTTCACTGCTTTAACATGGAGCATTTCCATGCTTCACCCAGTGAGAGCTGCCTGGTGGATGCCCACGCATTCAGGGACCATCCTCACTCCGTCCTCACTCCGATAACAACAGAAGAGCCCTGCTCTGGGGACAAAACAGCACAAATTGGTAAGCTGGCCTGGCTCCAGCAGGGCCTCCCCCAGCTCTGCGCCTATAAATCACCCCTGGCAGGTAGCTGGGAAGCAGCTGCTAATGATGGGTTTTCTGCAGAGCACAGGAAGTCACCTTTTAACCCTGCCTGCTGTTGTTTGCCTCTGGAGCCTCTGGAGCCATGACAAATGGACAGTCCAGATGATGTGCCAGCAGCTGGGTGGGAGCACAGCACAAAACCCTGTCCTGTGCCATCTCACTTGGCCTTCAAAGCCACCTTTTGGCTGGATGGATAGCACTCCTCCCCATCCTCAGCCCTGCCCTGCTCCCTGTAGGTGCAAAGGGGTGTCCCAAAGAAGGATCTGAACGAGGACATCCTACCTGGCATCCCACCCCCACCTGCACCATGCAACGAGGGCATTTATTGTGTAAGGAAGGGGGTTGTGAGTGGAGCCAGGTAAATATGTGTAGTAAAACAAAGTACTCATTGTGAGCGTTGTTTTCAGTCCATCGAATATCAGTGATCAGATTACAATTTCATCTGACATATTCACTGTTTTTGTTGTGTTTTTTTTTTCCTCCTCCTTTTCAAAGTGTTCAAGTGCAGCAGGAACAGGAGGTGCTCCTGTTTCAAAAAAAGCTCCAAAACACATTTCAGACATTACCACAAATTCACTATGAGCAACTCACTCCTCCTTCAGCCACCACTGGTTGGGTAGCTCACGTACCAGTATGCCTTCCTCCTGCTGTCTGAACTTTCTACCTTCACGTACGCACCGAACGCCTTCAAGGTTGACTTTTGTTCCCAATAACAAAGGCAATTTTTCAGAACTTCATTTCCTTGACTGCACACCTGAGAAGCAGCTACCTACTGTACTTACATACAGAGAAGAACGACTCAGACCAAGGCATATTAAACTGGAGGGACATTACTTGCTCACTTCCAGCCCTGACAACATCTGCTCTGCTTTGTCATGCATTTCACGTGGCAATGGGAGATCAAGAGAAACCCAATGCTCCTGCAGAGGTTTACCTTCTGCAGGGCTTATGCTTCCATCAAATAAAACACACCCACTGTACAAACGTAATTAAAGCCGGAAGCCAAACCCAGGTAATAAAACAACAACAAAAAAACCCTTAAGCCTTTCAAACCTGACAGTGTAAAACCAGAGCACAAAGGAGAATGACCTGAAGGGAGATGCACTTACTGTGAAGACATCATCGTCGCCAACCTCAGCCTCGTTGTGAAGCGTTGAAGAGGAAGTAGTAGACCCTAGAAACAAACAGGTTTTTTTTTTAAATACGACACTTCCATGCAACTTTTCCAATTGTTATTACTACCAGGCTGGTGAATGCTTGCAGGCTAACTTTATTTGTTGGATAGATGTAAAAAGCGGCTTTTTTTGGAAGAAAAACCACCTGCTGTTAGCTGGGTTGGAAAGGTAACATCTGAGAGTGTTTCTTGACATGTAACTACACCGCTGCCAACGCTAATTAACTCTGCTAAAAATAGCAGTCAGCATTTCCAGTTGCAGAAGGCTTTCATTTCTGAAGAATGGTAAAGCTATGCGCTGATCGGTGCTTAGGGCCACTCATGAGTTACTCCTCAAGAATGCTCTGAAATTGGGGCAGAAAAATTACTTCTTATTGAAAAACAAACCTTACTTTGAAAAGGAAGTTTTTGATGTTTTTTTTTTTCTTCTTGTAAATTAGCAAGTTATTAAATACAATTAAACATCTCTGCTATCAGCTATTCGTCACACAATCATCTTTCCCCATGTAAGCAATGTATCTGAAAGGAACTGAAATTCACAAAGCCGTAAAAAAAGACAGAAAATATACACAACTGCCTCAAAAAGTGGGAAATCGTATCCTACATCTCTGGTCTCTCCTCTCACCCCATGGGTGTCCCCTCATTGAGGTGCTTCATAATGCTGGGTTGTAGCCACATTCATCTCTAACTAGAATAGCTAAATGCTTTGTAGCACCTTCACTCTGGAAATTTTTCCTAAATAATGTACCTCATATAATGCTAAACTCTACCAGCCTTGGCTGCATTCCGTTGCGTAAGCAGGAAGATGTGCTGAGCCAAGTGTGAAAGCCCACTTAAAACACTAAGTTAATGTGAAAACATTCAAGCAGGTTGCCACAATAGCTTTAAAATAAAAAATAAAAAATAAAAATCTAGATTTTCTCTACAAAGCTGCCCAGGATTACTGTACTTGTACACAAAACTTACAGATTTTCAAAGCAACACGAAATAACCTACTGGATAGAGCAGTGATTTCATGAAGCTTCAGATGCACGGTTTGCCCTGCTTAATATTACCTGCTGAATTTGATGAAGCAAACAAAAAACGAGCAGCAAATGAAAGCCAAGGCCTGACACTGTGTGTGCACGTGCCAGTGATTGTTTTCCATTCAGAAAGCCTTATTTGGAAGTTAAGCAGGAGCACATTCATGAGGATCAGTCTGTGCTGTTAATGTGATAAATATAGAGTTGCTGATTTTGAAGTATCTGAGATGCAGAGGAACTCGGTTTTAAATACTTCCACTGCAAAATGGATCAAAAAGAGAAGAATAGGAGTTGCCATGTACTGGGTGCATCTCCAAAATACTCGATACAACTGAGCTAAAATCTTTAAATGTTGCTTGGCCACGTGTCATTTCTATAAAATGTCACTTTTGTGAATCAAAATGCTTCCTGTGTTAGCAAGCAGGAAGAAAGCAGAGGGTCAGCCATGATTTGTTCAGGTCAACAAACAAACAGGAAAAAGCGAATGGCCAGTAGTTGAAAAGATGCTTCCTCAAAGCAGGAAAGAGCCATGGAGGATTAATTCCCACTCTGTACCTATCCCTTACATGGTAAAGCAAGGACAGGGCACTGAGCCCCTGCATGAAGTGGGATGGCTAAAAATCAGAGAATCAATTTTCATGTAAATAAAATCAAGTAGTACTGGATTATAGTTGTATTATGACTGATTGCAGCGAGATGTGAAGAGGAAGAATTTATGACCTCTTCAAAGCATGGGCAATTCAAATGCATTTTTAAAGAATTACCAAAAAAAACCCAACAAACAACAAAGTCTTCAAGCACAGCCATTCAGCCAAGCGGACACAGACAAAAGTAATTACTGCAAAAACAAAACAAAGTTTTAATTCAGCTTCGTGCAGGAATTCATCCTCGGCTGATTTAACAAAGACTCAGTGTAAGTAGATTCGGCTACACATAAAGGCGAGCCTGGGCTGTTGTTGTCCCTAACACGAAAGCACAGCCTATCAAAAAAGCAGTCATACCCACACAACAACTAACGGGTGAGATCCCGGCAGACCAGATCAGACGGGATAAAAGAGTTCTTAGGCTTAAATCCCTTCTCTCCTGAAGGAATGGAGAGACACAGCTCTCTGAAGTGAGCTTCCCTGGCACGCTTGGAAGAACCAAAGAGACTTCCAAGCCCAAGGGCCGATATTCAACCCTGACATCTCCCCATCTCCTTGCTTTGAACACACTTCAAGTTTCCACACGCCCTGGTACCTTCAATGAGGTCCTCAATGGCTTTCCTCACGCCTCTGTCAAAGGCTCGAGCGTCGGCGGGGCTTTGAAAAGTGAGCCCAAACTTCCTGTTGTCCACTTTCCAGTGGTGGAAGGTCGGGTTCGCCTTGGTGTACACCAGGTCCTTCTTCACGAAGCACTCCAGCACCACCTGGGAAAAGGAGAGGAGCAAAGTCACTTTTCCCATACCAAAGACACAGATGTCACCACTTCAGCCTCAACCAGTGCCTTCCTCTCCCCAAAAGCAAGCCAAGTCATGATTTGCGCTATGCTGGTAGAGAGCACATCCTTCCCTACTAAATTATGACTAATAAACACCAGATCCTTTAATTGTTCTCATAAGCATCACACATTCATCTTTTCATTAGGCTTTGAGTAGGTACTTTTTGCTGGGGCAGATTTAGGAGGTGCTATTACACTCCCCCACTTCTCTTTCCTCCCTCATGCCCAGCCACACTGCTGTGCCAAAAATCATTTCTAGGGTGATGCTCAAGGAGAACAGAAACAGCTTTTAAGTCTCACCCTGTTTCCCCCAAACCTAAGTATTGCTTGAAAATAATGTAAAAAAAAAGCATCCTAAGCAAAACACTAACACAAAAGATGAGCTGCACTATAAACAGCTTTAAAGCACCAGAACTTTTGAAAGCAGGGCCATTTCCATCTCAAGTGATATATATACACTTTTTCCCAAGCACTCAGCTTCCTGAGCCTGTGTGGGGAGCCTATTTTTAAGCCAGCCCATCTCTTCATAAGAGTGGATTTCAGAAGAATCGAATATATAAAAATGCGGTAACAAAATACAACAGTTAAACCAGACTCTGCAAAAAAAAGGAAGAGGCTTTATTAATTTGCTTTGTACGGGAAAGGAAAGCATCTTTTTTTTTTTTTTTTCCTCCATCTAAACAGCTACCAGAAGAAACCGAGTGTGTCAATTCATAAGAGACAACTTGTCTTCATATTCTCACCCTGCTTGTTCGAACCTTAAGCAGCACGCAGCATAAATAATTCATTGCCGTTTTTAAAGTCTTGCGCTGCATTACTCAGTGCAATGTGACTGGCTTCATGGATTCTTTACACTTCAATTCACTTCTCACATAGCCCTGCTAGATGTGAGAAAAACGCAGGCTCTTTCTCAAGGAATCAGAGGGGGGTTCTTTGCACACGGATGTTGAAAATTTACCTGCTCGTGCAGCATGACGGCCAGACAGTGAGAGATGGCAACAGTCTTCTAGATGAGGATGGGATTGCTTTGTACTATCTGTACATGCCTTTTTTATTTTTATTTTTCAAATCTTGCACAAGAACACAATAGCATCAGATACGGGATAATTCTCATTATAAGAACAGACAAAAGTTGAATTAGGTTCTATTACCAGTTTGTCTTTCTGCCTTTCACCATGGATTAGAAATCCACTTCTTCCATTGCCCTCTGGGTACGTGACCTTGCAGACGCCAACTCTACTGAGGCCGCCTCCTTCTTGCGGCAGCCATCCCCCACTGGAGTCATCTCGGGTCATAACCACAGCTTTGACTCGCACAATATAGCTGTCACTGCAATGGCAACAAAACAAAACAGAACCTTTTGTGAGCATCACACATTCTCATCAGGGTGTTTTTCTTGAGGGCGGTATTTCAGCAGCATCAATCTGATCGCAGTGCATTTGCAGAGTTTGTGGCCAAGATGGAAATCCACCTCCTCAATGCGTGGTGTTGAGTGCTCAAGACCCCCATAGTGAAGAGACCCACCGAACGACAAGGAACGGCTCCACTGAGTTCCCCAATGTCAACACAGACATCAAACAAGCCGTGCTATGCCATTAGAGATGGGGACGACGAGAGCAGGACGAGCCAAGTGGAGCCCCAAGGCTAACACCCACATGGTATGTGTAAGGGAGTTGGTCTCCACAGCGGTGGAAAAACCATGGAGCTCACATAACCCAGGAACTCAAGGGAGCCAAATGGAGCCTGGAAGATGGCCCTCAGAAATTGCCCCGTAACCACGACAGCATTGCAGTAAAAACACAACTGTGACTCCAGCTGGTACCTCAGATGGAAGGAAACAGGAATCACCTCAGCTCAGATCACCAGGCCTATGAGAACCATGCCATACTCTTAAAAGAAGCTCCACCAGCTCTTTGAAGGGCTTTCAAAGGCAGTACACCATAAGCTCACAACAATAGTTCTGGAAGAAACTGCTCATCATGAAAGGTCACAAAGAGTCTCTACCATGGGGGCATCTACGTCCACCTCCAGGCCCCCAGGGGAGCTCATCAGGAGGGAAAAGCTCAACCTGCACCCATTTGGAGGACAGATCAAGAGGCACAAGGGGACTTGCCCAGGGCCAACCTCCTGCAGCAGGGCCAATCTGGCAAAAAACACCCTGAAGTTCTCCCTTTGCCCATTTTATTTTATAGATGCTCCTTCCTTCTTGCTACACAATGAAAGCTACTAACCTCTCAGCACAGCACACACACGCTTAGATTTTATCTCTATTGCTCTGAGGACTTTGAGCAGTCTGATAGAAAGCTTTCAGAACATTCAGTTATACTACCTGCACTGCACTTGGCACGTTCCAATGCTCTCCCAGAACCAAGAAACTAAGTTTTTAACAATATTTTTGATCTGAGTCCTCAACACAGTGTTCTGGTACAAGAAATGAGGCAAGCATGCCTACAGAGGTATCCAGTTACCTTTGTATTTCCTAGACTTCATCCATGGCAACTTCAACGGCTTCCCGATGCTCAGAATTGAGTAAAACACTCCAGCTGATTTCCTAGAGTGTAAAAACTGAGCTGCTTCCATCCAGGATAACTTGTGTTCTCTTCTTCTGTGTACTGTTCCTTCTCATATGGTCTATATAGATAAAGAACAAATAAACCCAACCATGCCTTTCTGCCTCAACCATCTCCTGTCTTCCAAGGCTCAGTTTTGGTCTTGTTTCTACATTGATTTCTCGGACTTCTAGAGAAGTCCCATTAAATTTCAAGCTTTCTTCTGAGGTAAAAGGCTTTAGATACCACCCTCTTTCCCATCCATCTGCAAAAGCCATCCAGACAAACTGCTGCTCCTCCAACTAGGCTTGAAAACTGCCACCTTCAATGCAGCTTTCTCTGTCATTTACTACCCCAATGGGAGCCTCTGGCTGTCCCAGAAGTAATGCTGTCTTCAGTTACTTTGCTGCAGAAATCATCCACTTAAAGGGGAAAGAAAAAAAAAAAAAATCAAGAAATCAGGAGTTACTTAGTACTTCGTAATTTCCATCAATAATTTGCACTTCTCAGTGATTTCTCTATGCTCAGTGATTTTTGCATACTGGTGGATACCTATGTGTATAACTTAGTTGCTCTGATCTAAACGCTGCCCATTATAACCACATTGTGGTGGGGCACTAAGCCATCAGCTTTTCATTTTCCCATCCAGGCTGATACCACAACCTACAGCTCTTTTACAATCTTTGCCATCAGGACCATCAATTTTATCCATGTGCTCAACATCGGCATGTCCAGATATGACACCAATTCTTCCAATTTGAAGAGCCACTTCCTATCAAGCAAGAAAAGCTAGTTTCCATCCCCTATCTCAGCAAGAAGACCTCTGCCCCTTATTAGAAAAGGACCTTGTCCTGCAGAAGGGTTCGCCTTTGGCAAGGTAAGCAGGGTGCAGCTCTGGCTCCATTCATATAATCGCTTGGCACACTTTGCTACGTGATCAAGTTATTGGTGATGCTGCACTACCCTGGGAGCTTGGACCCATCTTACTGGGCTCCAGCCACAGACATTTCCCAACATGTGATCGATGCCAAGGGATGTAGAAAAATATAAGAAAGAAAGGAAAAATGAAGGTTAGGGCATGACAGCGTGGTGCAGTCACTAGATCAGCACTCAGAAAGTGCACACTGAATTTTCAAGACTTCCCTCAATCCAAAATCTTGTCTTCAGTTTCCATCCATAAGCCTAGAATAGGCAATACTCCTTTCCTCACACCAGAGTTGATAAATGCTGGGGAGGTATTCAAATATTTCAGGTCCATATATGGACCTTGCTTCCTGTACACAGAAGCTGTTTGTTTTCCTTGAGATTTAACTTTATGAGAACACACCAAAGCTCTGACTACTTGTAAGCCATCCACATCTCCCAAGCTCAGGACCAGCCTGCAGACTCCAGGGCACTTGGCTGGCTTGGAGCACCATGAAGTGAAGCAATCACACTGAAGCCTGCCCCATGCACTTTCTGATGACAACCGGGCAATTAAGCTACTCCAGAATGTGCAGCAATGAGGTGGGTGAAAATATTTGGCTTTTTTCTGTTTATGAGATACTGTCACTAAGGTTAGATGATGCACATCTTTCACATAGTTAGAAGCAAAGCAGCTGAGAATCCAGCATTAGCCTTAGTTCCCCTCACTTTATTGGCTTGCATGCTACACCTTTCAGGCAAACTATTCTTAATTATGCTCTTAAATGGAGTCCTTTGCTACCTTAACCCTACAGATTTGTCTTCAGCAGTATTAAGAGTTGCAGAGGAAAGCGTCTGCAGATCACGCAGCTGCATGGCAGCTGGCCAGCTGCTGCTGGGGCTGTCCCAGGTTGTTAGATGGCCCCACCCAGAACAAAAACCATAATCAACCCAGGGAGGAAAGGTAGCTTTTATTGGAAGGGAAGGGGAACCCTTTAAAAATTATAGCTTGTGGGCGCGCATATGTATGTAGAAAAACATATCTTTCAAAAATGGTGTAATTGCTGTTCTAAAGGATATGGAGAATTCTCCTAAACATGAAGTGTCTCAATGATTATTTCTGTGAAGCACAGCTGCTTTATCTATAGACCAACTTTCACAAGGCATTCGTGCATCTAAGAGACTGACCATAGTGTCAGTGAAAAGCAGTGCTTTCCTGCAGCATGCCAGAACTGCATGGTGCAGTGCAGCCAGCACTGTCTATTGAAGTCTATGGTACTTAAACAACTGTAATGCAGCAGGGCCAACGGGGAAAAAGCCCTGAGCCTCATTAAACATCTGGCTTTGACTCAGTGGCGAGTAGCTCCTTTGTCTGGTGGGTGGGAAACTGCACCTGTCAGGTATGAGGATGGAGGAATAAGATGTCTGGGCCTAGCCTTCTCCTATGAGCACTTCCAAACACCTGCTGTAATTTAATAGCATATTTTTTCAGAAGGTGACAATTCTTCTCTAGCAAGGCTGTTCAAGCAGAGCACAAACTCACTCACTTCCACAGAATTATAAAGGCTGGAGAAGGCCTCCAATACCATCAAGTCCAACCCCAACCCATCACCACTTCGTCCAATAAACTTGAGACATGACTGTCCTACCACTGGGATGGCAGCATGAGTTGGTGCCCTTGGCCACTGCATTTGAACAAAGGAAAAGTCAACCAAGTTGAAGGAACATCTACACTGATGAGGAAAAAACATTACTCACTGGACCTTATCACCACAAGATTTTCTGAGGCCAACTACAAGGATGCATTTGAGGAATATCATCTCTCAAATTCCATGCCAATGCCTCCTCAAGTTACCTCAGTACTTTCTCCCCTCTTGACCTTCCAGCTCGCAAAGCCAGGAGATCTTCACTTCTCAGGCAGAATGGTAACCACCACACATCAGAGGTCCAACCTGGCATTTATTTTCCTCACTGCCTTCATTCTTAGTTCCCAGCAGACTGTGTCCATCATGGTCCCTATCCTCCTCCATCCTTTCATCACCACCTGCAGACGTCCCACTGGAGAGCTCAGGTGTGGCTCTACTGCTGGATAGATACCAGCAGGCGGCAAGCAGCTCTCTTCCATCAAACAAGCACTGAAAGGGTTTCAAAATTCAAACTTCTGTCTTTAAGGCTTCCACATTCTCACCAATTCTCATGCAAATAGGGCACCACCTATCTCATCATGACAAACTATCATTTCTGGCGCCCAGTCTTCTTGATCTAAAGCTTGCTTGGTTCTTGAACCTTGTAGCAAGGATGAAATAGCCGCAGATTACAACTGCTATCTTCCTCTCAGAACCACAAGGCAACTCTTCATCAGAAAAAAAAAAAAAAAAAAAAAAGCATTTTCAGCACACAGAGCTACAGCAAAATAAAGTTTGATATTTCAGTACCATTTACCTGCAGGTCTGACACTTTTTCATTAAAATATCAGCAAGAAAAAATGACATCTGGGCCACTTTAACCAAATCCAATGTTAAAGTGGAATCCGTGTAAAAGCCATGAAAAATCTTCCCCATTTCAATACAAAGTTATCCATCTCAGGACTTGATGATCTTTAAGGTCTTTTCCAACATGAGTGATTCTGTGATTCTACTCTATGACAGGATTTGACTGTGCGCTCAGGAAGTTGTTCTTGTACTCCTCACTGCATCACATCACGACTGATCTCCAGTGTCCTGTCGTTCAAATCCAGTGCTGACAAAATAAAAAGTTGCACTGATAAATTTTTGCTTCCATCTTAACGTAAGAATAGGAGATGAATCAAACTGATCTCAGCACCCCTCTCTCCAGCACTGCTTGCCCAGTCCTGCAGCACATGTGTCCTGCGGCACTTTACCTTACGTTAAGCTCACATTCTCTCCTTCAGGACATTTCTCTCTCTAAACAGGACAAGAATACTTCATGGGGATTTAATACTGCCATTCAGCTTCCCTCTGAAACCAGAAAGGGCTGTTCTTCTCCAACACCATGCGCTATGACAACTCACACCTACAGCAAAGCTGCTGAACCCAGCTCAGCAGCACACTTGGCTTGTATGCTGATCCACCATTTCAGGAAAAGAAAAAAGGAAAGAAAAAAAGAGGAAAAAGGATCATATTAACTCCAAGCATATCGCTAGCCACAGCAGTGCCCTGTGCTGCAGGCAGCAAGGCAGGAGGAGGGGGAAAATCCTGCCCTAAAGGAAACAGAATCTGGAAATCACCGCCAGCCAGCTCAGGGAAGTTACATGACACACACAGTGCTATGTGCACGTCCCATTAAGCACTCTTGGTATTACGTGACTTTGTTCAGTGCTGAGGGTACCTTTTGATTTGATTTTTTGTTCTTTACTGCTTTTCTGGGTCTCCATAAAGGCAGAACAAAGACTGGCTGCATTTGGACTGAGGCCCCAGTTTGCTTTCAGCCCTGCAGCGCGGCTCAAAAGCTCATAAAAACCTTCCTAGTAAAGACTAATAGCAGTTTTGTTTGTTTGTCTTCAGAGGGAAAAGGACTTCTGAAAAACCAAGACACCTGCAGCACCCCAGCCACCCACCTCCGTGCTTCCCTCCAGCAACAAGGCAGCAGCCAACAAAGCAGCCCTTTCACTGCGACCCTTGTTCAGCACTGATGTGGGATTTCATTTAGCTTACGAGAAACAGCTCCATCCTGCTTGTGCAGACCAGGACCCCTGCAAACTGAGACCTGGCCCTTGGCTCCGAAGGGCTCTAAAACCTCACATGCGGGCTTTTGTCTTGGTGGTGGAACTTTCCAATGAGAGAATAGCACTCCTGAGCTGGGGGAAACCTCCAAATCCCCACAGCTCTCTTTCCCAATGGATTACTGAACAACCCTCAGCTTTGCAGGGCAGCGCGTTTGCCAGCGATTGCAAAATTGCCTTCAAAATCATTCAAAGGATCAGTCAGTCATTACAGCTGCCCATGGCAGAAGCTCTTGGGAAGTTGTAAGTAAGAGAAAGACAAGAAAAATCACTTTGTTAAAGCAAGCTGTTGGAATAATTCACCCTGTGGCACACCGAACAGGCAAGCAGCACATGCAGATCTGCACGCCCAAGTCCTACTACTTTCATGCAAGGGTACAAAATATTAACAGATTCCAAGCAAAGCTAATTAGTATTATCATTTACTGTAATGAGAAAGGAAGTTATTGCATGACAGATGGTATTTGTTTTGTATCACATGCAAGATAAGCAAAAAGCACACAGGAGTCTGGCCAGCCAAACAGGTAGTTGCAGTAGATCTGTATCCTGAAATGATTTTTTTAAAGCCACAATCAATTTTTATCTTGATTTTTTCCTAATATATTACAACTGTCTTACATGAGGTAACGAATGATACTTAGTAAATACAACAAATAGAACTAACAAGTGCAGCAACTGTGTTTCACCTAAGTTTTATCACACTCTTTATTCTATAAAATGAGACTAGGGTTTTGACATTGCTCCCCTAAAGCCCCAGAGCAGTATCACTGACCAATCTATTAGACTGATGCACAAGACCTCACCACCTCCACGTGACCCCATTCCCCTGTCACATTGCAGATAGCTGTGACAGCAGTGGTGATGCCAAATATCCTGCTCCTTCTTGTACCAGCATGTTTCACACATTAAGCGATACCAGCGCTGCCACATAACCGTGTGAGTGGCACAAAAACCTTGTGTGAGGAGTAAGGATGTGTCTTTTAAATATGAAGCTTTTTTTTAAACCTCTTGCTATGTAAGTACATTAACAAAAAGCCATTATTTATCATGGAATCAATCAATCATAGAATCAATCACAGAATGACTTAAGTTACAGGGGACCTTAAAACCCACCCAGCCCCAACCCCTGCCATGGGCAGGCTGCCCTCCACCAGCTCAGGCTGCCCAGGGCCCATCCAACCTGGCTTTGGGCACCTCCAGGCACGTGGCACCCACTGCTCTGGGTAGCAGTGCCAGGGCCTCACTGCTCTCTGAGTAAAGATTTCCTGACGTCTAACATAAATCTATCCTCTTTTAGTTTAATGCTATTCCCCCTTGTCCTGTCACTATCAGACCACGTAAGAAGTCAGTCCCATTCCTGCTTGTAAGCTTCCTGCTATAAGCTTAACTACAAGCATGCACACCCTGCTTGCCTTGCACCTCTTTTTAGTCCATCCTACCCCCGATAAACATCCATGGAGAGAGGCAGCAAGCAAGGGAAGTGGCTTCCCTAACAGTATCCATTTCCTTCTCAATTACTGATGTGCATTAACCATTAGCCCTGCCAAAACGATACAGATCCATAGGAGAAAGCCTGCACTCCATAGAAACTGTACATATTCACTGACAAACCACATGCTGATCCAGAAATGATTCAGGAGGCAGATGGGTGGAGGAGGAGGAGGAGGAGAAAGAAGAAAAAAGATTCGAAAAAGCAACAAGGTGCCACAAGGGAACACATAGACCTGCTGGTGGATGCCATTTCCTCTACATCTTGCCCCCGGGTCGCTGCATTTCACCATTGCTGCAGAGCCCAGCTGGAGGCTGTCGGGTGGCTTCCTCTGCATGATTCAGCCTCCTCGCTCTCTGCCTCCTGGACAGATGTGCAGGGCCGTGCCGGCTGATTCATCCCCCAGCCATCCCTCGCCCTACGCTCCTGCTGCACCATTACTCACTGGCAACATCCTTCTGCTCGCAGCGCGCTGAACGGCCAAAGATCCCCGCTTCCCCACCCTGATGATAGGCTATAAGATATAATAATAATAAAAAGTGAATAAATCAAACAATGGCGATATGGCTGTCATAAAGCAGTAAGAGCAGCCGGGGCTGTCACAAGTCACGCCAGACCCTGGGCCATGTCACTGATGCCTCCACAATGGAGGTCCAAAATCAAGTGCAGGTGTTACCCTAGCTAGACTTTATACCCCAAAAGCTTCTTCAAAAGGCTGGGACCAGCCCTGTGGAAGCTTTTGGGGAGCTCACCCAGTGCTTCCCAAGTTTTGCAGCCATCCTTGATTATTCTCTGTGCTTTACTGCAAGAAACACTGCTCAAAATCCTCTCAGCACGAGCTGCATGGGCAAAAACTGGGACACTGAGGCTCTGAAACCAGCTTTGAAAAATACTCGCTTGATCTACGGCACAAGAAGGATGCAGAGCTGTCAGATGGTGCCCTGGGCAGCCTGACCCAGTGTTTGGAAACCTTGCTCATGGTAGGCGGGTTGGAACTAGGTGATCATCTTACCCAAACCATTCTATGACTCTGTGAACTCACTCACTGTGCTCCTCTCCCAGCTCTGTAGCAGTGCTGCTGTTACCCTCAGATGCTCCATGCAGCAAACACCAGCTCTGTCCTCAGCTGCCTCCAGCCAGAATTCAGCATATGAGCTCAAAGCGAGTCAGCCAGAAAAAGAATTAAACAAAGATGCCTTACCCTTTTTGCTGCAAGCCCAGTTTCTAAAGTTTTTCTCTCAAGGGACAAGGGAAGATGAAATTAGCCTCCCAGTGTAAGACAAAATTATCTTTGAATAAACCATGTTGTAATCATGTTTTTGAAACAGCAGCTCAAGTACTGACATCTCCTTGGTATTTGCTCATTTTCTTGCCTTCCTACTTTTTGTTTTTTTTAAGAGGTCCTCTTAAAAACTCACAATGCAGCATGGAGTCAAGCCAACTTGGGTTTTCTCTGCAAAGTCTCTTGTATGTTGTGCATGGATCAGGGGTAAGACGGGAGGAACGCTGTGGAAATACAACACATGGAAACAACACCTTTTATCATCAAGACAGCATGCTCAGCTCGTGGCTGCAACCAACACTGTGACCTGGCATTCCCTCTGCACAAAGTGAGTGCAACAGGCAAGAAGCAGCAGCACCTAATTCAGTTCACCTTGAGCTCAGTTCCCAAGAGCCTTCTCCAAATGGAAGCCAGTATCAAGTCACAAGGTGTTTGTAAGCATAATCTGAATCACTGGCTTGCTTCTTACTTTTGCAAGGATTCTTTATATTTAAGGCTGAGCTAACAAACCTCAGATCCAAATGTGTCAGTGCTGGTGCGCTTTTTTTTTCCTTCTTCCTTTTCCCTTGAGTTCCATGCTCTCCAAAACCACCTCAGCACGCCTATTGCTGCTATCTCAGTGCTACAGTGAAACATTCTCCAGTGCTTCTGTGCATTTCCTGGCTTGGACCGGTGAGCAACTGCTGTGATACGGGAACATTTTCCCCAGTTTCAAGCAGGATGCACGCTGCTGCAGGCTTCTGCTGTTAGCAAACATTGCAACCAGAGAGCCAGCAAGGCTGCGGATCTGTTTCCTGCTGCCTCCTGGCCAACTGTGAGCACAGTTCAAAGAGCTGAGACCATGCTTGGAGCAAGAGGAGCTGCTAGAGAAACTGCAATTCGGAGGATGAAATCCCCTCAGCCTGCTGGAGCCAGTCCTAACAGACTGACCTTCAGCAGCACGGGGTCAGCACAGCACATAGGACCAAACCCCAGCAATTCACGAACCCAGCAAGAAGTCGCTCCGTGTGAGGCACAAAGGAGGTTGTTTTTCTCCATTTCTGAAGCTTAAAACAAACAAACAAACCAGCAAAACCAAGACTTGATAAACACGTTCAGCGTAGCTTTTTTTCTTTTCTTCGTCTAGCACTTCAAACAGACCCAGTTCATTCACACCACCCTTGTTGTCTACAACATTGTTTTAAAAAATCCAGCCTTCATCCAAGTTGTGCTAGAGAAGAGGAAACAAAAATGCAGCAGAAAGAGACATCACTGGAAGAGCAGCCAAAAAGGGCTACTTCCAGCTGCAGCGTGGCAAATCCCATTTGTATAAGAAACACTGAAGTCTCACAGACTCGTCCAGATTGCAGTCAAGGAATGTGCTGGGGATGGACAGCCCACAGATGTCCATTTTCAAGCACAGAATGGCTTGGAAGGGACCTTGAAGACCACTCAGTTCCAATGCCCTACTGTGGGTAGGGTTGCCACTCACTGGATCAAGTTGCTCCACGACACAGCTTGACTCTGCTTATACATTTATCAATATAGAGTTCACACGAATATTAAGTATTGCCAGACACAATACTTTCCTAATGCAAACACATCCCAACTACTGCAACAAACCTACAAAAAGACTGCAGCATTTAAGCAGGAGGACTACAGGTATCCCTTCAGCATCAGATCACTGCACCCACATTTGTAAAACAGGGAGATGCTACCCAGGCATGGCAGTACAGAAGCTGCATTTTTGCTTCACTCTGTGCAAACCAAGGGAGTTCTCTACACAGATTGGTTGAAGAAGGCCAACATGATTTACAACTTGTAATGCCAACTCTTCTTTTCTGCTAATCCTAACTTTCTTGAGAACTGCTAGTAACACCCCAAATCTTCCTCCTCTATTTAAGTGCAAACAAACAAACAAAAAACACCCAAAAAACCAAACCAAACCCAAAAAACTTAGTTCAAGAATGACATTCTTTTCACGTCCACGGTTTGTGTCTGAATTCATGTTTTTCTTGTACCAGGGCTGACATCTCACAGGCTGAACAGGCAGCAGAGCTCAACAGCCAGCTCTTCTCAGCGCTCCCAAGAGCAAGCTGATGCTTTACAGACTTAAGGGATGTCTGAAACAATTCTGCCTTGACTTTTAGCAGCACGGGAACTATTCTATCGCTAATTTAGGACTGCTATGTTCACCATTAACTATCTGTAAGCTTTCTGATGGCTTTATGTCCTAAAGAAGCCAGCAGTTTTTCACCAATTCTTTTTATTTCCTCCAGCCAACTCCACGCATCTCCTAACTTCTATTTTTCTCTCACCGCAGTTGGCTTTCCTGTTCACATTTCTGCCTTTGCTTCCCTTGCAAAACAAACGTTTCCTAAAGTGGTGTGCCTGGTTTCCACTGCCGTCCTCAGCACAGCCCCATGTCACAGCTTAGTACTTCCAACAGTGTGTTTTAATGGACAGCTGCTTTCAATGCTGTGAGATGCAGTGGTGGGGAGTGCCAGCAGAAAACATCAAACGTGAGAAACACTTTGCTCACATACAGCAGGGTAGGACGTCAGACAAGACTGACTCAGTGTAATCCTCTGCCATTCTGAGGGATAAGGTTGAGTTGTCCAACATGCTGCACCTTCCTATTTTCATACTAATTCCTTTCACAGGGAAGATCTGGCTAAGTCTTCAGGAGCTCCCTGACATAGCTGAAGCTAACTGAAGTCTCCAGTGGTCTTCCAGCAGAGCAGATGATGGAGAAGCTTCAGGATTTGGGACGCAGTGAGTATCAGCTGGTGGCTGCAGCCTCCATCTCCCAGGCTTAGTGGTGAATACCAGATGACCAGCGCCCTACAGAGCACTAAAATACAGTACGCTTTGGAAACAACAACTAACAGCTTATGCAAGTCTACGCACTTAACAAGCTGCACCTCTAAGCATGCTGAACCCTCAGAAGTTTAAGAACATCAAAACAAAACAAGAGAATAGTGAAGAAAAGCAACATAAGCTTCCTGTTGAAAACCTGTGATAAAAAGGTGGTTACCTCTAATCTTTGGGCAAATACTCCGCTGACCCCCAGTAAACTAAGCAAGTAAGGAAGGGAGGATGAAGACAATCTGATTTTTTTCTTTCCAAGTTCCCACTTGTTTTTCAGTTTCTCAAGCTGTGTTACAGCCACTCGACGTGTGTGCAGCAGATGATAATGGAACCACAAGCGTTTATCTGACTCCACCACAACTTATTTTTTCCCCCTCTTCAACTCAGATTTAGCTAGGGTTTTAATTCTAGTTTACCAAGGACACAAAATTGATGAGCCACCCCAGAAGATGCAATCTCATCCTTCAATGCACCATTTAAGAACTCGGTTTTCTTTCTGCTGAAGGCAGTTTCACTGAACTATATTACGAGCACCTGACTTGCTTGTTTAGGATTTATTTTAAATTATTCTCACTAAGCCCTTGGAACATGAGAAAATTTAGGAAGGAAGAGCCTTGGTTTGAGGATGGGCAACCGTGCTTTGAAGCAGCCACGCTCCTCAAGGTCATTTCCGCTTCAGCTCTAAGTCATTGCACATCTTAGTTAATTCAGAACTGCGACTCATCCCTCTGCACGTCAATTCCAGCAGGCAGGCAGTCACCCAGGACGGTCACACCATTGATTCCAGGGTGGAAGGAAGAAAACCACATCCTTGCTTCAGCCTGTTCAGCCTGTACTTGAACCGCAGTGACTCTGTTGAGAACATGGGAGCTGAGTCCTCGTCTACCACATGCTTTAATTCCCGGAAGAATGTATTCAAGTAAACATACTTAATACATGTATTTGAGAACTAAGATGAGTTCAGCTACAAGTAACAAAGTTAGCTGTGTAGCAGCTTCAAAGATTTCCTGCATCCCATTGTAGCAAGTGAATACAAGGGCTGGATGTACAAAATGGGGACTCCTCTGCTGACTAACAGTCAACTCTTGCCTTGCACACTTCTTCCTGCTAGCAGGTCGGGTGGAAATGTGTGGCTCTAGACATTGCAGCATCCCTTTTCCAGCATTCCAGGTGACACTTGGAGAGGAGACTTCCAGATGCACTCACAACCAAAGGAATGAAGTGTAGCTGAAACAATGCTTTGCCAAAACCAACACAAAGACAGTGACCTCTGGAATGTGGGGCTACTTGCAGATGTCCTAAAGGATGCCATTGACTCAGTCATACAAAAGGTACTTTAACCCCTGGCAATGATTCATCTAGACATTTTTCTAGCAAAAAGCCTTATTATTGAGGGAGAGCTTCCTATTATTTGCAGGAAAATTCAGAATAGAACTAGTAGATACTAATTTGTTAAAAAGACAGATAAACATGTACAGGAAATACTTCTATGAAGGTCCTGATCCTCTGAAGATTAATAATCTACAGTACTGGAGACAAAACCATGACACTGAGGAAACAAGCAAACTATAAAAACAGGAAGAAGTGGAAGTTTATTTTTTTATGTTATTTTGAGTGAATATTTGTTTTTCTGAAGCTCAAGAAGCCTCCATCTGCAGGTCAACCATTCTTTGTACAAAAGCAGCTGCAAAGAGTTTCCTCACCCAGGTCCCCAGAGCTGTCAGCCCAGGGAGGCCATCCTGCACGTTATGCTAGCCAACATTGTTTTTTGGTTTTTACCTCATTTGAAGTCATTTCAAGGCAATGAAATGGCTGTCACTGTATGCACAGTGTTCTGTAGGTGTTACCAATAAACCACTGGACAAAGGTGCTCTAGATACACCTCAGTATATTCACTACAGTATCTAATTAAGGCAATAAGGCAATACTTGTGGGAAATTTTGTCACACTCACAAAAACCAAACAAAACAAAACACTGTAAAGAAAAGTTGCATTGGACTCTAAAAGAAAACGAAGCTACCACTACTTTGAATTACAGTCCCTTCAAGGACTGTTCTTGTGTTGGGCTGAGATACGGAGCTGCTCAGGGTCTGCTGCTGTCCCTTAAGGCAGTGAGCAGAGAAGGGGAAGGGGGCACCACATAAATTTGTCTTCATCCAAGTATTCTTTGAAACAACTTCTCTACTTCCTTGTCTGGACAGCTCTCATTACAACCAGTCCCACACACACATACTGAACTGCTACTCTAAAAGCTGAATTAAGCTGAGATCTACCTGCAGAATCCCCAAGCCACTGATGAAATGCAACTCGAACTCCAAAACAGTTTGCTTAAATATTTATTCCTCTGAAACATTCCTGTAAGCACTATATTTAATGCCGCATATAGACTAATTATTTATGTCTGCTGCAAGTAATCACTTTGAACTAGGACATTCACTGCTTAAGAAATATAATTAGATTTCCACGCTGGTTAAGGGGTGTTAAAGGATGCCACTGTGGGCTAAAATGATCTACATTTTAAAAAGAAAATAAGTGCAGCACTATCAACTCAACTTTCCACTTAGAGTTTTTCCTCTTCCACAATGGCAATGAAGAATTAGATGCTACTTGTATCTTGACTCATGGAACATTTATATAGATATCACTACACATTTTATCAAATATTAAGTGCTTTTTACTTGTCCAACATACAGAACACACAGAGCTGCATGTTTTCTATTTATCTGCATCAAACGTGGCACCAACTGATAGCAATGACAGCACTGTTGACTAAATTGCAGTAAAAATCACATAGAAAAACAAAGATCGAATGGGTACACTTCCAAAATTATTTCCAAATCCAGTTAATCCACATTATTCTTGACCAGAAAAACACTGGTGCCACTACAATGATGTAGACGATATCAACACACTCCTTGACGGCAAGGGAAAAGCAATGGTCTGCTCACAGAAGCACACACAAGCTAGCTGGGCTAGCTATGGCTACCTGCCTTACACTAATTCACTTTCCCTTTTCAAGTGATTATTTTAATTAAAATTCTGCCTCATTGCTGCACGTTCAAGTGGACCAGCTGTTAATTTATTCTTTGTTTTTCTTGTCGCCCATGCACGTTAGCAGAGTTTCACGCACACAAGCAGCAATGTTTTACATCGCCCTGTAACTCTCTGCACTGACTGACAGCGTTGGTAATTACACAAATCAATTAGAGGCAGAAACAGGAATAATAATAATAGACACAGACAGAGCCCTTGAGCATTGGCTTCTAGGAAGCAGCTATCAAGAAACTGCCACTCTCTGGCTAATGAAGGATGTGAGATGGTCATGAGCACCTCATGCACTGTGCTGACCAAGGCTGCTGCAGTCTGCACCCAGGCCTAATGTTGCTTCCAGTCACCCTGAGAACCAGCCAGGTTCGTGCTACATCTGATTAATTGAAAACCGGGCTTGGAAGTAAGAATGAAGTCACATCCTATGAGTGCACCCTTCAACCCTGTTACTCTGCAAGATGTTTTAACCCTGAAGTGACACCTGGATATTCCAGCTTCACCCCTTTGCTCTAGCTACAAGGGAACAAGCTTCCCATACAAACTAGACAACACTTTCACAAAAACTCCTAACGTAGACTCCTGCCATTATGGCAGTTCATCAAGTGTATGCCAGAGAGTCTATTTTTTCTCCATCTTCTGCCAAGAAGTAACAAACACTTTTAGAAGTCACAGTTTGGCTCTTTAAAACCATTTATTCAGATCACATAAAAATAGCATGGAGAAACAACACCACACACAATAAAACCTTGGGTACACTCCGACAGCAGAGCAACATGCTGTCTCTAGTGCAGCCTTCCAAGCTTTAGTGGTTCCTCTGCTTCCTCTGCTCTGGGATGAGCAAACCCAGGGGCCTCAGTCACTCCCCTTGCTCTGCAGACCCTTTGCCATCTTCACAGCTCTCCTCGGGATGCTCTCTATTAGTTTCACATCCTTATATCGTGGTGTCCAAGACTGCACACAAAAATCAAATGGCTTTGAAAACGTCCACAACATCCTCAGCTTGCAGACTCTCCACCTAGCCAAGGCAGCAATCACAGAGGCTGAGCTCTGCTGCCAGGGATCCCCGAGGTCCATCATGCCTGCAACGAGCAGCTGCTGCAAGTATGGAGGATGGTACACGGACTATCCTAAAAATCTCACTCCTAGAAGTTCCTCGTGATCTTCTGGCAAGCAAGCAGCAGGCAGGATCAGGCAGGAGCTCCAGCTGGCGAGAAGGAGATAAGGGAATGTTCTCCTTTACAGGCTGGCCCTTTAACCATTTGAGAAAAGAATTCACATCCGCTATTTTATCAAACCTTTGGATTTTGGGGTCTTCGCTCCCTTGCCCAGAGTCCCAGCACTAAACATCTATGCTAATTTATAAGACTAAAGTTAAGCTTCTCCTTTGATACGGAGTAACGTTGGGGTTGCCATCCCGGTGCTTGTTAGGGCAAGCTTTCTATTCACCTTGGAGCAAGCTATCTCTTCAAGCTTAATTAAGACATGCACCAGGCTGAAGCATTCAACAGTTAATTGAAACACTGTGCCAACCTACGGTGTGCTCTGCATGTCTCTCATGCCTTGCATGGTAGAAGTCCATGGGTGGGAGAGTTGTTTGGGGTGGGGAGAAGGTTTAATTTTAGCTGAGAGGAGGAATGTGTTCAGCACATTGCCTAAAAAATAAAAATAAAATGAAAATCCACCCTGCCACAATCCGGTCCCGACACACGACATGGGTGGATTAACTTATGCATCTGTGACACAGAGAAGCACCAAATGGCAAAAAGCATTCACAAAATCAGAGCCACAGCCATAGACAATGTAATGCAAAACTGCTGCACCATGCAATGACGCTTGAAGCTACCAAATCCATCTCGGTTATGATGATGTGTGTCTGCTGTGCCTACAGCAAAGCAAATGATTTCATTTCTGTGTTGGTCCTGTGTAAGAGATGAAAATGAGAAAATCAAAGCCATACAGCCATGGTCCAACAAGGACCTGTTTAGAGTCCAGGCACCTATGTTACTGAAGTGACACATGGAAGATCAGGCACTGACATACTGAAGAAACTCACTGCAAAACCCATACTTGAGCTGTTGCAACCCCATGCCAGGCTGGCACGTGCTTTTGTACAAACAGCCACAAAGCCCAACCTAGAAGAGACTTTTTCCACGCTTGTCTGTGTGTGTTCGATCAGAGGGAAGACAGTAACCACCTTCTGACCTTTGCAACAAGCCAGGCTGACAAAATCAAGGCTAACCTGCAATGGGAAGTTACCACATATAGCAGCAAATATTTTCCTTCAGTACAAAAGAGGTCAGTACTTAGCATTTCAATTAGATCATGAATGACAAAGCCACATTCCTGCCGAAAAGCTCCTGCATTCAAGATGTTCCAAAATAAAATGAATATACAAAGGCAGGATTTTAACCTTACAGTATTTCTGAAAGGTTCCCAAATTTTAAGGACTACAGTTTTCAAAGTTAAACATAAAATATTGCTGTGAATGTGTACAGTCCCTTCAGCTTCAGCTTTCAGGTTCCCTACATGCCCACTTGAGCCACCCAAGGAAAACCCTACCTGGTTTCCTGCCTCCTCACCCATCAGAAGGACTTTCCTGGAGCTTGTGTGACACTTCCTCCACAAAAGGCTGTTAAACTTTTAGATATATTTTCTGTCCAGAATTTTGTGAGGCATTGTTCACTGTACTGTTTTCTTTGCACCATGGACTCCACGCCCTGTGCATTTCCTCGCCAGCCCAGCCAGCCTTCACGTCTCAGTCACCCATTCTCAGCTATCTGCTTAAGGCTGTGTACAGCACAGGACTCCTTCTCATAACAAAGGCGTGCAGCTGGGATTAGAATCAACAGCACATCCCTGCTGTCCTGTCTGGAATCCATGTGCCACCAGAAGCCAGAAAACAGCACACCACTAGGCTTAATCACTTCACTTCCATTGCTCCAAGAAAACAGTCACCACCTGCCCATGGCCCTTCAAGCAAAGGTTGACCTGACTGGCCCAAGTTCACGTCATGGCAGTTTGTAAAACCACAAGCTGGAATAAATCAGTACAGTAGTATTTTTTCTGCTGACCCATCAGCAATTATGTCAACAAATCTCTCCCTCCCCACCAGCCTCGTTACACACAGATGCCTGTTTCCATACATACTCCAAAATGACCCAGTACTGACTACTAAAAAGCAACACTGGGAGCTATTTATCAATTTTTTTCTTTAGGGCATCCTAATATTTGTGCTGTCACTTCCATAAGAAGATGAGAAAAGACGTGAAGGATCTCTCTTTGACGCTCGGTTCAGAGCACACAGCTGAAGGCCAGACAAAGTTAATCATCCAAAGAGACAACCTCTTCCAGGCACAGACATGTTCCTCACAAACACCAGCAGCGTTTTCAGCTGGATCCATGCAAGTCCACTGAAAGAGCCTTTCTGGCTTTCACTGAGACACTCAGCGTATGCTGCACATTATTTCCAACTGTTCCATAGATGGCAGATCAGAGAGCAGATCCAGGCTCCCCATGCTGGAGCAGCCAAGATCTTCCATGGCAGCTTGGAGGGGAAGGGTCATTCTTCTGCAGATGCACACAGCACAGCTACATGGCAAGAGAAAGGGCAGTGCATTTGGACAAGGAACAGCTCCAGATAACACTTCATGGTGTTCAAAGGCAATCCTATGCCCTACTGTGTTCTAATATGCCATACTGGGAAGAAGCACGCCATATGTGCTATTTATTGACATAGGAGCATGCTGGCAAAATACGTCCTTTGAGCATGCACTGAGTTTATGGAAATTGGGTTTCTCAAGTCAAGAGGAGACAGAAGCACCCCCTGAGGAAGCCCTGCTCACCTGAAATCCTGTCACAGCAGCCCTTCTGGCTGGACACACAGACCTGCCCAGTGGCACGCGTGCAAGGAAATGACTTCAGAATCCCACCAGAGACAAAACACGCCAAGCCCAAGGATGATGCCGATGCTTTTCTCTCTTTTGTGTACAGGGTAAAAGCAGTTGCTGCAGCTGCAGAAGTGCTCTCCAGAGACAAGGCGGCTATCCTGTGCTACAGCCATTAATTTGGATTTGTTTGTCACCAGTTCCACGGATGCTTGGGCATTACTGGGTTTTAGGCATTTCCCTTCTCATACAAAGAAGGGAACTGTGGAAGACAGCCTGCTGCACGCCCAAGGTTAGGAGACCTGGACAAAAAGATCTGACTGCTTTAAATATCTGCAGCACAAAAAGGTAACCAGGGCTTACTGTGAGTGGAGGAGAACCACCTGGAAAAGGTCTGAGTGGAGAGACTAATTTCTAGTCCCACCTCAACTACTCGTACCCTAAGCAATAAATCAGCCCAACTCTTTTCCTACCAGATACATCCATGTGGAAGTGCTGGATCTAGCTATCTGGCTTGTGGTCAAGGGTTTTTGGAAAGGCAGAATCACAACCTTGCAAACAGTCTCACGAAAAATTATTCCTTCTATTTCTGCAGCAGAGAGGAAGCAAAAGAGGAAAACGGTCTAACAACATTTAACTGTTTTTTTTCTTAAGACAAAGCCTCCACAGAAGTCGTGTTTCATTGAAATCTCAAAATTTAAGCACAGGAACACAAAGTTCACTGCGTCATCTCCGCCCAATCAACATGCAAACCCTACGTATGTTTGCAGTCAGCACTCAGTCACCATATCACTGAAGTCACCAGAGACCTTGATGCACATTTTGTCTACCAAAGCAGCAGCAGAGCAGCAAGCACTCACTCATTTTCCACTTTAACTAAGCAATGAGAAAGCAATTAAGCTTCTTGTTCTCAACTCCTACAATTGCATAAGCTAGGCGGCTCTGGCTCCAGAAGTTTATATATTTACCTTTTAAAATATGAATGGGAAAGTGTACACAAAACACCCTTCTTTCCCCATCCCTTCCTTCCCATGAGGAGGAGTGTTTGTTTTTTTATCCGACCTTATGAAAGGTTGGGGAAGCTATTCCACCAATACTCTGATAAAAGTAGCCCACACTTCCTTAGAGATAGAGCACAGAAGGAGAAGGAAAAAAAAAAGCCTTACCAGCAATAGTCAGTAGAAATATTTCCTGCTAAATAGGACGTGTCACTCAGAGCTTTTTATGCTTCAATTTAAATATCTTTAAGCTGCCTGTACAGCATTTCTGGAATAATTCACATGGCTGTTGATTTTGGGGAACAGCCTTTTTTGCTACTTACAGGAGCTTGAGGTAGAAAAGGGTCTTTTCTGCTCTCTCTGGAGATTTACTTTGGTGACCTTTAAAGATCTGCCTGCAGAATGAAGCTGAATGAATGGGTGGTAGCAGATGTTTTAAGCAGTCTGCTTTTTTTGTTTGTTTGTTTTTTGTTTTTTGGGGTTTTTTTTTTTTTGCATTCATGGGCTGTGATTTTGAAGTTGTGCACTAGAGCAACCAACCCCGAAGCTGGATGGAAGACCTGAGCCACATCTCAGCCTCTGGGCACAGAAGCGTTTCTAGGACCTAGCATCAAAAAATCAGGAGAAAAGCAAGAGTATTTTTAGTGTGCAAACACAGAAGTTCAGTAGAACCCACTGTGTTGCAGCTGCAGGTATTTTAGCACTGCCTAGCACAGCACTGCGCCAGGACAGTCCCAGCAAGCTACAAACCCTTCTGCAGTTCAATCCCAAGCAGCAAAAGAGGCTCTTTCTGCTCTGCCCCCCCCTTTCCCTCCTGCTTGTCAGCCATTTCTGCGCACACACACACACAGCATTAAGGTGGGGAAGAACCCTCTGTACGCCTGCATCGAATCGAGTGGACAAAGTGCCCACCTCCCCCTGCCTGCTTCTGCTCCAAGTCACGCACCGCTGTGTTTCCAAGCATTTTAACCAAAAATGGGAACTCATCGCGATGAACAAGCCTGCTGACCCAGGAAGTTTTATCCCCTAACTTGGCCGAGGCTCTCTATAATGAGACACATCACCAATCCGACAGGCTCCTCTGAAGCTGCAGAGTTTGTGTGTATGTAGAAAGAGAGGGGGAAACGGTTTATTTGGGCTCAGGCGCCCTTCCTGCAGGATGCAGTGTTTACAGAGGGTATTTCTAGAACTTCCTGCTCTGCACACGCCTCCGGCTCCTCCCCGGCCTGCCTCCCCCCCAGCCCTCACCCAGAGGCCCCCGGAACACAAGGGATGTGATGGTCTCACCAGCACCCTGAGCTCCCCCAGCCATGGGAGCAAGGGAACAGGGGCAGCTCCTGTTGGCATGGTACTCCTGGAAAAGTCTGCATGTCATCCTTGTCTGCAGAACTTATGGTACTTTTTGGTTCTTTTTAAGCACACCTTTAAAACAAATTTAGATTCCTTTCTCTCCCTCCTTTATTAGAGTTTCACATCAAGCTATTTGAGCTTTCTACACTGCATTCTTCAGACAACAAGCGAAAAAAGCTCATCTTCACCATTCCTTAAAAAGCTTCCAGCCATTTAACATTTGAACTCTTACACTGTACTGCATCCCCAAACACTAAATTGTTACAGAAAAATAAAGGGAAAAAAAAAAAAAAGCAAGATTTTTTTCTCTTAAGCAGCTCTAGTGGTTAATGACCCTGCAGCCTTTTATTAGTGATTTTAACCACAGAAAGCAAGTTTGGCACTAGGTTTTCTTCCTATGTCAACTGAACACCAAATACCTTTCTAAAAGCAGCAGGTCTTTGAGGCAGTGCAAACACTGGGATTGCTCTATTTCAGCACTCCCTCCAGCTCGGTAACCTTTCTGTCTGCACAGCCACCTAACTGCACACATCCAGCAGCAAGACATACAGCAAGGACTGGCTGCAACCAACATAACATCTCCCATGCCAACTAGCAGCTAAGAATGAATTATGTTGGCAGCACCATAAAACTTCAGTGACAGTTTTTGTAATTTCATGAATGTTAAAAAACAGCAAAAAACACAGCACAACAAAACCCAACACACATCATTGAAGTATCAGTGGTTTTTATGTAATGTAATTTATACCTGTGCTTTAAAAAGGCCAAGCCTACCAGCTCTGAAACGCAGGGATATGCACTGCTGTCTGACAATGCTGGACCTGGCTCTTTCTCCCACCAGAAGAAATCTGGCATATTTTACAAGGTCACAGCATCTTCCCGTATCCAGTTGTCCGAGGTTTCTCCTGCTGTAGGCACAGTGTGGAGCACAGTGGATTTAACCTGAGCTCCATGGTGCTGATGCGCATAAGGAGCACACTCACTGCTCCCTGGCTCTCTGGTATGGCGAGGACCCATGGCACTGAAATGCTGAGGGTTTAGACTCTCACCTCCCTCCAGCTGCTGGACTTCCATCTGTGGGCCCTATCCAGGTGGTACGGACAAACGGTGGGGAGATGCAAAGGCCTATGTGCCAAAGGAATTGTGTTACAGGACTGAGCCAAAGTCTGGTGGCCACTTGTGGGCCCCCCAATACAGGAGACATGGACAAACTGGTGAGCCCAACAGACGGCCACTAGGGAGCACATCTGTGAGCAGAGGCAGAGAGAGATGAGCAGCCTGGAGAAGGCCTCAAGGGGATCCACTGACCTGTGTGCAAAGAGAACAGAGACAGGCACACAGCAGGCTGTGAGGTCTCATCCTTGGAGAACTTCAGCAGCTGCCTGGACATGGCCCTGGGCACAGCCCTGGACACTCTGCTCTGGTGGCTCTGCTGGAGCAGGGCTGGGCCTGATTGACCCAGAGGTGCCTTCCCACTTCAACCTTTCCCTGGTTCTGTGAACAAAATTGAAGTAAACAGCTGAAATAAACTCCAAGCATGCTTTGGAGAAGCCCCGTTGATTCTCTCAGATCTCCATGTAATTTTGAAGAACCAGACTGTTTGTAAACAACTTGCAATGCCAGATGCAGAAGCCCTGCAGCAGCAGCTGAGTTTACTCCTCAACCTCACTTGCATCTTCCAGTAATTCCTTACTGCATCCCCTTGACTTGAGGAAAATACAAAAGCACCTTCCATGTCCACAGCTGGATAAGTTGTTCCTTCCTTGGCCCCACAGCACACTCCTGCACAGATCTGCAAACAAGGGGCCCAAGCACACACGCACATTTATATCTATCAGCTTGGGGGCATACCTTTCTACTCCCGAGCCACGTAAGCAGCCAGCTGGCTTTATGAGAACTTAGAAGCCAGGTGGGAGTGTCGAGGCATGTCAGCAGAAGAAATGCAGCAAACAGAGGTTGAGCTGAGCCCCTAGCTTGTGTCCAGTGCAGGACAGGGATGGGTGGTTTCAGGGCAGCATCTCTCACTGCAGGGACCCACAGCAGGCACCCCAGCTGCCAGCGCCGCCCCCACATCTCACGGCACACTGAGAGAAGGGAAATCTCTCCTAAAATGATATGTATGAGCAGACGTGATAGATTTCTTTGTCCTCCCAGACAGCCTTTCTCCACCAGCAAGTGAGTTAACCAATAAATAAAAGCACGAATGGCCTAGGAACTGCAAAAGTAGCCACACAGGACAGATGCACAACACAATTAAAGCCCAAGCATTTTGGATTTCCTTGGGATCTGAGCACATGTGCACAATGTGCATGTGCCCCCAGAGCAGCATGGGCCCCTTCAAGCACACATTTGCACCATGGCCCTTTCACCCCCATGGACTACATAAAAAACACCATCAGGTTTTACAGCATGTCTCTCAGAGATATCGATGCGCACTTCGCACAGATTAGCAGAAGAGATGAGAGGGACCTTCTTGTTAACAAAAAACAACACCCCCCCCCCGGGGGGGGGGGGGGGAAATGTACTTGCTACCTGCAAGAAACACAATTCTGTTCCTCGGGAGATGTACACAGTAGCAAGTCCTACCATTACTTTTGGAAGGATGTTTAATACATACACACGAAAAAAGAGCTTTACTATGGAGCCCTGCAACTCCTCCTCCCCACATTTGCCAGTAGGAAGAAATTTCCTTCCTTGATGGAATAGCCATCAGCTATCGGGCTCAGCTGACAGCCTCAAGATCTCTCCTCTGATTACAGCACAGGATTTGAGAACAAAGAGGGAGGGGGAATAAAACCAAAACAGTCCTTGAAGTGCGAGTTGCAAGTGAAGAAAGTCAAAGAAAGTTATTCAAAGAGCCTAAGAACAAGGAGGCTGGAGACAAAAATAATAATTTGGGATAAATCTCCCCGAAACCTTCTGCAACAGGTAAAACCTGCTGGCTGTTGGCACACATATCTTTGAAGCCCTGAAAGCACACTTTGTAATACTGTTTTTGATAAAACACAGCTTGCTTTTAAGGGGAAGCACCTACTTCTGTTGTGCAAGGCAGCCAGCATCGCGCTTCAGCTGCTTGTCTGACTTAAGGAGAAGAGGCACGGAGCACAGATGCGATGCACACAGGTACCAACATGCTGATCCCATCCATAATGAGTTCTGGGCTCCCTTCATTGACAACCGACACATCAGAGAGTCTCCTGCAACTGCACACAGGCAGAAGCAAGGTAGTTGTACCCTCATACTACAAGCCATCCAGCTACTTTTGTTTTCATTTCCATGCCTCTTCAGGAGCATTAAGTCCTCCAAAATACCAAACACTCTGCACACTGAAGAAGGCATGTATCATCAGTGCAGTATCTAGAGCTGTACTTATGATTTTACTCATCTCTGTTCTCTCTTCCCCTGAGCATCTCTCACCAGAAGGATCATCTTCTAGTGCTAAGAAAGCTGGAGAAAAGAGGAAGAAGAAAGGAAACAAAGTACATTTTTCAATGGACATAGTAAAAGGAACAATTCCTGCAGCCAAAGCTGGTTTCAGCAGCTGGGAATGTGCAAGGTGCACCTCAGCCAGTGGGCCACAGCATCTGGACTTCTGCAGAACCCCAGTGAAGCCATCCAATGGGTGGAATTCACCAGCAGGGACACTTCTTTTGGGATCCAGCACCCTGCACAGAACCACAACAATATCCAGAGCTTGACAAGTGTATCTCTCCCAGGTTCAGTATCTTAGAGGACCATTTGTTCCAATTCTGCTGGAGGAAAGGGAATTGAATTTATCAATTCTTCAAGCATACCAGCATGTATGTGATGGAGGGACTGAGCCAGCGGTGACATTGCCTCTCTTTCCTGAGCTCCTGCCTTCCACCCTGGTCCTGAAGAATGACAACCACTGCCATCTCCCTGTGGTTTGGTGGCCCCAAGGAAACAATTTTGTGGTTTCAAGCCAGCTACCAGCCAAGCAAGTCCACGTTAAGGAAGAGCCTCTGCTGTGCAACGTGCTTTTGTTTGCAGCCTCGGGATTTAATTAAGCGGGTAGATAAAGCCACCTTTTAACCCACGCTAGAGAGTGTGCCAGGTCGAGATTACAACGCGATGCAGAAACAGGTCGAAGCAGCTCCCGGCTGCATCCATGCCACGGGCAAGCACCATCCATCACCCGCTGCTTCTGGCTGAAAAACCCACTTTCTGGCCCAAAGGCAAGTTTTTCAGATTTCTCTGAGCCAAGAACAGGATTGGGGTTTTCTGACGGTTTGGGCTAAAGCACAATCCTCTTCCCCAGGTCCTTCTCCATGTGAACCAACCAAACCCTCACCAAAATCTCTCTATCTACAGCTGCTTCTCAACTTGTTTCCAAGACAGAAGCAGAAAGGGTGCTCTCTTTTTTTTTTTTCTTTCCCTTTTTCCATCCGACAGACCTATTATTCCCTTAGAAACAGCAAGTTCTCCAAGTAACCGAACAAAGCAGCTACTTACATGTAGTATTTTAAACAGCCGTGTTTTCAGGCCAAGAAATAAACAGTTATATTTTGGCAACCCTTCATTTCCTGTCCTATTTGCAAGCAATAATGTCATGACACAAAGTACGTCCCATGCCTTTCTCTCTGGCTCAAGCTTGAAAGAAAAGGAAAAAAAACACAACTAGCTGAATGGATGGCTTATAACAGTGAAAAATCAGTAGTAATGGGCAAAATGGGGGAAAAAATAGAAAATAAAAAATTCAGTGTAAAGGGCAAAGTGCTACGTCGGCGGGGTGAGTGCTTGAAGCAGCCATGGAAGGAGGTGAGATCCGGGGAGCAGCTCAGCTCCATGCCCTTTGCTGGAAGGAATAAGCTCACTGCCACAGCCATGCCTGCAGCTCCCACCCCAGCTCCGGCACAGGGCTCCCAGCTCCATCCCGAAACGCCGCGGAGCGACACTTCCTCATTCTCTGACCTTTTCCATTTAATTACTTCCTGTGACTTTCTTGGAAGCCTGCATCGTAATGATGTGCCGCGGCCGCCTTCGGGCGTAACTGAATCATTTTATGCCTTCCGATTCAGCTGAATCCTCCCACTCGCAGCCAGAAATACAGCCGCGACACGCCGGCCGATCGCCCGGTCCCTGGCAGCATGCAGCCCGGGGGGCAGAACAAGACATCCTCCAGCAATGACAAATCGACCTCTGGGTATCGATCGGAAATGGTGCAGTCATGAAGGAGCCTGTGCAGCCGGAGCCTCATCTCTCTCCTCTTTGGTTTCATCAAATGGTTCAAACACTCTAAATATGGAAGAAAAGCTCCCCAAACAAAATGAAAAAAGCCAACGATGGGGAAAAAGACAACATACTGATTTTAAACACACGCTGGCTGTGGTGCTTCGTCTGTAATCTGCCTGTTAACATTTGTTCACAGTGCACTCAGTGAAACGAGAAGAGCTATGCAAATCAAAGCCAGATATCTGGGGCAAATAGCACGCGATGCTGCCGCTGTTCCGACAGCCCAAGCAAACTTATGGAAAGGGCCCATCCTTATTTCTTCTAACACCACATAGACTGAAAAACATCACCCACCGCCGCCAGGAAGGACGGCGCATGAGTCACCTGCAGCAGTGCTATCCATCAGCGCAGGGAAGGGCCGGGAGGGAGCGGTACCCACAGCAGCACCGGGATCAGGGCAGCAGCTCCGACATGGCCTCCACTTGCAATGCAGAGCGTCCTTCACCCCAATGCCCACCAACGGGGTGGCAAGTGCAGGCCTGAGGCGCGGGGTGCAATCATAGAATCGTTAAGGTTGGAAAAGACCGCTAAGATCAACTAGCCCAACCAGCAAGCCATCCCCACCGTGCCCGCTGCCCACATCCCTCAGCAGCCACCAGCTTTGCACATAGCCACCTCTGTGCCGTCTCATTGGACTGTGAGCCTTCCGAGGGGTCTGCTGGAAGCGAGCCCACCACCCTTCCCATCCTACTCCACAGCAGCAGCAGGAGAAACCCAGCTTCTCCTGTTAGAACTGCACTGACTTCAAAATAACCACAATGTCAGAAGCGACGCAGAAACGCGGCTTTACAGCCTCTTTGCTACAAGGTGCCCCAACCACCACTCCTCCTTACACAAGCGTTGCAGGCAGAGGCCATTTCCTCGGCCAGTTACTGTTTCCAATGCTATGGGTGCCAGCCCCACACACCCACAGCCCCCAAACTCCCCACGGCACCTGGCACCCACCCAGCACTGTGCTCAGTGCCTCCTTTTCCCGGCTGTCATAAAACCCTCGAGGCAAAACTGGGGATGAGAACGCGCAGGGTCCGAGCCCACAGCTCTGCACCACAACCTTCACACATCGCACCGCCATTTATTTGCGTGGGGGTTTTACAGAGGGGTCGGGTGTCTGAGAGCCGCTCCCCGCACACGCGAGCTCCGGGATGGGGGGGGGGGGGGGGGGGG
>NW_024962252.1:95618638-95758764 GCF_019238085.1 Lagopus leucura
GCCTTACCCGCGAGGCGCTTCTTCAGGAGGCGCGTAAGCCCGGTTGGCGTGTGCTAAAAGGCGTCGGGGCGAGTGGAAAGCCCGCCGTGGGTGCGGGATGAGGCCCGTAGCCTCATGATGAGGCCCAAGGTGTCTGTGGGTGATGTATGATTCTGCTGCCGCCCAGCAGTCCCGGCAGACCTGTCTGTCCCGCTCTCGGCCTCTGCACCTCGTTGGGAAGATGTCTGCTGCTGCACTCGCGGCTTTCCGACGGCATCAGTTCTCTTTTCAGGAACAGAAGTGAAAACTTGGAAAAACTGGATGGACTGCGTGCCAGCAGCATGGTGGAGGCGAGAGCCCCTGCAAGCTCCATGGCCTGTGGGGTGGTTACCCTGAGGAGAAGCAGTGCATCCTTCAGAGATGGGACCAGGACCATGGCTGCGGTGGTCTCACCATGTTAGGTTTTCATGGCTGGGGGCTTCCCTGCCTTTTAACTCCATGCTCCTCAGTGTTCAGCTGCAGCATCACATGGATACATGTGAAGCAGTGAGCACAGCATGTAGCTGCTGCCTCCCACAGAGCCACAGCAGAGCGAGAAGCCCATCACTAAAATCCCATCTCTAAAAGATCACAGTAATGCACATCCTGCTGTGGACGACTAGGGTGTGTGCATTGCTGTTGGTGCTGGGAGCTTGGCATTCTGGTCCCAGCACTTAGAGTGTATTTCACATCCCAGCGGTGAGCAGCCACCCTTTCCCAGACATGGTAGCTGAAGGTTTACCCGATACCTCATTTCTTGAGTCACTTCCTGTGGATTTGTGAGATCTCACATTTGATCTCTGCTTTCACTCACATGCTAATTTGTGTACTGCTAAATGATCCATTCATCTCACTTCGCAACCCTCTTACGATTGCATACATGCTGTTTGTACGGGCAAGAATTGCATGGTAAGTTCCAATTGTACAGGTTACCACGCTGGTTCCTCTGAGCAGCATTTGCAGAATGACTGCTTTTTTTTCTGAATGGAGCAGCTCGCTGAAGGGAGACTTCTGCTCATGCACTGCTCATATATAGCCTTTCCCCGAGATGTGATCATTACAGCACCTCCAGTTAATTAGCCATTGGTGGCAGAGCTTCTAGACTAATGATTTGCATGCTGTGCATATTCTGCACTTTATGTTTGAATGGGAAGTGCCTTGTGCAAGGCAGTATTTTAGCTGTTGCAGAGAACTAGATGTGAGGACATTTGAGCAGGAAATGGACTTCCCCACGGGCTGCTATACCTTCAGCTGACACAGATTTAGGGTGAGAAGCACTAGGATTTGACATAGCAGAGCTTGGAATGCAGTTTTGCCATTGCCTTCCTACGTTCTTGCTTTGACAACATGTCCCCTCTGGGCTGGAGACTCCCGCACTGCTGGTGTAGGAGCCCCCATATGAGCGCTGGCACCTTGGTGACTGCACTGATTTCAGTGCCTTTTCCACTGACTCACTCTGTGACTTGGAATGAAGGAAGAGTAGAAGTTGGCAGCCCTGAATCACGCCATTCTCCTGATGACTACCCCTCACCCGATCATTTTTCTGAGTAGTAATCGTATTTTAAAGGCAACAATAACCATAGAAAAGGCATCTGAGATCATCTAGTCCAACCACCAACCCATCCCCACCATGCCCACTATCCATGTCCCTCAGTACCACATCTACACCCATTTTTTTTCCCTGTTGCAACAGCTCAGAATGTAAAAGCTGCAGAAATGATCTGCAATGATTGTACTCTTCCTAGGAGGTTATTTTGAGGGACACCAAGACAAGCGAGAGAAAATGGATCTCACTACCAAACTGGTTGCTTTACCCCCAAAAACAAACCCACTGCTTTCTGAGTTCTGAAACCATGCACTTTCAGCCTCTCCCAAAATAAAAGCAAGGGTTGTTGAAATGTAGTGACTGTGAGTTAAAAGGGGCTTTTCAAAACCCTTGCTTTCCTATTGGGTTCTCTGCCGTCCTCTTAGCATTCATCAGTAAATGATTTATAGCCCTCCTTTCATGCTGGTTTGGTGTTTCCTTTGTGTGCATAACTTCCTTTTGATAGAAGGGGATGATAACAAAACCCAAATTCTAATCTTTCGAGCACATGACACATTGTCTTTGTGGTGCAGATAGCAGGAAACTGCTCTGATCTGGTGTTCAGTGCTTCAGCCTCCTTCCCACACCCCAAAATAGACCCGGTGAATTCAGAAAGCGGCTCTACCAGGGTGGGCAGAGCTTTGCTTTCAGTTGTTCACTGCCCCTTTGCATCCAGAGAGAAATGTGCACAACTGCTGCACTGATGCACTGGAAGTCCTGGGGTTAGTCCTAAAGTTGGGCTGTGGTGGCACCAGGGAAGAGCTGCCTTCCCTCGGGATGCCTTTCCACCCTTGGGAGCTTCCTGTGTTTATACTACAGCTGTTTCCAGAGTCTCATGGGAGCCAAACAAACAGATGCCAGATGATCTGCCTTCAGAGAGAGCAGAAATGGGTGAATGTGGGGAAGACACCGGAGCTTTGTTCATCTATTCTTCCCATCCTGAGGGATTATTTGAGTTATGCCTGGATCCTTCAAGTGCTGACTTTGAGAAAGTTGCTTTCCTATAGCCAAACTTAGAGGGTCCTGGCTGAGTGCCTGAGCAGCTCTGGTGGGGGGTTTCATCCCATCCTGGCCCATCTGGGGTGGTACCCGCCATAGGGTATTGGCCAGGAGATAAGTTCCTGGGGAGCTCCACTTGCTATGGGATAGTTCTGGCTGGGATAAGGCCACAGCACACAGTGAGGAGGCTGGGAGGGCAGGTCAGCATCCCACAGAGAGCAATACCTGGCCCTGCTATCCTCTGAGACACCTGCATCGCCGCTCCCGAGAATTCCCATGAAAAATAATCACAGGCTGCTTTTATGTCCTTGTAATCGTGAACACATTATGCTTCCCTGCCCACTTCTAAAGAGAAAAAGTAATTAGTCACCCCACACAAGTCTTTTGGGGTGGCACATGTGCTTTGGTATGTATTCCAACTCTGCCTACATGGAATAGGGACGCACAGCCCTTCTCCCTGGTTGTTAGTTGCTGCCTTTTGCAGGAGCTGGTTGCAACCTCTTGCACTTACAGCCAGTGACATTTCCTTCAGTACTTGCTGGTGTGATGAACGAAGCCTGCAATTGCAAGTTCAGAGGATCGGAGCTTCAGGCCAGCAAAGCAAAACAACTCAAGGTATGGGCCAGCAAAGTGAAATAACCCAAGGCACTGGTGTGCCAAAGTAGCCACCAAAGGGCTGCCTTCATTCTTTCTGCTGTTATATCCCTGTGCTAAAAGTGCAAATTGAAGTTTGTTCAATTGAAGAGTTGTGGCAGAAGAATTATCTAGAATTTTGCTGAAAAACTGCAGATGGAAGCTATTGTGGAAAACAGGCTTTATTTCCATCCTGGGAAGAATTTGGTTTATGTTTCAGGGATTGTGAAGGTGACCTCCTAGGTCCATGGCAGGTAACCATTTGCCTTTGATTCTGTTTTTCTCTTGAAGTCTATAAACCCTAGCATTTACACTTAAATGGATGTGCTGAAAGCTGTGTTTAGGAAGAGAGAACTTCATCCCCTCCTGCACGTACTTCTGCCACGTGATTATTGTTTGGCTGCAGCTTTGCAAAGGATGGCCAGAGGGGTGGTTTGTGCAGGAGGAGGAAGGCACGTGGCTCCATTGCTGTCTGGTTCAGCCCCACCGCTGTTATTGGTTTTGCCTTCAATAGACCTATTGCAGAATCTGGGCCCCTCCTTTATTTTTCTCTCCTTGCTGCTTCTCTCCTTCCAGGTATGTTCCTTCCATATATGCATTGCCTAGTGTATAATGGCTGCTTTCTGTACCAAAATCATTGCTGCACTATTTACTTTATTGCCACACAAAGTGCTCTGGATAGCTCTGACTTTGGAAAGCTGCTTATAAACCAGCTTCTGCTCTGAGGAGATTTGGGTCTTCTCTTGAGTCTTCTGGTTCCAAGGAAGTAATGCACGTGGAATCTCTCTTTCAAGACTCGAACAAACTCATCAAAGGCCTGGGAGATTGCAGTCCAGATTTTGGCCTTTAAATTTCATCATACAGCATTTTCTCATTGTGGTCATAAATGGTACATGGCTTAACATAAGGTGTCATATACTGATTGTCACTCGTATCTCCCACACCGTTTGGTAAGGACAAGAAGAGCAGGAGAAATGAGGGACAGAGAAATGCCCAGGTGTCTGCGGTACCAGTCAGCCTCGGGAGCACCAGGAGTCATGTAGGACAAGGAAACCTCCTTTACACATCTAATCACTGGGCTGCAACTGGTATTTAATCACCTAAAACCCTCTCTGCAATTTCATACCGGAAAGAACAGAAATCTACACCAACAAATTTTCAAGAAATACCAGAATGACTCCAAACTTAGGAGGATTTTGGAATCATATCGAATATTTCAAGCTTAATACTACACTACTTCTTTTCTTCCTGTGGTTTATATCAGCATGGATTAAAACAGCACTCTGCTGTTGAGCCGCTCAATCAGACTGTACATGGCTCTAATCTTTTGCCTGGTGCTGCCTGAGTGAATGTGCTCCAGTCTGCATTGCCACCCTAGGAAAAATTCCTTACATCTTGATTTCCAAGTTTTAAAATATCTCCATAAAGATGAAACACATTTTTTTTTTCTTCACAATCCAAAGATGTGTTTTCACCTACAGATATTTTTTTGCTGCCTAAACAAGAGCCCTTTCCTTTGCACCTGTGCCAACATGGAACTTGGATAAAGAATTAGACTTAGATTCCTAATTACAATGCTTCCCCCTTACTTTTTTGTATTTGTTATTATTTTAATAATGACTGTCAGGCACACGCCATCTCTCTGAATGTTAGTCTTTTTAAAGAAGGTGTTTTTGAAGAAGGCACACCCTTCAGAAAGTGTTTTGTGGTATCATATTTGTGCTTTTGTGTCTAGAACCATCCGCCTTTTCAATTTGAAATGCACTTCTCAGGATCTTGCATCACAGAAGTCTAAATTAAAGCACGCTTACTACAATGGAGTGCAGCATATGCTTTCATAGTGGAAACTGCACTGTGACATGAAAGATGCCCAAACACCATGTGGTCATTCGGTGTGGAATTCCCTCTGGCTGGGAGATGTGCATGGCTGTGAAACCCCTGCCGGGAGCTGGAGTCACCTTCCTCTTCTACCTCTTGTGGTACTGATAGGAATGGGAGGGTGGTTGGACTAGATGATCTTGCAGGTCGTTTCCAACCTTGTGATTCTGTGATTCTCTGTTTAAAACAGCCCTCATCCACAACTTGCTGTTGGGAGGAAGGGTTTTGCAATCTCCATTTCAAGTATCAGACCTTGGGTGTCCCTCTCTTGAGCACTATGGCTGGAGAGCACCATGGGCTCATTTCGGAGGTGCGGTGCTCTGTGGTGTGCCATGATGGTGGATGTTAGCCAGTCACCCATGGGGTTACCAGGCTTGACACAATTATACTGGCCAAGCTCACGAGGAGAAGGAAGCATGGGAATGCTCACTACCAAAGCAGTCTGGGAATACCGCAAAAAGACACTGCCTCTTTTGACATTTCATCTGCAGAGCAACAGTTACAGGCAGTTTTGAACTGGAAGGTGCTGTTGATGTTTTCCCTTTTCCTCTTTTGATTTTTGTTTCCTGTACGACAGCATCTGGTCCTCCAGTCCCCAGCATTTCCCTCCCTGCCCTCCCCATCTGCACTCCATCTCCCAGGTCTCGTGTCGTGCAGGCCTGCTGCAGGAGGGCACTTCTGCTCAATCTGGAAGCCATGAATATGGGAGCCAAAAGGAAATGTTGTTCTTTTTACTTCCATGCCCTCAGATAAGTCTTAAATCTTTGCTTGCTACCCAGGTGTGTCCATCTTGGACGTGACGGCATCCTATAAATTCTGATTGAGTCCCTTGCTGAATCTGTCCCTGGCTAAATCTGTCTTATTAAATTAAAAATTAAAAATAAAATAAAATAAAATAAAATAAAAGAACAATAAAGCTCTAATTGAAATATTTTGCTGAAAAATGCCTGAGCTGGTGATTTTTGAAACAAAAGCCTGAGAAATATTTTTTGCTTTTCTAAACTAGGAAAAAAATGCATACATGTGTTCTTTCGGTTGGGGTAGAACGTGCTCAGTCTGACTTGTAGACCCTCAGTGCCAGCTGTGGGGAAGGAGCAGTTGGCTTTGTCTTTTCATGTGTATTTGCAGGTGATGAGTACAGTAGAGCCAGTGTTGGGAAGTGTTATTGTGTTGTGAAGGAGAAGACGGCTGGATCAGGCCCTCAGGAGTCTCCTTTTATGCTCTTGTAACACCAGCCCCAGGCTCTACTCCTGCTTCTTGGGATGGTAGCTCTTGGGGATACTCAAGGCTTGCCCCTAGCAAGCAGTTACTTTTGGGCTGAGGGCTCCCCAGCCAACGATGTGCAACATGAAAATGAGTGTGAGTCTGGCTACAGCAAAAACACTGAGCTTCCAGTACTGGAAGACACTTAGCTTCAGGTTTGGGTGGGCTGAAAAAGGCACAGCTGCACCCACCGGTGGGACCTCCAGGAGGGCAAAATGCCATCGAGATCTCAGCTGTTGAGGATGGTGTGAAAGGTTTTCTGCATGCTTGTGCTTATCTTCTAGATGAAACAAAGCAGGGAGGAAAAGGCAGAGTGCACGCAGGTACAGTGAGAACGGCTGTCTGTTTTGTGGGGTGGGAAGGAACTGCCGGAAACCCACTGAGGAAGATGCAAAAACACCAAAAGTGTGAAAAAGGGAAAGAGGGAGGAAGGAAGAAGGTGTTTTTCTTGATGCTTGGCTGCCCTTGCAAGGGGGTAATGCTGCTGAAAAGACATGGGTTAGGTGGAGACCCGACAAGCCTTTCTGTGATCTGGGATGTTGTAGCAGACAAAAGCTTTGCTGCACAACAGCACAGCTGTTGTTTTTGGGGATATGCACCCATCGGCAGACACAGCAGCTTCCAGTGCTGATAAAGCTTGTCTTGGCTCTGGGGTCGTGGAAACTGAGCCCTGGGAGCAGATCTTCATGCCGCAGTTAGAGAGAAGATTAAATAGGAACAGATTCTCCCTGCCCTGCCTGCTTCTTGCACGTACACAAATGCTATATCAGCACTGTGGTTTGTATGCACTCCTGAAATTAGTGAGTCAGGCAGAATCGATAGTACTGATTAGCTCCTTATGGGGAAAGTTAACATGGAGTAAAAGTGGGTACCTGAGGTCTAGGTTTGCTCTGAAGCCTCTGAACAAGGCTTCTTGTCACATGTTTGTCCATGCAGTGCATGGCAGGGAGGCTTAAAGAGCCTGGAAAATCTGAGGAAAATAATAGCAGCCTCCAGGGGCCGGGAAACAGAAGAAAAAGAACCGGATTGGGTCAAAGCGAAATAAACACCCATTTTTCTGTTTTGTTCAGGGGAAATGAGAAAAACCCCAACACGTTATTTGGGGTCAACCCAAATCATATTCTGAATGCAATGTTTTGTTTTGAGGTTAGTCACCCCTCTTGCTTCTCACACTTTCTTTTATTTCAGGTCTCTTTTGAATGGAAAATGCCACTTCAAAATAGCAAACCAAAGGGTTGTGTTTAAGAGGCATTGCAACAAGATGCTGTGGCATTTTCAAACCATTTTTTTCCCAAAGATTGTAGATATGAATGTCTTTTCCCCCTATATTTGAGATATGCTTGAAAACATTTGGCATGTTTCATTCATCTTGGAAGCTCCAAAATTGCATGGTTTGATTTTGCAATTTTTAATGGACATCTTTTGCTTTTTTGTCCTCTTTCAACTCATATCCTGAGTGCTCTGGATGGGGCTCACAGTAGTGCCCATTATCCCAACATCCTGGAGGTTCTCCTGGTTTGCTGGTGGGTCATGCATGGGTGGATGTGCAAGGTCGTGCTAGAGGAGCCATTCTGTGATTTTGTGAGCTGGAGGCTTGCTTGCCCAGCAGCATGCAGGCAAGGGATGTGCAGAGGAAGAAAGTGCCTTGGGCTCACCTCATATAAGAGAGGTGATGCTGATAGGCAAGAGGGGAACATCCCTAGCAAACAACTGAAGAAGCAGTGTGATTTGCAGCTCAAATGTTTGCGTGGCTTGTTAGCACCTGTGGATAGGGGTGGGTGGAATCTGGTCTGGTAGGACCAGTGTAAATAACTGGTCACAGAGCCCCTGCTGGACCAAGCACTTCTTTGGTCTGACAGCCATGTCCTGGGGCTTCCCTTTGCAGTTTAATATCTAATGTGAGCACAGTAGCACTTTAAAACCAGATGTTAGGTAACCATCAGCATAGGTGATGGTCACAACATAGAATCACAGGGGTGCCTTGGTTGGAAAAGACACTTAACATCATCAAATCATCAAATCATCATCACCAACCTGACCTATTGAATCCTGTAACTAAACCATGTCCTATAATGCCATGTGTCCTTCCAGACAAAGAGAGTGATGCTGTGGGCTCCAAGTAGCAGGAGGCAGAAATTCTGAATCTGTGCCATTTAAAGTTAGCTAATTCTTTTTCTGACTTTCCCACAGCTGGCCAGATGTGGTCTTTTGTGGTCTCTCCAACATGCAGTGTTTTGTGATGAAGTGGTGGGGTCTCAGCAGGCCTTGCTCTGTCACTGGAACAATGGAGCACGAACTTTCCTTATACCCCGAAGGGCAGTCAATAATACAAGCAAGAGAAGGGGTCCAGCTGTGCTTCATCTGGAGTAGTTTTCTCTTTTCGTTTTTTTCCAGTCAGCCTTTAAAGAGCAGCCTCATATGCTTCTCCTTTGAGGAGGATACTTAAAATATAAGTGGAAAACTGGATTTGAGAAGTGGCTGGCATGAGTGAGCAAGAATTGCCCCTGCTGGAATAGCCTTCCTTTCTCTGGGAATCTGGCCTGCTACTTGCCTGAGCAGAATGGTGGCATCACTGACATCGTGTATAAAGTCAGTGTCCATCTATTTGACAATGTTCTGTAAGTACTGGGGGGCTTCCAGTACTGTCTCAGGGGGTGCCTATGGCTGGAGATGCTGCACCTCTCCCCTGCCAACTTGACTGGCACTGCATCTCGAGCTGATTCTTTGATCTCCTATACAAAGTGGGGTTTTTTTTGTCATGAAATAATATGCTTCTGCAAAGTCTAATCTCAAATGCAAGGACGGGTATGGGTATGTGCAAACCAGTATTTATGCATCTGTTTCTTTTGTCAATAGATAGGCCTGCCAGTCCCACAAAAACTGAAAAATGCACTTAATGTTCCCAGTAGCTAATGCCATGAAATCTGCTCCCAGTGTATAGCCAAGCAGAAATGTATGTCTTGGTATGTCATGGATGGCATGGCCCTAATGGTGCCACATGGCTTGGGGGTGTTGGGTTGTCCTTGTGTGTCCACAGCATCTCAACAGACTCAAGGATCCATAAACATCCACTGTCTGGACCTATAAGGCATTAAGTAGGACTTGGGAGATGGAGAACTGGCAGGGAAAAGCAAGACATTATATTTAATGACGTGACATGATTGTTGGAGCCAGGCACAGGGTTGTTAAGCAATGGTTGTCCATTATTTCCCCCAGCTTTCTGCCTGTGCTGCACTGTACCTCAGCAAAGGCACAGTTGCCGTCACGTTTATCAGACAGTTGTTTTTGTTTTATATTTCAAAAGCAGGCCTAAAACACACACAAGTATCAGTGTTAGGCAGAGGGAGAGAGAGCCCAAAGATAAAGCAGTACGTGCACACCGTGAGGCATTCTCCTTTTCGCTCAGTAAAGCTGGTGAGTTGGATCAGTGCTGCTGCACTGTGCCCAGCTGCTGCGATGACTTATGGGGCTGTGCAATGGGGCATCCCCAGAGCACCTGTGAGCTTCCTGCTTTCTGCAGGGACCCTGGAGTGTTGGTGCTAGGGGATGTGCTACTTTGGGCTCCCATTTAACTTGGGCCTCCAAACAAAAGGCATCTCCTGGCTGCCAGATTGTGCCTGGTTTCAGATCAAACCCTTGTGAAAGTAGTGAAGTGAATATGGTTTCCACTCGAAACCATAAATCGGTCTTGATTTGCTTGAAACTTTGCCCAGCATTTTTTTTTTCTTAGCAAACTTGGCCTGTGTTCTAGGTTTGTAACAAAACCTAAAGCAAACACCACTGGGTTTCAGGTTTAGTTGTGAAAGTTTAACACAGAAACCATTTTCCTCAGGGGGGAAGGGGGGATGCTGGCCTGCGCGCTGGGACTGAGGTTACATTCTTACTCCCTATGGCAGTGACGTTTTGTGATTTCTGCCTTGAAGGAGCAGAGGCTCGACACTCAACCTGAAGCATGGGATGGATGAGGGTGGGCACACAGCTTGGTTTTCCTGCTGCCTTGTGGCTGTGCCACGCGGGTGGAAGCAGAGCAGCTCTGAACCAGGGTCAGCCTCTGATAGCATGGAGGCCAAAGATAGCAGCGGGGTGGATTTTGACTGATGCATGGTAAGATCAGCAGCTGGGAACCATGCCACCATGAGAGAAGGAGCTGCAAGAAGCAGGAGCGTCCCACTCGTGCCTGATTCCCATATCACCAGGAGCAAAAGCTGTTGTGTACAAGAGTGAGATACCTGCCGTTAACTGCTGGCAGCACTCTATCTTTCTGTGAGACAGGAGGCCAGTTGCTCTTGTGGTGTTCCCAGCAAATGGAGCATCATGTTTCACAAAGAAAGCCCAAGCTGGCATGCTACCCTTGGAGCCTCCAAGGCTCCGGTCCGTGTGGCAGGATGGACTGCAACATCCATCCCCCCATTAGCCCAATGCTCCATTTGCATGCTGTGGGGCATGAAGCACAGCTTCTTCTTATATTTTTCTATTCAAACCAAGACTGCTTTGGTGCACAAGGTCAAAGACTGCAGGAATTACTGCTCATGACAATGCTGATGAGCAGAGATGTGCTATGCAGTCCCTACAGCTCTGAGCCAGGAGTGTGAGTGCTAACAGCAGCACCCTCCCTGTGCTTGGCTGAAGTCGCAGGAAGCTCATTCATTGCTCAGGTCCTGGAGATATGGAAGTCTTGGTAATCAGTTTGCATGGGAGGGGTTAATTAATCATTTCCTTTTACACTTGTTGGTAGAACAATTCATTCTGTCACGAGACTATTTCGAAGTGTGTGTGTAGGGGGAGTTTCAGTAAACTGTGACTGAAACCTGAGATTTCAATCAGATGTCGCCCGTCCAGCTTTGTTGCTTCTTTTCTCTTTAATCTTGCTTCCCCTTTTTCCTCACAACAGCTCTTCTAAGGGCTGAACCGCACTTCCCAGAGCCATTAGCTGGATACTTAACCCTGTCATCCAGGCGGCGGGCTGGGAGCCTGGAGAAGTGCATCTCTGTCCCCATTCGGGAGAATCACCCTGGAGAAGAATGTCCAAGGCAGTGCAAGTAGCATTATCTCCAGCCACAAGAAGCAAAGGCACATCCCATGGAAGTAGGAAAGGAGCATCATGAGCAATGCTGTACCTTTTTGCTCCGAAAGGATCAAAGTAACAGTGCTGTGGTCCTGCCCTCGGGGCTCCATGGCTACCCCATGGGATAGCATTGCCAATCTCTGACAGCCTGTGTCCTGCACGGTTACCTCAGCCTCTCCAGAGGCTGCTGCTGAGATACTGATGATGGTAAAATGGGAAAATAAAGAGAACTGAGGCAGGGGCTGGTTTTGTTCTTGTTATTTGTCTGCTTTTGTTTTTCCATCATCAGGCTTTAAGCCGCTAATTGTAAGAGAAACACCTCAACTCATAGTGCCCCTCTTCCAATGACAGTGACCTCCATGTATTCCATGGACATTGCTACCAAAGTGGTTTGAAGTGCTCATCTAGCTCCTACCACACATGATGTGTAAGCACATAAGAGTCTCACTGTGCTGGGCTGAATGGTGAAGGTTTTCATTTTACCTGCTTTCAATCCCAAACCTCTGCCCAACTTCACAACACTGAAGTCTGAAAACAGAGTTCATTAGCAAAGTGCTGTGTCAAATCCAGCTGAGTATCCTGCATCAGTGAGGTGCAGCAGTTGTCACAGGAAGCAAACAGTGAACGCCTGTTGGATTAGAACTTGCTGCTTACTTTTGCCTAATTGCTCACCTGACTGCTGCAATCTCTGTTCTAAGTACAGACCTTTTTAAATCTCCTTACAGTGGCTATTTGGTAGGGCGGGTCTGGATGTTATTTAAATTAAATCAGGGCAAAGAAAAAGGAGCAATTAGTGTTTCCTGAGATCAGAGAATCACCTTTCAGTTGCACCAGTGGGAGACAAAGCTTGTTAGTTAATTTGGAGGGCTGAGGCCCCAGGGCACCAAATGCTATTGCATTTAGAGCCAGCTGCAAAAAGAGACAGGACCGTGTTCTATGGGACTTCTTAGTTTGCCATGATGGCATGAGTGTGGCTGCACTTTCTTTTTACAAAAGATAGCTATTAGTGTTTTTACTAACATAATATGTGTGGAAAATGGCCTTTTTGAGACCCTCTCCCTTTGCAGCACTGATACTGCTTTATCTGTATTAAGGCAGAGAAAATGCTATGCCTATCCACCCAGCTATGCACCGTGTTAGTTTATGGAGCTGACAAAGGAGGTTTAAGTTAATCCAGCTGATTTGGGAGTGCTCTGATATGGGCTGATATGGGCTTGATGCTGATGACAGGCAGCAGAGAGTGGCTACATCTCCAAGCAGCTCGGTGCTGCAATGTCTCCAGCTGATGTCAGTGTTCCTCTCACTCAGGTCGTATATGATGATTCAGATATTTATAGCTAAAGTTGTCAGTGGGCAAAACACCACGTTGGGGTTGCAGATAGACCTTACTCAAGCAATATACTTAGGTGTTTTTTTTCCTAAAGGATTTTGGCCCAGAGATGAAGTGATTCTTTGCTGCACAGACACATCCATGCACAAAGAGCTGAGAAGAAGCAGGGAGTTAAGCTCTGAAGCAGGGAGGAAATGAGCTGAAATGGATGTAAGAAACACTGTTTTCAGTCTGCAAAGGCATGTAATAACTAACCTGAACAAAAGCTCTCTATCCCAGCAAGGTGTTGATTGTATGCCTTGTCTTTCTGGGTAGGTGTGAACAGGGTCTCCATGCCCACTGGGAACAATAGGCGTAATTATTATTTCGTTGGAAAGAGGGGAAGCCCAGCTGCCTTTAATGCACAGGATCAAATAAAGGCCAACAAAGCATATGCACACGTGGCCTGCACTCTGTGGCTTAGTGTAACCTACAGAGCGTTGCCAGTGTAATTCTAGGGTGTGGAAAGAAATCAACTCCCCCACTGCTGGCAGAGGGTTGGTGTAGACAGAGCTCTGCTGACAGATGAGTGTTTCTGACAGTTTAGCATGTCTGGGTATGTAGGTGGCGTTGCTGTAGGCTGAAATTCCCTTTGGTGGCACTGGCCGTGTTCCTCCTGGGGTCTTTGACCCGAGCTGCTCTGTGGCAGCAGCTCTCCCAGGAGGCCAAGAGCACCAACACTGCTGTTGTTGTTGCAACATAGCTTCTATCCAGGACAATGTGGTTCACACATTAGGTTGCTGATGTTCCTGATGTACTCCACACAGTACAGCATGTCTCAGAAGACACAACAAGACTGTGCAGGTAGGGACCACCACGGCTCTGTCTCCAGCAGTAACTGTGTAATTCTCCCTGTGTAGGACATCCCCTGCACAGAACAATCCTGAGGCACAAAGCTTCCCATCTCCACTCCTGCAACAAGCCCTAGATGCTGCTCACCACCTCTTCAGCACACGCTTCTGTGGTGTGTTTCTCCAGCCTGCTCATTTGCTCCTTCACTTTGAGGAGCCGAGGATTTTCCCCCTCCTGACTGGGCACACGGAGTATGGATCTTTGTGTCAACATCCATGCTGGCTCTGATTTCAAGAGCTGAATGTCATCAAGCATCAGTGTCACCAGGGAGCTTGCTGCTAGGTATGGTCCAGACAAATGCCTGGACCAATCTGGCTAATGACTTATGTGCAGCTGTAGAAGAACATGGAAACGTTCTCTGCCAGAATGCTAGAGGAATTTCTAGGTTTAACCCTCCATGGAGCATCTCAGGCTTTGAGTGTGAATAAAAAGGCTTCTGGTAAATGAGATTAATTTTATTAGGAGGGAAAATGTAAGAAAGCCAGCAGTACATTTGTTCACAAGTACTGTAGGCGTTGGTTGGAAGAAAAGCATAGAGACCACCTTATGGATGGCTTAAACAACCACAACTAACCAAAATCTGGGAGAGCAAACGCACAGCACAGATATTTCTGCCGCCTCCTTGAAGAATAAGCAACGGGCAAAGAAGTGCTCTGAGGAAAGTTTCTTTCCCCCTGCTAAATGCATGCTTTTCCTGAAGAGGTGCCATGTGTAAAGGAGAAATCATGCTAAAGGCGTAATTCTGTTTTCCAAGTCCATGTTTCATTTGCCTCCTCTTAGAATATACATTTCTTTGCTTATGATCTTGGCATGGTTGTACATATTTTCTATTCTCTTCAGGGGTGGTTTGCTTTGTTGTCATAGCAATGCCTTCTAACTCCTGTACTCACCAGTTTCTTTTCAGGTTCCTGCAGGCTGCAACCAGTCCCTCATTGTGATGATCACATCTCCTAGCAGCTTTAACACCTCTTTTTTAAAAAAAATTATCTCCTAACTATAGGCACATTCAGTAGCGCTATTCCAAAGAATTCATTCTGGCCCAAACAGGTTTTCAGCTTGAAGATAACAAAAAAAAAAAAAAAAGGCAGTAACATTGTTTGTATCTGTTTGGGGTTTTCATTGTTCTACTGATGATCTAATATTTCAACATTTTTATTCATTCATCTTCTTGGCTTTTCTTGGTCATGAGCTATAATTGCCTTGGTGATCTGACTATCAGAAATGAGATGCACCAGCCTAAGTAATGTTGCTTGAGGACTGTTTTTGCCTCAACCACAGTCAGAATGGCAATGCGATGCTGGGACCAGGCCAGCTCAAACAAGGCTGTCCTCTTTCCCTGTGCAGTCTTGCCCAACAGCTTTCCTTCTGCGGATCTCTGCTTTCAGAGGCTCATCCTTCCCTTTGCATACAGTCCTCCCTTGAATGACTGGTGAAGCAGAGCTGACACGTTGACCCTCCCCACATCCTGGGTTCTCTTTTTAGCACAGAGTAGGTCATTTTGGCTGTGAGATTTTGCTGGAGATGGGCAAAGTGGGATGTGGTAAGAACTCAACTTGGCACTCAGCTTTTAGATGTCCCTGTCCTTGAGCAATCACCTGCTCTTCAGCACACCCAGGGTCCAAGGGAGGAAACACTTATTCTACCTCATGTAGGAGGGCAAAATAATTCCAAGCTCATCTTGGCTTAGGTACTGCCATGAAGGGAAGATAACAGATAGTAGAACGGTGAGCAAAGACTTCCATTGTTATTTCTGTTTTCAATGGTGGACCACAGCATGGAGAACCCTGTAGCTCTGGGCTTGGAGAAGCTTCTCAGTGACAGCTCTGCACTAAGGCAGGGATGCTGCTCAGAGCAACATACCAAGATTAATGTCAAATACAAGCCTGGCCTCTTGATATTACACCTCTGATGAGTGTTGCCATTATTGTATGTATATGGTACATAGTTGCATGGGACGGTGTGGTTCTTCCATCCCCCACTGCATTCTTTCTCCCTTTGTGGCTGTAAGCCACCTATCTGAGAGGATGCATGTGGTTTCTAAACACTGAGTCAAGAGAACAGTACCCCATACGCTCACCCCCATGTATTTTCTTGAGACAGATTATTACAGGCTTGAATTCCACCCTTACCACATAAAACACAAATCACAGAACAGAGATGGCTTCTGTTCCAAGGAGCTTTGTTCATCACACAGTAGCTGGATGAGGTTGCTGGCTAATATTTTGTTGCTGTTGGAATTAGTTTCAATATGAATCAATACCATTTTTTTAGCACAGTGGGCGCATACGTTATACAACTGAAAGCAAGTTGAAAGGGACTCAAGCTTTAATGAAGTGCCTCTTGGGTTTCGGTTCCAAAGCAAGTGACAGGCAGGATCATTGGTCGCTGTCTTCATAAACATTACATTCAGTTTGGATTGTTGTTTTGTTTTGTTTTGTTTTAAACCTGAAGATGCTTAATTTTTTAATTTTTTAAAAATTTTTTTCAAAGAAAGAATATTTATCTTTGAATCTTCCAACAGCTTTGGAATGCAGCCTCCACACAGACTTTAATAGCAAAACCCACTTCTTCTGACTCAGGGACCATTTGATGAAATGTCTAGAGAAGCAAAAAAGCAGCAACAAAAAAAGCTTTGCACAGATGCTCCTCTGTGACTAACAGAACGTCCACCCAAAGCAGAGAGAGCATAAGTACATTTGTCATATGTGGGTGTATTTTTCCCATACATTCATTTTTAAAGCAATGCAGTAGAGCACTATAAAATTATAGTTTTACAAATAAGCTTTATTTGACCGTCACTGGGCTGAGCTGGTGACTCACTCTGTGACCTCCATGCAAGTCATTTGATTTTCTTGTTCCTTAGTAAGACTAGCTGGGAAAGAAGCTTAAAAAACAAAACAAAACAAAACAACAAAAACTAAACCCCAACCATAAAAAAGAGAAACCCAGAAGACATTCCTGACTATATGTTCCCTACCTAAGCTTTTGTGTTGACTGGAAACACAACACTGGAAATAAGAGCTCTACAGCTGTTGGCTTGATGTCTGTGCCCAACCCTGTAGGAATTGTGGGTGGCCAGTGTCTCTGGAAAGCATGCTCTAAATCTGGTTTGTGGTGTCTGACCTATTCTAAAACAGCAGTAGAAGACTTGCTGTCAGCTGCCAATATCATTACAGTGTCCCATTGTCATTGTGGTGTGAGCTGGTTCTTTTACCAATAAGAAAGTACCATCTAAAGATGTTCTTGGAAATATTAGCCTTATAATACAATGCCTTACAGGCTTTAGCATGTCCATAGACATCTCTGTCCTTGCCATTTGCTTTCTGATATCAGATTTCTCTTTGACTTGAAAACTACATATTTGTACTTCAACACCTTTATAATGAAAATGGTCTTCTTTGTCCAAAAAGCAACATAGATATATAGTATTTCTAGGGCCCAAACTATTAACTCATCCAACCAGTGCAATATTACCAGCATTACAAACATTTCTTCAGTGTTCAAAAGTTGTGGGGCAAATTTCAAAGAATCACAGATCCACCAGGGTCAGAAAAGATCTCCAAGATCATCCAGTCCAACCGTCCACCTACTGCCAACATTTCCCCACTAAACCATGTCCCTCAGTACAACATCTACATGTTTCTGGAACACCTCCAGGGATGGTGACTCAAAATCCACCTCCCTGGGCAGCCCATTCCAGTGCCTGACTGCTCTTTTGGAGAAGAAACGTTTCCTAATATCCTCACCAGCTCTGTTCCCTTCTCCCAACACTCTCCAGGGCCTCAATGTCTTTCTTGTAGTGGGAGGCCTGACACTGAACACAGCACTCATCAGGTATTCATCACAGAATCATCAGGTTGCTCTGATTTTAAAGATCCAACGTTTGCTACCCAAATCTGAGTGCCTTTCCAGGCTTTCTGTTTTATTTTACATTTTCCAAGTCTTCTCTGCAGAGGATAGGAAGTGGAGAAAATAGCTTTAGTGTCACTGGGGACTGCATGTAATCCCTTTGCTCCAGGGACTGGGACTTACAGGGTGAAGCTTGGGCAGGCTCATCCATTTTCCCTCTATCTTTTCTTTTTGCATATATTTCCAGTTTACTTTCCTGTTGCTATTCATTGTTTTTTGTTTTGTTTTGCTTTGCTTTCTCTAGGCTTTTTCCTCAGTTTCCATCTGATCAATGTTGATCTGTGTGATCTCTCAGTGAGGAGAAGGACACAGCAGTTATCTTATAAACAGATTTCAGTAGCTTCTGCTTTTGGCTCCTTTCTGGTTACCAGCTATGCAAAATCCTCCTTCCAACCTGCCATCTAGTGTAATTGCTACCTAGAAACAGCAGTGTTAAGCTACCCATATATACAGAGTGACTTATGAGGTGTCAACTTTGAAGTATCTATACCATACCTTGAAGGTACAAGCTTGCTTCAGAGCTGACTCATGACTGACAAACAAAAGCTATTGAAATTAAGTGCCACAGCCAAAGAAATAGTTGTCCTTTTAAAGCAGCATTGCCTGGCCAGCATGTGCTGTCATTTCTGCAGCAGAGTTGCAGAGTGGGCTTTGTTTCTTTCTGGTTTTCACAGTCTGGCATTTAGGTTACACATCCAGTGAGGGTTGGACCATGCTAGGATGCAAGATGAGCAAGGCTGAAGTTTCCTCATGCAGCTGTCCTTCTGGCCCCTCATGCTGTAAGTGTCCTTGTCCTTGTCCATTGTGGTTAAATGCCTGGGATGAGACAGGGATCCAGGATCCAGGGCAGGAAAGACCCACAGAAGGATCTGCATGATGGACAAGCCTGCTGAGCAACAGAGCTTCTGAAGTGACAGTGAAATCAGCCCCAGGAGGGGACTACTCTCTCTTATGAGCGTGTAAACTGCTGGAGCTGAGTCACAGTCCCAGCAGTTTGGAAGGATGGGGGGCTGGAATGAAATATAGTAACAATTAACAAAGGAGGAATGTACTGAATAGGAGTGTCCTCCATTTCATTTTCCTTATGGATGTTTTTGATTCATCACTCTAGCAGTCCTGACTCCCAGCCAGAATGCGAAGGGCAGAATATAGGCTATCTGGAGGCAGTGGCTATGGAAGGTATGGAATATTCCTGAGCAGTATTTTGTATAGGAATTTTTCCCACACGTTTCCTACCCAAATTACTTATGTAGAATGGAGAAAAGTATTACAGGGAAAGAATCATGCTAGTTTGGACTACTGTGCTTTGAAGGTGCCTGTTGCCAAGTGGTTGTTAACTACAGCTTTCCCCAGTGTCTTGCACAACACCATGCCACCCCTATCTATCATACATATCCCACCAGCTATCCATGAGCACACCTACAGCCAGCAAGCAGCAGACACAGGCTGTGGGAAACCTCAGGTCACCAGGACACAGGCAAGCTGGTGGGAGTGTGTGTGCTGCTTGGTTAGCCCATGAGCTGAACATGTAATGGAGGACCTGTGAGGTCTTTCCTAAAACGAGGGTGTTTTTTCCAGTATCTCTCCTCAGCCCAGTGCTGATCTTCATTAAGCTTGGTGAGGCTGCAAGGATGTTCTTTTCTTGCCTCTCCGCCAAATTTAGCTGGAATTGGCCAACAGGTTTAAACACATGTGAATTGGGGGAGGAGGGTGGTAAAGGCGAGGTAAACAGGCAGCAGAATCACATAAGCTTCATTTCATTGGAAAGCTAGGCTAAAAAATGGAGGTTTAAACTTCCAGTGATAAAAAATTTTTGGATGTCTGAAATAGCTACTGAAACAGAGCTGCTTTTTTTTTTTCTTCTGCTTTTTTTTTTTTTCCATTCAGACTGGTTAATAAACAGGTGCCATCACTGCATGTGTTTGAGAGACTATTCTTACCTGTGTGAGTAAAAGAAAGAAGAAAAAATCTTGATGCTCATGTATTTGGAAGAGGAAAGTGGAGGAGTAGATTATGAGCAAATAGAGAAGCTATTGCTGATCATATATAGTTAATATCATCTTCGCCATGGCAACAAAAATAACCACCTTATGAGGCACTTGAATCTACCAAACTAGTGTAAGCAAAGATAGCAATGAAGTATTTCTTGTTCTGAACATAATTCATGTTAGCTCCAAAGAAATTCTTAATGAGGCGTGATACATTCCTCTTAAAAGTCACTTCTTGAAAATGGAATCTGTTAGCCTTTTAATTTTCACTACCAATGGTTGCCAACAAAATCTGATCCAGGGAGTCAATTAGATAGGATTCTCCTGTGCTCCATGTTTAATTATCTCCTCATTGTGCATTGAATCACAATGTAACTCTGCTCTCTAGCTTTCTGCACATTGTTTAGGATCGTTTAAGCTTTCATTTCCAGAAGCACCAAACACTGAACTGTACAAAGCTAATACCATTGTGTCTGTCTTGTAATGAGCATGGTTTTCCAAAGAAAGGAAGGTGTTTGGACTTAAATGGGTAAAACTTTACCCACAGCAGTTACAATTTGCTCATGAGTACAATTATGTGTAAGCAGAGAACTTGTTTGGTTCTGTATGAAGCTATGTATGAAAAAAAGAGTGAGTTTAAACCCTACAGTCAGTCTTACTCTTCTATGCCAGCTGTCTGAAAGGAAATGGTCAAGATCTTGTCAATCGTTAAGAATTTGTTTTCCAGATGTTCATAATAACCCTGTGAATATCTATCTATGTATAAAGGGGAAATCTGACTCCTCAGTGAGCACCAGGACTTGCCACTCCTGTTTCACTGACATCAGCGGGACTCCTCATGTCAGAGAGGGCAAAAGTTTTCTGAGAGCAGATTCCTGTTCTGAGCCTTCCTACGTCATTTCCATACACACAGGATTGCTCAGAGCCTGCTGTGGGTGACCTCTTTCCTCCCATCTCTCCCACGCTTACTGTCACAAGTGTGAGCGTCTCAGACAGCAGAATGAATACTGACACATTTGGTTGGGCTATAGGAAGCTGTTATGCACGGCAGGGGACAGGAGGCTTCCTCCAGGACCACAAAGACACCTTCAGTGACGTATTACTGGTACGTTTAGAGGAAGTTAACCTTACTCTTGGCTCCATCGCTTCACACTGCTTCTGAGAGTAGAATTTCAAAGCCGAGGAAGAAAGCTGCTCAGCAGTTCAGAAATCCAGCAGTTCTATTTATTCCGTCACTTCTTCAGAGTCTGCTTTCTGCTCCTAACAACTGCTTCTGTAGGCACCCAGTTTGGGTTCCAGGTGCTATCCTGCTAAATCTCACTATTTTTAGAGATAAAGGGACAGAAGCAGGACAGCGAAAGGGGCAAAGCTGTACAGGCAGTCCCCAGGCAAAAGGATGTGGAAGTGAGGAATTTGTGATCCTTCAGAAACGGGTCATCCATTTGGGCCGTGCACTGATACCACTGGGGAATAACAGTTCTCCATCTCTTTGGACCTACGGAAGGGTTGTTAGCACTGTTACCTTAATGGAGTTATCTGCAGGCTGAGCTCAGCCCATCGGGTCAGGCTGCTTGCGTTAGCCTGTGTGCCTGCCTGGAGTGGGTGCAGATAAGATGATCCCATCTGTGGAGCTGGGAAGGTGGTAACCCTGCACCAGGCAGGAGCTGACATGCAGGTAGGAGGTGGATGCACCTTCCAGCACAGCAGCTGTTTGCATCCCAGCCAACTCTTTTAGTCCCAACTTGCAGCCACCTTCCAGAAGTCAACAAGAGGCTGTGGAGTTTTGCAAGAGACTCGTTTTAGGATCAAGTTATTGCACTTAGTCATTTTTTGAAGGATGCTCTGTCCAGGTATGGGGATACAGGAGGGATACTCGCTTAGCCCTGAGTCACCACGAGATGATGCTGCGAGCTCCTAACAACGAGAGAGTCGGCATGATTTTGGATTGCTGGGTTTGGGGGATTTCACCTTGAGAACGTTGGTTGCTCGTAGCACGCTATGAAAGGAGAAGGCTGCGGGGCAACCCGCGGGGTCCCCGCTCGGCCCGGCCCTGCCTGAGGGGAGGGCGACATCTCGTGGCGAGGCGGCCGTCCCTCTTTGTTCCACACAGCCGCGCTGTTCTCAGGGGGATTCGAGGATACCCAAGGCCTGGATGCAAACCATGAACTTTGGTATTGTCCTCCTCCCACAAAGGAAGAGCATAGGTACGAAAATAGCGCTGGGGATATGCAGCCCGTTCAGCTTTTTGAGTGCCCTCATGCCAGAAGGAAGTCGCTGCTGTAAAAGTGACTCGTTGCTTTGCAAGGATCAGGGAGATGGAATGTGATAGCGTCCCCCAAATAAAGAACAGCACTTGGAATGCTGGCAGGAGTTTTCTGCTTGCTCCATGCTCTGTGGAAGGCGATTTGCTGGCACATCCAATGCAGTAACAGTGTTTGACATTGCACCCTCCCATGATGCACTTTCATGACTGAGAGTCCCCCTCATGCCTGGCCTCATCTGCAATCCTTCCTCACACTGGTTTGACATGTGGATCCACTTGGGTCTCTGGCCTTTAAAGACAACCTACTCCTTAGTACTCATTTATGGTTGTAATAAATTGACTTGTGGGGTTGGTGGTGGGAAGGTGCTGCTTTTGTATTGTGATTGCTGCCCTGTGACATGGGCACAGCCAGAAATATGCTCTTCTCATGTGAGGTCACGTGGAAGAAAGAAAGAAGCAGAGGTGGCCACAGACCCATGGTGGCTGGAACAGAAAACCTTCAAAGCAGCCAGTTCCTAGAAGGGATAATAGCCACTTGATGGAAACACTTCTTCACATCACATGGAGATAGTCTGTGGATCTCACTGCCATTAGATTACATGAGGACTGAAACTCACTGAGAGACAGAGAGAAGAAAGCATTGAGAATTGAGGTAATCAGATTCATATTAATTTATGCCAAAATTGTGTTTTGAAAAAGATAAAACAACTGATGGATTCATAGTTGTAACAGAAATGCTGGGTCATGGTCTGAAGCAGTGATTGAGCACCTGGTAGGAAGGCAGGGCCAACCGAGGCGAGCACAGGTGCATTGATTGAGCACCTATAGGAAGGCAGGGCCAAACAAAAAGAGCTCAGGAGCATTGATTGAACACCTGCTAGGAAGGCAGGGCCAAACCAGGCAAGCACAGGTGCATTGATTGAACACCTACAGGAAGGCAGGGCCAATCTAGGGGAGTACAGTTGTATGCAGGACATCTGAGTGACCAGAAGGGTTGGAGCCAGGATCTACCCCTTCCCAGACCTCATGTAAGAGTTGGCAATGGAATTGAGGGCATCTTTTGGAGATCTCTGCTTACCTGAAGTCTTCTAAGGTAAGTAGTTTTTTTGTTGTTTTTTCATTTTGTTTCCTTTCCTTTGTTTCTGTGTCTATAGCTGCTCCCTTTGAGTATGTGCTTATTTGCTCCAGTCTAGGACTTTGCTACTGTGCTGTCTTTGCTGTGTTTTCCATTGTGCTATGGCGCTGAAGCCTATATACAAGAATGGGAAATAGATACAGTGTTCTCTATCTTTCTTGGACGTGACTGCTGCTGGAGTTCTTTCAGTAGGAAAGTCCCTTGGTGTGATGGGGTTTTCTTATGGGTAGGTCTGCATTAAATGAGTCAGTAATGTTGGCAAATTCAACCAGAGCTTTTTCCATAGCAACTGCTAATTGCTAGCACTGTCAACTGACTGGTCAAAGAACTAATGGGCTTAGGTGTGAGTGTTTACCTATTGTCTTTTGGGATAACTTTTCCAGCAGCATAATGTAGGCCAGATAATAAATGGTTGAACGTAGAGATAGGCACTAGCTGTTGGAGAGTTTTGCTTTGTTGATTGAGAGTTTGCATACCTCAGTGATGATAGACAACAACTACCTTGCTGTTGGTTCAATAATCCCCCCAAACAAGCAGATCAGCTCCCTGATCTGTAGTGGGGTGAAACCTGCTATAGGAGCACTATAGAAACACTGCTGTGTTATCACATTTGATAGGGAGGTAACAGTGGAGTAGGCTTGCTAGTCTCCTAGTGGGGAGTGTTACTGTTATCCCTCAAGATTAAGAGTTGTCCAGTCTGATCTTCCTTTGGTCTGTTCTGTATCCTGAATTAGCATGAATTTCCAGGGACCCCACAACTGCAGAATGGGATTATTTTCCTTAATTGTTCCCAGTCAGTCCGTCTCATTCTTCTTGGGGGTTCTGGATCTATTCCCTTGACAGCTTCTTGCCAGACTGCTGTTTCTGAGAATGCTCCGCCTTCCTTGGGCTGTAGTCTTTTATTCCAACCACCACTAATCAGTACATACATAACTTCAGATCATGAAGTAGCTGCTCAACACATTAACTCCTTGATAGCTGGGTAAGTATGGGGTTGAATTCAGAACTCCGCTTCTCAAAGATCATGAAATGATAGAGCTTCCTCTCTTCTTCTGGGTGGCCTCTCTGGAAGGGAAGTGCTTGCTGAAGACTAAAAGAAAATCTTAGTTCAAGGAATTGCCAAAGGAATATAAGTTCTCACAGGAGAAAAGAGAATAAAATTTCAGCCTGTTTTTTCAGCTAGTGAAATATTTTTGTGAGAGGCTAATTGACTGTAGAAATAATCAAATATAGCATAGTAGGAGGAAAAAAATAGCAATTCTGTGTGTGTGTGTGTGTATATATAGCTATATGGCCATTCTTCCATTTGTTTATTTTTCCTTCTTTTGGGAATACTCATGCAAATCCCACAGGAATGGCAGAGGTCTTCATCGGCTGGTGAATTTTGCTGGGAAAGGTTATAAGAAATGTAATTCCCATATTTCACAGACAGGAATGTGTGTAGCTGTGTGCTTTCCTCCACGTTTCTCTAGAGTTAACCTACCCACCAATCCCCAGAACGTCACTGCAATGGAGGAAGGCCTTCAGCTATTGCGTGCTGGCATACCTGCACTGAGATTGGTTTGTGTCTGTTGAGGATAAGGCCTGTGGTGCTTCATCGTCTTCATCTGACTTTGCTTATGCATCTATCGCGAAAGCTTTTAGAAACCATTCTTGGGTCCCTTAAGTATTTCAATGTGATTATGATTTTTCTCCCCAGTGCAATTGTATATTGTTATGTCATTTCTCTTCCTCTTGCCTTTTGATTTTTTCTGAGCAATCTAAAAGTTCCACTGCCAAGGAGAACAAGAAAGATGAGGCCAATTTACCCTGTTCTTTGATCTCTAATAAATTAGAGCCAGTAAATTATATCTGCTAGGAATTCTTGGGTGTGTTGTACCTTTCAGAAAGCCACACTGAGACTTCTATTACAGTTTAATGAGAAAAGTATGCTAAAATCAGCCTATTTTCTGCATTTCATCAGGAAATACATGGCTTAAAATTTATTTATATTTTAGTAAGGACAAATCAGTGCCTTTTCAGATCCCAAAGCAAGAGAAAGAGTACAGAGATTAATAGGAGGAAAACATGTGAGCTGTATTTGTTACTCTGCATACGTGTGCATATGTAGACAGAACCAACATGGTGATACTGATCTAGACAGATCTGTAAAGAATCTGAAAGACAGAAGGCCTTCTCTCAGCACAAGGAAAAACAGGAATTCCACAGAACATGATCTTGAGTGTCAAAGTCATTTTCAGGACACAGAGACTTTGGAATAATGTCTTGAACTTAGGCAGGGTAGAAATCTCTTAATAGTAGCTGTAGAGAGCTGCATACAAATCCATCTGTACTGTATATCTTTGGCCAGTTTGTACAAGTGACTTTGTAGCAATGTGTGTATAAAAGGGAGGGATGGAGGGATGAAATAAATTTGTTCCTGGAAAGGGTTCTCCATTTGTGTGTATATATTTACACACACACTTATATACATGCTTGTGTATACACTCAGAGCCCTCTACATGTAAATAGTCTTAGCATATATGGATTTAGGCAAGGATGTTGGCCTTCTAAAATTGCTAGACATGTACCCCCCCGTGATTCAAAGTGAAAAACACTTTGAGCAACTCTGTCAGTGGAAGTTTTTTGGGCTCAGATTGGTACAAAATGCCTAAGAGCAGTGAGTTGTGAATTTCAGAAGTGCCTGTGTATGGAATCCTCAGTTTATTTGGCTGCACATCTTGGCCACGGGAAAAAAAAATAAAAATAAAAAAAAAGTAGTGCTGATACATCCTCTTGACTCAGTAAAATCGTAGCATTTCCCCCCTCCCACCCCCATCTGGAAAATCTATTGAATCCAAGCTCAAGGAGCAGTAGAAGAGACTTTGTGCTGTTTAGTACATATCTGGGATTTTGTTCTCTTTTATATTTAAAAGGAGAAGTTGAGGAAATCCCACAGGAGTGGCAGAACCCAGCTGCCATGACCAACTGTTGTAGTTGGTTTTGCCAACCTTCCATGCGATTTCAGGCAAGGGAACCCCATGTTGGCCTTGGAGCTGAAAGGTGGCACAAATTACTGGAAGAGCTACAATCTCTATGAGCTTTCAGTTCATTACTCTGCTCAAGGCATTTGCTGTTCCTGCTTAAAGGGAGACTTGTAACGTTAGGGGAAATAATTTTGTATGTCTTGGTAGCTTAGACTTCTCCCTGAGGTCTGTGTTATACAAGATTCAGTTGTCCCATGCATGGCATTGTCAGCGCCTGCGCAGGAGTGTTAGGGCTTGGGTATTCTCCAGGTTGTGGTCACTAGATGGCAACATGATCACACACGCAGCAGGATTCCCATTCCCTTTGGAAGACTGTGGAAGAACTGAGAGGATGGGATGATTGTCTCCAACTTTCTTGATGTGTTGAAGCTTCAGATTGCAGACAGTGAGAGCAGCCTTATAGGTGTGTTGCGTCTGCATCTGCAAGTTACTTACTGCTGGATTCTTCCTGTGTTCAAAAAGTCCCATCATCTGTCTGGAGAGATTTCTGCAGGGTGGAAGGAAACTCAAGTCAAATAACTGTTTGTTTGTTTGTAATAGCTGTTCTCAGCAAAATACTGTTAAAACATCTCCTTCTCTGGAGATGTTCAAGACCTGCCTGGATGCCTACCTGTGCTACCTGCTGTAGGGAACCTGCTTTGTCAGGGGGGTTGGGCACGATCTCTGGAGGTACCTTCCAACCCCTACAATTCTGTGATTCTGTAAAACATAGTTCTCAGCCTTCTCTCTGTGAATACAAATCTGTGTATAAGTGCTGTTATGTAACAATTTCTATCAGTACTCAGAAGAGTATCCTTCTGGGTATTGAGGGCAAGGATTCAAGCCTTCCTGTGGGTTATTGATAGTCTTTATCAGACTCTAGCTTAGCTCTGTGGGAAGGTGACAACTTCATTTTCAGTTGCAGGACAGCATTTTGCAAAGACTTGGAGATGCTGCTTGCTGTAATAGCAATGCTCTCAGACCCTGCTAAGAGGGTATCATGGGTTAGTAATGGCCACTGCTGATGGTGGAAATGTGCAGTGTACAGGTTGACACAAAGCTACTATATTATGCAAAGTTTTCCATAACAACGTTGTATTTTCATCTGCATCAAACTTGTTCCTACCCTTCTCCAATCTATGGGGTCAAAATATATAACGATGATAATATTCAGTCATAATGAGATGAATACAATGAGTCTCCTGAGATAAATCATGTCTTTATACAACAATAGCGCTATTTATTTGGCTGAAGACATTGCTGCTTCTGGTTTAAGATGTGTCAGAATGTTAATCCATTTTTCTGGAGTACGACATATCTCCTAAACAATCTTAGACATGCCTCCCCTTTCCAAAGGAAACATCAAGGGAATGAACATTCATTAGCTGTGTGTTTACAGTAAGTAGATCGCAAAACATTGGCAGCGTCTGGGCATTTTTGTGCCAGCTGACTTGGGATCCTTTGGTGGCTGATCCTTTCAGAGTGATTAAGATTGATGGGAAATGATTTCGGGGTAGGATGCCTGAGTCTCAACTATCAGCTATAGGAGCAGTATCTTCCAACACTGAATTAGTCACTGAGTGCATGTAATTTCTCTGTGCCAATACCCTGCCATCAACCCATAGTGTTTTGCAAAGAAAAATGTCATCCACGCTGTGCAATGGAGTGCTGTTTTCTTCTGTGCTGTTTGCCCATGTCTTTTCTGCAACTTTAGCAAAGACAAAAATCATGCTTGCCTGGCCTTCAGTGGGAAGTATAGGTACAGAGCAGTTATTGCTTTCAAATCTAAGCAGGTGTATTAGTTCAGGTATGAGAGAAATCTTGCACTTAAGCAACTTTTCATTTTCACAGCTGCACCTTAGCTTCTCATTCTGTGAAGCACTTCTTTCTGCATCTAATTAAAAGTGTCTGTGCACATTCTCTTGAAACCATATCCTTATGCATTTAGTCCTTAAAGACCTGTAAAATCCAATCGGTTTGGTTGGGAGTCCTTTTATATTGCAGATCATTTGTTCCAGGGATCTAATGGAGGCAGGTACATCTGTTTTATATGCTCCACCACTGGGCCACAACTAAGAAGAGGTCAGGAGTTCAAGACTGTTGGTTATCACCATTTTGGACTACAGCTGTGCATGTGAAAACTTTTTTGGTAGAATTTGACCAAAGATGTCATCGTCTGTGCTTTGACAGAAAGACCATTTGCAGGGAAGAGACCCTCAGCCATGTCGCTCTCTTACCTTCCACTGATGCACTCATCCTCATTCGTCTACTTATTTTGAATGCAGTGACTGAGAAACATGAGCAGTCGTAAGGGGCATCATAAGCCATCACAAGGGTGCATGAAAATACAAAGCCTATCTTCCTCCATATATGAAGATATCTCACTTTTGGAATCTGTAATGGAGAATTAATTCAAAGACTGTGTCTTCTCACTCTCCTGAGCAACATCCTGTGTTTTACCCTGAAAATTGTTTCCTGTGCCAGTCATTTTTCTGGAAGAATGACTACCGCCTGTTATCTAGCCACTACAGCCAGTCTGCATGCTGTTGTTGTGTGTTCAAGTTTTAAATCTTTTTTTTATTTCTGACATCTTAATTCTAAATCATTATATCCTTAACTCTGGCAGCTAACAATAATAAGAATTAGTAATGGACAAATGAGCTCTTTACCACCATACTTTCCCATGCCTCTGAGGCACAATGCTAACTTGGTTAATCAGTTAGAACCCTGCGTAAGAAGGCAGAATTAAAACCTGGGCCAGATGTCTCGATTTTTATTTTACTTTATTTTCAGTATAGCCCTTTTGGGATATGTGCCTGATGAAAAGTATAAATGCATGGAGCTGTATTTGCCTTGGAGGTCCTCTATTCTGCACAGGGTGTTCAACAGCTACATGACTGCAGTACCTGCCTGGAGTAATCCATCTGCAATAAATGGAATTACCTGGGTGGTGTAAGTAAGGGCAGAATCTAAACCTCAGGCAATTTGCAATTATTTTGATGAATCATTTTCCTTTTTTTTTTTTTTTTTTTCCCCAGTTACCTTCCAAAAATAGCACTGTTGTTATGATTCTGGTGTTTTCTTGTCTTAATTGAAATTGTTATTAAAATGCAATGACCATCCAGGCAATGCCAAAATAGTTGGGAAGCCTTTTTATTTCATTTTAACTGTTGTCAGTGCTGTCCAAGGTATGAATTATGAATGGGTAAGTGTGACTTTTTTTTTGTTTGTTTGTTTAAATCTCGAACAGTAATGTCTGTCTGGTGCTCCAAATAAAAGAAAGTGCCTATTTATTTCATGACGAGATTTCAGAATTCATCATGTGTGCAGGTCAGGCCTCCTCCAAAAGGAAGATAGTAATGCAGAGTCTCCATTTGCTAATGCTTCTCTTTTTAGCTGTGAAGATGTGTCTCTGTGACGCAAACTCAATGTTGCTTATTAGAGGAATCACTCAGTAGGTGGAAAGAGTGACTTCAGGAGCTTTTCTAAAGTAACTTAAATGCAAGATGCTGCACCTGGGTCAGAGCAGTTGCAAGCCTAGATACAGGTAGGATGGAGAATAGCTTGAAAGCAGCCCTGAGGAGAAGGATTTGGGAGTGTTGGTTGATGAAAGATTCAACATGAGGTGGCAGAGTGCATCTGCAGCCCAGAAGGCCAAGAGTATCCTGGGTTGCATCAAGAGAATTGTGACCAGCAGGTTGACTGTGGTGATTCTGCCTCTCTACTCTGCTCTTATGAGACCCCGCCTGGAGTACTGCATCCAGTTCTGGGGCCCCCAACACAAGAAGGCTATGGGGCTGTTGGAGCAGGCCCAGCAATTGCTTGTGCATCACCTGTTACACACATTCATATATGCATGACTATTATCCTTTTCTCTATCTTAAGAACTAATTTCATCTCAACTTCTACTTTTACCTGATTCTCTCCCCCATCCCTCTGGGAAGGGGGGTGGTGTGAGTGAACAACTGTGTGGTGATCAGCTACCTGCTGGGTTAAATCACAACACCACTGCACAGCTTGGTGTCATGTGCAGACCTGCTGAGGGTGCTCTCGATCCCATGCACTACGTCATTGATAATGATGTTAAGGAGTACCTATCCCAAGATACCTGTTGGGGGCATTACTTACCACTGACTTTCACTTGGACATTGGACTATTGACAACACCACCCTGGCTGTGATTTTCCGACCAATTCCTTATGCACCAAATAGTCCACCCTTCAAACCCATATCTTTCCAGTTAAGAGATAATTATGAGTTGTGGAACCATATCAAAGGCCTTGCAGAAGTCCAGGTAGGTGACAACGTTTGCCCTTCCTTTGTCCACCAATGCCCTTGCTCCATGAGCTGCAGGGTTGGTTGCAGCAAGATCCTGAGGCTGACAGGGCTCTCCTGTTAATTCCACTGTTGTGTTGTGAGCTGATGAAGATGGGTTTGTGATGAATATTGGTGGGAGCAGTAGGAAGAAGCAATGTGTTATCTCTGCAGGTGCTCTGGGTAAAGGTGTAGTGTTCCTTGGACAGATGAAGGCACATGCAGGATGTTGTCGTAGATCTGTGAGTGCCACAGGGTTGTAGCTTATAACTGGGCAATGGACGTGGGGCAACCTGAACTTGCACAATGTAGAGTCAGCTTTGGGTATGGTGGGGTGTTATCTGTGGCACAGGGCTAGCTGAGAATAATGATGTACTGCCAGGAGCAGCTTGACACCAGAAGTGGTGGCTTTGTTAGATTAGCTGATATATGCATGCCTGCAGGATTGGGAGCAAGGGCAGAGACATCCTGTACTTGTGACACTGGGGGCTTTTAATCTAGTTCAGCAATGACTGTACTGAGCCTAATCTGTGTCATGGCCATCCTGTAGCTATACTTGAACACTTGTTCCTCAGCTGGACAGTGCGCTGTCAACAATTCCAGGAGCTGGCTTGGGACTGGTGCTGTTGTTGAAGTCAAGAACCTTGATGGCTCTAGGAAGAGCCTGAGTGTATCTCTTATTTCTCAAGCTATCTCCCCTAACATATAGAGAATTCCAGATATCCTCATCCTTTGTTCTCTGGCTGTGTAAACTGTATTGTATATTGCAACATGTAACTTTAAAGAAATACAATTACACAATATTTCTTACTTTAAAATAGTAATTCTCCACTATTAAGCTACTTGGGGGGGGGTGGGCAACAATTTTTCATGGCACAGTTTTCCTAAAGAAACCTCAGTTATTTCCAAGTCTTGTGTTCTTTTAAAGTTCTCAAGAGCTAGGGTAATATTAAATAAATATAAATAAATGTATGCTCTATATAATACTTGGGTGTCTGGCTGCATACTTAAGTAACATTATGAAATATACATGCGGAAAGGAAAATTGACTTTGACATGTTAAACATGTTAGATAAAAGCTTATCGGGGGTTTGTAAAGAGTCCTGGTAATAGCAGTGGATAGCATTACAAATAATCTGTCTTGTTCCTAGAGAGCAGCTTCATTGTTAGGCAGAATAGATGATTTTGCTCTGAAATTTAATGCTGTTACCACTGTTTCTTCATGTCTCTATATATCTATATATGCTTCACTTTGAAAGCTCTGATGAATTGTACTTGATTCCCTCACATGGTAGAAACGTACAATGCTATGAAAGTTATGAGAGAACACTTTTACTTACAGGGAGGGTCCAAACGATAAATGAATTAATTGACAGGCAGATGAAAATAAGTTGTCCAGTCATTTGAAGAACAATACGCTGCAAATGCAACTTCAGTGCCTGTTAACAAATGCTATGCTAATGTGAAAAGATGTCTTTGGGCTTGCCTCATGCAGCTCTCCAAATCCAGAATGCAGGATCCAGCATTTTTCTTCATCTTAGCATAAGGGTATAGCATAATCCATCCATGAAGAGGGTACTATAATTTGCTGTCCTCCTCTTAGTTTCCCATGTGAATTTAGGCTTGAGTCCTGCAATCCCATAGGAGTTTCCATGTTTTTCTGAACATATGCTATGTCATACCCGCCTGTAGGAGAGCCTAAAACCCAGAATGGATTGTTTGTCATCCACTTGTTCTACTACGTGTTGGTGTCAGTCCTGTGAGTCTGTAATTGCTTGAGCAAGGAAGGAGTTTCCCAGATGTAACAATGAAGCTAGGAAAAGCAGTTTATCTTGTCCCTGTCACAAGTTTCAGTGTATCACGTTGAGTTGAGATGGCTGAAGTCCACGGTCCAGGCTGCAGTCTATGCACCTGGAGGTGATAAAGTTGCAACAGGTTTGAGAGGGAAGGCTGGCAGATGGAGCGGAGGTGGGGGCGAGGGTTTAAGCTGGCACCATTCCTGCTGACTGTTCTTTTTCAGAAGGCAAGGCAGTTTTTCAGAAACCTCTTTCTTATTCCTTGCTTCCTGGAGACAGCATCTCACTCTTGTTTTTCTGTAGAGCTGTGGTACTGTCTGTGTTATCACTCTGTGTATATTTTGGTTCATCCATGTTTTCTTGTCTTCAGTTTTACTCTTCAGATAGGCTGTGTTAAAGAATATTCTATCTGCTCTAGCTGAGAGGAAGAAGATAGAAATTTCCTTTCACCTTTCTATGATAACTCTTTCTTTCTTTGAAATGGGAAGTTTCAAGCATCTCTAAGCACGTGATGTTTCAGGCTCATCTCATGCCTGTTTTGAACCATCTTCAAATGTCCTCAAATAAGGAAAACCGAATTAAAAATAAACAAGACTGGACACAACCAAAATTCCCCGTGGCATCCCCTGAGACGTATCTTCCCTGCTTTCTGCTTGTAATCCTTTGTTTATGGTATTTGAGCCAACTCTCAATTAAGAATCATGTGACACTGTTTATATTCAAACCGAATGCAATTAATAAGTGTCAAGATGTCATGAAATGCTGTGTGCTAAAAGACAAATGTTCTATATCTAGGCCTTTCCCTTTAGGCACTAATTAGATAATACGTGTTTGAAAGGGTTGAGTCTGTCAGTCAAGTCATAGATCTGTAAATTCATGTTGAAATTCATATGGCAACACTCAACAAAACACTTAAACATGTGCTTAAGTCCTTTCTGTGTTAAATCTAATACATGAGCACGTGCTTAAGGTTTGGGTCTCCAGGCAGACCAACTGAATTTAATGAGAGAAATGTTTTTAATCTCTAAGCACCAGATCTCCATCTTGCTATCAGGAAAACTGAAGCCTTCATCTACCAAGAGCAGAGTCATTTTGAATCTGGCACTTCAGTGGATATTCAGTGTACTTATTTTAAATAACTCCAGTGCTTTAAATAGGACTTAGGAATGTAGTTTCTTTCCCTTCTTTTATAAGTAGTTAAGCTCCTCTATTAGTACAAGTTATAGGACTCATCTTGAGATACTCATCAGTGGCTCTGCTTCACATCCATACATATTCGTGGTAGTCTTTTCCTTTGGTCCCTAGTAATTGATGATGAGGTCAGTATGATCTCTGCTAAGAAATGCATAGCCCTTGGGATCCTGTGAGCAGGAAACAAGGGAATCCTGAGAGCCCTGAACATGTTTATTGTCATGTTTGTAACACTGTATATTTGCAGAGGATTCCTCGATTCCCGGAAGTTGTTGTTCCCTTATCTGGGAAAAAAAGTATTGAAGAGCTTTTGGGTGTTGCCTGTATAGGAAGCAAAGGGCAACTTTCAGATGCTTGAGATCAAATTCATGTCCCTTAGGAGTAGTTAGGCCTGCAAATGCAATTAGTTGAGGTTTTTTTTTTTGTTTTGCTTACATCAGTTGTCTCTGGCATAGCTGTGGAGATGGTGGATACTGGAGAAAAGGAAGAAATGAAAAAGGGAGCTTACCTGGGTCAAAATCTCACACCTCCAGAAAAGTCTACTTATCACGACTCTTGAAGGAAAGGAATAACTACAAGTTCTGAGCTGTTTGAGGAATTGGTGTTAAGAATGTTAATTCTTGTTGTGCCTGACAAATCTGGTGGCCTTCTATGATGGGATTACAGCATTAGTGGTTAACGGAAGAGCAAGTGACATCATCGACCAGGTCTTGTGCAAAACATTTGATGTTGTCTTGTATGAAATACTTGTCTTGAAAGAAGGGCAAAGTGATCTAATGGAAGTTGTTCTTGCTCTGAAAGAAGGACTGAAACCAACTCTTCTTTAGGATCTGTTCCAACCCAAACCATTCTGTGATTCTCTGATCTCATGAATGCCAGATTGAATATGGTGGCCCACATCTGGAAAAACCTGTAATTCTTCAAGCTGGACTACTGTTACAGGGCAATGTATTTGAAATCTTAACTCCAAGTTTGCCAAGACCTATGTGCATGCTTCTCCAAAGAGCATGATAAATCAATTTGTGGACAATGAAATAAAGTTCCAGAATCTTTTGCTAGTCTGTACTGTATACAAGGTGCTGGTATTGTGCTGAAAGAAGAGATCATTTAGAGCTTGAGTGATGTTTACATCCTGCTTAAATCCTTTATAAGGACTCTTGAAGGAAGATGTATATACTTGGTATAGTGACACACTGTGGCTACAATGGAGTGGAAGCACTGCAGGAGTGTTCATGAACCTATCAATCAATGTGACTGTGAAAAAAAGAAGGCAAAACTCATAGCCAACATTTCAGGATTAAATGATTAGGCTCAGATTACAATGATCTGTCTACTGTAAATAAAAAGTAAACTATGTTCAGTAGTAGTCTATTGGATGGCTCCACTGTGCTATCTGTGTTTCTTCCTCTCTGTTGACTATTGTGGCCTGATGGCAAGGGAATTGTAATTTTACCTAGGTATATGTTAGTCAAGGTGAGCCTTTCAAAGAGCTCCGAGCAAGCCTTTAGGAACAGGCCTGGCTGCATGTTGCCTGCTAATGCCCCAGCATGCTCAGAAGAGCTGTTACTTTCAGCTCAGTGCTGTTAGTAGTGAGGCTGGAGGGCAATCTACCAGAATCTTCATGGCTGGGAAATAGGCAGTTGGTTGGCAAAGTATTATGAATACGTGCCATTTGCGACATTGGTTGAATCCGTGCTGCTTGGAGGGAGGCCCATCTTGATATGAGTAACCCAATATGATTTTACTGACAAGTTGTGACTTGCTGTCAACATTATGAGTTATCCAGGGCAAAGCAAGGTCAGGCGTTCAGGTAGCACAGACATAGGTTCTCTTAAATAATCTGTGGTTCAAGTTGTAGCCTTTGTGATTTATCAACTTTTTCCCCTCCCCCTTATTCTTCATGGATTTTATATTTCACACAAGATTTCCTGGCTTCCAGGCCAGCTCCTGGAAACCAGAAATAATTTTCTCTACTATGCGCAAGGGGGTTTGTCAATGGATGGTCAAAATGGATCAACAAGTTGAGTTTTCATGAAGACCTACTATATTTCACTCTTGAACTTTCACAGCCATCTTAATAGAAGTCACTATAGCTAGCAAGAAGCTTGTAGGTGACTTTGACTTTTGTTTTGCATTAGCAAACTGCAAACTTGAACTAGTATCTAGACCAGTACAACCTACACCAGAAACAGAATCTATGCAAGGAAATCCAATCAAGTGACCCCAGTCCTGAAGCAACCATGTTGCAACAGGCTATTTCTCCAGACTCCTTAATGAATGGCTATTCAAATGACTTGAAAACCATTTACTGTCAAGGTAAATGAAAAATAATAATGCTAATAAATTTCTGGGGTACAAAAGATGATCATCTTAAAGCCTGGATAAAATGCTGCTCACACAGAACTTAACTGCTGAGCTGAATTTTTGTTGCTGTCACTTTTTCTGAAAGAAAGGACAGCAAGTTGATGTTGGTGTACTGAGTGTTGAAGCACTTCATGCACAGAACCTCATCTTCCATATCCCCACACCAAACTTCAAAGTCAATTGTAACAGTAATACTATGGGCTGTATGTTTTCCTATAGCAAGACCTCTGCTCATAGCCGCCTACTACAGTATCCTGAGACCTCTCATGTCATCATATTCTTCTCTCAACATGTGTTTGAGTAAATTCCACTACTAAGAAAAAAAATCAAGTTTTGGGCAGAGTAAGACTCTGTAAAGTCATCCCTGGGAATGTGGAGTGAAATGACAGCCAGAAAGAAGGCTTTTGCTGCCTTTGTGTTTGTTTTGAACAATGTGTTGTTCAGCCTCTATAGAGTTCCTCAGACCCGAGAGCAGTTCCTGAGTTCTGAGAAGCAAATGTTGGTTTTGGCTAAAGTATAATGCGAAACAGAGCTGTTGTATGGCCCAGGAAGAGGAGCTGGGCAAGGAAGAGACAGAGAGGACACATCTTGATTGGAATAAGTTCCTGGAATCTGAAATTTACAATAAATTTCTGTTCCATGGGGAATGGAATCAAGAGTGAAACTTAGAGTGGCTGTGGCACAAGATGAGCTATGAAGTTACCTTATTTATCTTCCCTTTTCTCTTCATCTTCTTTCCTTTCCTCTCTCCCTTCTGTGCTATCTCATGAGTCAGAGTGGGTGTATCACATATAATTAGTCAAGATTGCTGTTCATGTTGGAACAGCTACCTTGAAGAGCTATCTTTCATCAAGAGAAACCTGCCAACTGAATGACCTGCAGCAAGCAGCTAGGTGACCTATTCCACTTGAGAAACTACTGTGCAGTTTGAAGCTTGTTGGATCAGGAAGTGTGACCACAGTAATTAGCAGGAAGTTTCCAGATCTGGATCCATCATGTTAAATGCATGGCTGGCCCTTAGAAAAGTCTGACCTTGGTAAATGAGAGTGGGCTGGTTGGGCTGTGGTGCAGAGATTATATAGGAAAGAGAGGATGTGAGAAAGGGATTCAACGCATTCAGCGTTGCAGAGCTTGTTACAGGCTAAGGCTAGGCATGCTTTTTTTTTCCCTCTTTTTCCAGGGGCTGCAAATAGAATTGCTTGCAGCCCTGTGAGAAAGAAGTGTATGAGTTAAAACAGATTGGCTTTCCTCCTCCAACACACACGTGCTCCTTAAATACCAGGGGAGTACAAAGGGAGCAAGTCTTTAAAAAAAGATTTGTTCTATAGACTGCAAAGATGTGCGATTACTAGCAGTCGTACAATTTATGGGAGGCAAATGTGCATGTGGGGCTTTTATGAAGTGCAAGTAAAGCAAAAAGATAGAAGGAAGGAAAAGGCATGCTTTCCAAATGCCCATCTTTTCTATCAACAAATGTTGCCTTAGAGGCAAAAGCTTGGGTGTTTCTTTTTCCCTTGGTGTTCTATGCGCTTGTATTAGTCACACCCATTTATTTTTGGCATAATTCATGCACTATTTGAATCTTGGCAAGAGTAAGGATGTTATGGCCAACAGTCAGTCTTGCTTCAGGAGTTTCTATGAATATGAATGCCTGAAGTTCACATAAGCTTACTCTGTTGCTATAGCAACACATTTGTTGTGAAACCCTTGTATTTTAAAGGCTAGATTGTGTAAATTAACTTCATCTTCAATAGAATGCGTGATGCTGGTGATTTCTGCATGCGTTGTTTTCAGGGAAGTTGCAATTGTTAGGGGAATGGATAAATTTGGGGATTTGAAGAAATTAAGTTCAATCACAAACAATTCCAGCACTTAAGATCAAAGTAAACTTAGTTTTGTGTCCCATCCGGAGAGGGGCTGAATGCCTGCAGTTCTAGCAGGGTTCAAAAAGAGTTGAAGGTGCTGAGTGATGCTGCTCAACATGTGCAGAATGGTGCTTTACGTGCAGAGGGTGCAGAGCCTGCAGAGCACTCAGCACCTACAGAGTTGTGTCGAGTTATAAAACAACAAGGTAGGAACTGTCATACAGTATTCAAAATCTGCTGGACTTGATGTTAAAGATGTTTTTGTTTTTCTGCTCGCTCAGGGATGTTGGAGTCTGAACTGACAACAAACCCTGTCCAGGCAAACCCCTGTGCTGAGGTCCATATGTTCTGTGTGGAAACAGGGGTCATTGCAGGTTCAGGGTCTTACTGCCTCGTCATGAAGGGCCATCAAATACACATAATAAACTAACGTGGGAGTGGAGAGGAAGTGGGAGCTATTTTTTTTCTTCCTGCTGTTTTCTTTCAGTTGGACTAATCATGGCGTAATGTAACTGTAATAGGTTAACAACCCCAACCCCCCCTTGATGCAAATGGGCTTTCCAGATAGATGGGATCTTTTTTTTTAAAGAGAAAACAGCGGCTGATTTCCAGTTTGTCTTGGAGTCCCTGAGCCTCCCAACATTAGCAATTGTTGAAGTAAATGGAACCCCACAAAGTGTGTAAAACTAAACCTGTGTGGGAGCCCTCGTGAGATCCAAGTCCAGAAACAGCTTGCACTAAGCATCTCAAAGGGAAATGAATGCCGAATTAATGGCTTTGCTTACTCTTTGACTTGGGTGCCTCTTGTATTTCAAGGGTGTAGGGGTTTATGGGATGCTGGCTCATTCCTATTTTGCTAACAGGAGCATATGAGAAAAGGGGCCGAATCTCTGCAGGCTGAACAACCTCTTAGCAGTAGCTTGAGGGGCTAGTTCTCCTTATGGGAGAGGGCTGACTTGCAAAACTGTACTTTTATGCAAAGCTGTTTTCAGTTAGACCAGTACATAAAAGTGTCTGAAACACAAAACTTTGATTTTGTGGTTGCAGCCTTTAATATTTAAAAATGGCTAAAATCCATTTAAGTTTTATTTCTCCTTTAGTTAAAAACTGCTTACCCCCTTGCTTCTCCCCAACCAGTTCCTTTCAGGTTTCACTTCTGATGCTGGTTCTGCAGTCAGGGATGAACTGAAGCTGTGAGGCTTTTGGGATGAGAAAAAAGAGGATGCCGAGGGCAAAGGAATAGGCCTAGGAGTTTTTCAAAGCTATAGATAAATGTATTGAAATGTCTTTACTGCTGGTTTTGCAACAACCACACACAATAAAGGGTGTGCAGTCTTGCCAAAGCAATTATACGATTTTCCTTTTAGAGTACGAAACAAACCTGTTGGCATATTCTACAATAGTCCAAATTACCAAGGACATTCTTTTCATTCCTGTAGTCTAAAACAGAACGGCAGGTTGGAGTAATCTGCCTTTTGTAAGGATTACTGCTGTTCTTACAGTAAAGAGTGAATGCAAACCACATTCTAAGGTCAATCAGAGGCTTTCTGATGACAAGGTAAGAACTTGATGCTTTGCTTCATTCAAATACTTCTTTAATTATGTGCATTTAATGTTTCATACAAAGAAAAGCTCCCAAACAGTTTCACAGGACGTACCTGGAGCTAGAAAGAGAAATTACGGGTGAATCAGTCACAGCTGATGGTTTTGCTTACTATCTCTTGGGTCAATGAGTGTAAATGCTTGTACTGCAGAGCTGTACTGGAGTGCAGAGCTCAGAATTGGTCTTAGGTGCACGTTGCTTGCTGGAGAACAAGAAGTGTATATCCTAGCGTAGAGAGACAACCCGTGCATCATTGTGGTCTGGAATCAGGGTATGTAGATTATGGGCTAAAAGAAGTGGGGAGACCAACCATGTTTCAGGCCAGCTCTGGCTGTGATGCTGAGCTGGCTTCTCCTTAAGGTTAATTAGCTTGAGTTGACTGAGATCTGCACCTAACAGTTCTTCCAGAGCAGGAGCATTTGTTACTTTTATCCAATACCAGAGAATATTAGTAGCTCAGCCTCTTGCTGGGACAGACTGTTCCATGTGACGTTGTGTCCTTCAGGTTTCTGCACAGACAGAACTGTCAGCTTTTCAAGGCACAGATCTTGGCCTTTTCTTGAAATGCCTTGATATGCAGCCTAACCATATTTACTCAAGTATAGCGGTTGGCATATGAGAATTCTGGCTCCCTTAAAGGAAACAAACGCAATGCAACTTCAACATAATGACAAATTACTCTCAGGATCAGAAGGCAGGCAACGCTCTCCATATTATAATGTGGTGTAAGTAGTTCTACTGGCTGCTATCTCTGGCTCATTTCGGACATTTTCTGGCATAACAATACTGTGAGCCACCTCCACGACCCCTCCCCCCTACACACACATTCATCCCCTTCCCCATTGTTTGCTTTGTACGTTTAACCGGCAAATAGAAGCAAGTGTGGAAGCTTGGCTTTCAAGTAAACATCTGTCTTGGCTCCAGGTCCACGTAGTTTGTTCTGGACACTAGAAGGAAATACATACTTTGCAAGTGGTCTACTGAATGTCACTATGATGCTCTGCAGAAATTCAGCTCTAATCAGGTCTGCAAATGAGATGAAGAGAAAGCAGTTTGGAATAGTCTTATTTTCCCCCCTGGTTTTGGATGCTGAGTTCATCTCTTATTTTAAGTTGATGTTTTAAGCAGAAAGGTATCTTGTCCCACCTCCTTCAGATGACCAGGGAATCTGTATTGGTTTAAGTGGCTGCAAGAATTAGCTTTTTTTTTTTTTTTTTCTTTGGGACAAAGAAACTCCATGGAAAAATACTGCTGGCTTGCCAGTGCTGGGATATTCAACGTCTGTGAAAAGTAATATTACACAGGACTTGTCATCACTGGTCTTTAAGTATTATCCCCCACCATCCTCTGGGAATGAGATGAGAAAACTCACTTATGTTATGCAAAAAAAGAAGTAGCTGAGCAGTAGGAGGTAGTGGACTCCTTACACTGCTGCTGCCCTACTCATAAGGCAAGATGAAACTAGTACAAGGAGCCACTAAAAGGAAGTGGTGATCAAGAGCAAATGGGCTGTGAATACAATGCCCATAATTAGTTAGGTAAGTATTTTTTTTCATATGACCGTTACTGCTAATGAGAGGAGTTATTTTCCTCCACTTCTTGAATTGTGAGTTTTAAAGAGGAGCAGAAACAGCTAAAAAGCACTAATCAGTGAGTTAGGGGGAAGAGAACACTTGTCTCTCTGAGGTGGTTCAGACTCATTTTGTTTTAGCTCAGGCTAAATCAAATTCTGGGCTGGTACAGCCAGAGCAGAATGGGCATGCAAGGGAAATGGAGCCAACAACTGAAGTAGCACAGAACAGGAATCAGTTATGTATTCTTGGCCTCTACACGCCGCAGGGTGATGGCTGCAGGGGTTGTGGGGCAGCGAGTGTTACCTGCGGGGGATCCAGGTAAAGTCACTGCTACTCTCAGTTAAGCAAGATGTTGTCCCAGATATTCCTTACCTAGGTAGTGACACTGGCTGAAGATTTCTCTCCTTCTAGATTTCTGTGAAGTTAATGACTTCAGGCCCAGTGATAGGTGTCTAGTTCCCCTTTTTCCCCCTTCCTATCTGCTGCCTGAACTGGCATAGTCCAAACAAGCCCCTGTAAGTCAAATAGCCTATTCAGTTACTGTTCAGTCAAGCAATTGTTAACAAGCCTCTCCCCTTCATCTTTGGCCATTTTAATGAGAATCTGCTGGTGTTTTATGTATCTGGACTTGTTTGGACCAGAGAGTAACTGAGAGTAGTTACCACTTGACCTATCCACTCTTCCAGCAGAGGTGGAAGGGTGGGCAGTGGCTGAGGTTTGGTCCTCTGATCAGAAGAGTTTATATGAAAGCAGCTCTGTTGATGCTGACATTCTTTCATAGAAGCGTCTGTGCTAAGGATGCATAGGGATTACTCTTGTTCATTTGCAAAATAACACTACATCTAGGATAATTAGATCAGGGCAATGAGTGCCAACCAGTCTTGGGAATAATATATATAATCCTGGTATCTGACCTGTGGTAAATATGCATGTACAAGTACTTAGTCCCTGAACTAGTAACATACTTTAAATACAGCTACATTCTGGTTTTGAATGCTAAGCTAATTCAGGAGAGATAAAATACTCTCTTAGATTCTGTATTCATGCATAGGCAATTATTTCAGCAGCGTCTTGGAAGTGTCTGAGGCCAAGACACTCATCACACAAAAATTGGGAAACCTCTGTGGCATGCAAGCTGTGTTTTTCTGTGCTTTAGCAGGCCTTAGTCTTAATGCATATTGCTTGGCATCACTGCCCAACTGCATTCCTTTTTGGAGGACCACTTACTGTCCTTCTGAAAGCATGGGGCACTGTGGCAGTGAATGAGATCTAGCCTTTGGTGCATTTTGCAGAGCAGTGTTTCTTCTCATCCTTGCTGAACATAAACCATGCAAAGAGACGAGAATGCCATCTCTCTTTTTGGAAGTAGCATAGAAATATAAGATAAAACAAAACACTTCTGGCTCCTGATCTTGGTTGCCTTTTTCCCCCTAGAGAACAGAGGAATCTGGGCACTTCATCTGTCTGGCATGGAAATGACTGACAGTGTTCCAAATATGTGGACTTCTTTCCAGTTTTCAAAGAATCTGTTTGCAGGTTGGAAAAAGGGAACTGCCTCTGGCTGATAGATGGGCTTTGGAAATTCTGCCCTTCTTTTTAGATATTTTCAAATACTGGAGAGCAAAATTAAAATACGTGACTTACAAAATGACAATTATGCTTTCCAACATTTCCTTAGCTGCACAGTAAGGACAGCACATGAAGAAAGAACTGAAAGTTACATTATCATTGTAGGAGCAGCGAAATTGTCAACATTGATTTAAGAACGAAGTCACACAGACGATTTTATTTGTTCCTGATTCCCCTCTGTGATACTTCAGTCTGTTTGCACAGCCTTACCCAGACTGACATTTCCTATGTGTGTCCAAATTAGTTTAATTTAAAATTGCAATGCATATTGAAGATGGAGAATTACAGTTCATACTCAGTAATCTTCCAGAAATTCACCGTTGCTGCTGATTAGGTTTTATTAACGCCACTAACAACTGAATTCAAACAGAATGTTATTTCAGATCACATTAAACTCCCGATGAGTGCAACATTTCTATTGTTTGGTGCTGACACAGATCCGCTAGAAAAATGATTCCCTGCAAGGCACGGATGGATTTTTTTCAGCAAATCAGAACAAAAATTGTGTTTGTTTCATTCTCTGTATTCTAGACCAAGAAAATACCCTGAACTGTGTCACACTGTCATTTAAAAAGGTATGTTTCCAAAATCAGGGGGGAAAAGTATTCTGGATAATAAATAAATCCTTTCAGCTTCAAAGAGTCGACTGTGGTAGGGATGAATGAAAACACAGAGTTTAGGAATATGAGGAAAGTGGTTTAAGTAACAAGACTGAATAGCAAAGCCCATCAAAGCCATTAAGGCATAAACCAACAGATTTTAAAAAGTGAGAGTTGAAGATTATTTAGTGTGGTATGGAGGCTTTGCAGAACCCATTTCAAATGAGGATGGAACAAAAGAATGAGCAATTGCAGCTTTAGGGGAGATTTATTTCAGTGGAAGGGAAAACACTTGCTCTCAGATACCAATTAACCAACAAGAGGACAGCGTCACAAGCCCCCAATATTAAAAATGTAAATCCCAAGCCCAAGGGTGCCTGAAATGCAGGTCATACAATTTGAGGAGAGAATGCATAAAGAGATAACGAGACTTGTATTCAGACCACATCGGCTGCCTGATTATCTCCTTGCCTTCTGCCCATTCTGCTGGCTTACAATAGGAGAGTGCTGGGAGAGAGGAGCAGGAGGGCCCACGGTTGAAAAGGATCACCTTGGCAAGTGGGCTGAAGCTGACTGTGTGCCACAAAGATCAGGAGAACAGAAAGGTAAAACCTGCTATGGTAGTGCGAGGCAAGCAGGTGAGGGAGAAGCAGCATAAAGGATTCGTGGTGCAGTTTTTGTACCCTGTGATTCTAGGGCTTGGTGTGGAGCTTTAAATCAGTGGTTCCCAGCAGAGGACATGACAGGAGTCTCTTGGAGCCTCTTAGAGAATTAGGATACGTTTTCTTATTCTCACATATGGTCATGGCCTCAGCTTGGACCACGATGTTCAGAAGGAGGGATTCAGGATGTCATGAGCAGCATGGGAGTCCTACTCCAGGTGTATGGTTCACAACTTGTAGACAAACATGAGCCAGAGTGCAAGGCTTTTGTTGGAGCCTGGACCTACTTGCCACATGATGCTATAGACAGCTGAAGCTATGCATCTTTATTAGTACAATTATAGCCCACATTGTTCCTCTGAAGATCTGCTTGAACTGAAATGCCAGATCTGGAATCTCTCAGGCCTTGGGCTTCGGTCCAAGTGAGGCAACATGGATGTTTTGATAATGCCAGCTCATTTCAGTGCCTTCAAGGCAAGAGGACGAGGGTGAATGCCAGAAGAGCTGAGGTTCTAGTGCTAGGAAAACCATGTACTTACTCATCACAGGCCACCTGCACTTAGTGTCAAAGGTAACAGATTGTTTATATGGCTTTTAATGTGGTTACTATGTAATTGCAGTAGTTAATAGTAGCAATCTGATGCTAGAGAATGAGAGACAATATTGCAAACTCCAGAACACAGCCTCCAACACCAGACTGCGCTGCTAGGAAGGAACCTTGGGACACTGAAGCAAGATCTTCAATGAGTGTGGGTGTTTCTTCGTTATATTAAGCAGACGTGTTGCTGCAAGACAGGCCAGCCTTTGATTGGTGGTAAAGAGATTGTGGTTAGGATCAAATTGAAAATTCATATGAAAGTGAATCTAAATAAAGATAATTGAAGAGATTCGTGGTTCATTTGTGCTTATATTCATCATACGTGTTGTCTGGAGGAAAAACACTTATTTAAAGCCCAATGACAGATTATGATTTACTAACTTTGCATTATGACATCACTGTGTTGTCTGCTGCATAATAATAATAATAATAATAATAATAAAAGGTTAAGCCTGAAGTAATTTTTTGCAAAATACCATTATAGAGTTATAAATGTCATTAAAGATTAGACTGATCAGAGCATCGTAATGGCAGAAGCTACAGTGGAAAAGGAAGCTGATACCTTAGTCCATAGAACTTAACTACGAGACTCTGTTGGGTTGGAGTAATTTTGAAAAAAAAAATATTTTTGCAGAGTCTGTAATAACATCATTTCTAGGAGCATCATTTTTGCTTCTCTTGGACTTAGATCAGCTCCCACTCCATGTTAAACACACTGCTTTAAAGCTAACCAGTCTGGGATTTTCATTGCTCGAATCGTATACTGTCCTCTCTAAAGTAATTCCGCACACTGTGTGCCTCAAAATACTTTCACCATGCCAGGAATTGAAGAAAGGAGTTTGATTAGATGCTTGAAGAAAGTTTGTTGGAGATGCTCCCGTCTTGTCTCCCCAGTGCGATGATGGCATGACAAAGCTTTGAGTGACAGATCAAGTATTGGATGATCTCCGTTTATATCTCGTAGTCTGTTTCTTTGCTGAAAGTGCCTCTCTTCTGGAAACATTTGGAATGCGCACGCTGCTGAGAACTGAAGTCATTCTGCATCATGGCCACTAGAGAGAGCAAGTGGCCAAGGCAATGCTTTCCTTGAGTCCTGTAAACCGTTTCCTGAGTTGAAAAGAGCACGGCCGTCCCCCACCCCTTGCCTCAGTCTATCAGATGCCGTTTGATGCTCGGTCCATTTGTACGTCTTTTTTTGTTTTTAGCGTGGAGGTTTCACCCCAAGTTATTAAATCTTCCTATTTCACCCACCTAAGCTGAACAATACACACCAGCACATAGTTTCACCTTTGATGGAGCAGATTTCATTCGTTGCAATACTTCCATGAGTGGAGGAGCTCACATTAGATCTTAGCTGTTTCAATTGAGAGATGTAAGGATTTTGGTATTGGTTTGCCAAGTTTCCAAATTCTAGAAAGAATGTTTGCATTTCTATTAGCGTTAAAGTAACAAAAAGGTTTTCACAGGTTTCTGTGGTAGTTGCTCTTGCTCGTATTATTTACACGTGTTATAAGCTTCTGTCATCATACTGAATGCTGCAAAGGGGTGAAGGGGGACTCCTTCCAGCAGGGGGTAATGTGCTTCAGAGGTGGATATTCTTGTACTTACTGACAGGCTCCTAGCCAAGGAGCTGAAGAAATGGAGTGAGAAGTTTAAGGAAACCCCTCTCTCAATGGAGCCTTAACCCATATTTTAATATCCAGCTGGCATCTCTTCTTACCACAGCGAACACAATTCACAACTTTTTTACCCTAGCAAATAATCAGGCAGGCGCGTTCAGAATGGCTGTAGTGCCACACAAGAGAGGCTGTGAAACAAAGAAGCTTGCTGGTGTCTGAGATCCTGTCTCAAAATTGTAATTGCTAAGGGAAAGTGATTCTCTACTTCATAAAATGTTATGTACTGCAAAGTGAGTGACTCATCAATATGGGGATATTACCACTAACTTGTAATGCAACTCTCCCCTCTAAGGGCAGAAAAGTTGGGGCCTGATTCTGTTGCCAACAGAAATTATGGGAATTTTGTAGATGATTTCAATAGAGGCTGGATCAGACTTCGGTTATTTTTTATGGGTGAAATGTCCTATGCATTCAGGGCGTATGCCATTACAGAGACTTATGTTTGTAATAAGAGACACATTGCTTTAGATATAAATACAGCTCTGAGTATCGAATACAAAAAGAATATTTAAACACACTGAGCCAAAGTTGTCCCTGTTGCAACTCTGGAAACTTAGTAGAACTACACCAGGGATAGCTTTGACTTGTTAGGGGTACAAGAGTGATATAAGTAATTGGTAATGAATTAAGCTTTTAATTGTCTAATCTAGCCCATTTTTCCTTTCCCCCCAAACTTATGGATAGCAAACATGAGCATTTAGAAAAGAAGCCACTCTAGCTGCTGGTCTAACTGTGACTAACACCAAGTGATCTAACAGCAAATTCCTTACAGGTACATGGGGAACCTGAAGCTCAGCTGTTAAGTATGTGCATGTGCTTTTGGAGGCTTTCCTGGCATGTGCTTTGCAGCATCACGCTTTACGACTTCCACTCCCGCAGTTCTCTGAGCAGCTCTGTTTGCCCCCACATGCACTCTTTGAAGTCCTGAGGTTCTCACTGTGCAAGTGAGGAATTTGAGCACAAAGAAGCCTGAGGATGAGGTTCCCCTCTAAAGATATACGTCCAGGGAAGGAAAGCTGCAATGTTTATGCGTCACACAGCTCATGATCCAATGCGCAGGAAAGGCAAGGCGTGGAGGTGTGTTAGAATTCAGATCAGCTGAATGTGGTCTGTATCACTCCAACAGGTTGCTGAGACAACAGGGAGGTCCATCCTGCCTGCTGTTTTGCACACTCTAGAGCACAGCCCTTCCCAGCCCAACAGAGAAATGGTCTCAATCCTCTTAGCCTACTAACTGTGTAGCCCACAGGTTTCGTAACATACGTAAGTCTCCGTTCAGCTACTTCAACTCTGAACAGACCTCAGCGTTGTCAGATGGGAGGAATTATTTTAAAAGCCATTTGCCTGTTGCCACATTTACAGAAATGACAAATCTTCACTCATTTGGGTCACGAGAGTTAAGATGCAGAGGGCGGCTCTGAAATTTTAACAAAGCTCTGTGGGGTTTGGAGAGGACATCAGTTTTGTTAAGCTGCTGTCTTCTCTCCCTGGAGGAGGAGGATGTTATGTCTCCATCCAGATATTGGCAAATCCCTGTTTTTTTGTGCCAGCTATACCAGGGTAACAAAGTTTTAGTCAAGCGTGATGAGACATGACAGGGCACACTTTATTGAATAATAATGCCTGCCTAAGTGCATTTTCCATCTGCATTTAAATGCCACGCATATGAAGTAAAGCAGAAATTCCAGAACACGTTTTTATTATGTATACAACGATGGATGCCTCATTACTGCTTACATGTTGTGCAGATTAAGGAACAAGAAATAAAAGTGTAATTATTAAACATATACTGTAGAGAAATCCGTCTTCAGTTAAACTTTCTATTATTACTTCATATTTGGAAGGAATTTTTTCTTAGCATTTTCTCTTGTTGCTGTATTTTTAAGGCATTATATTATTTAAGATGGATCTTTATACACCAGAAGTCTTTAGGAATCTTCAGGAGACGAAAGCCTGTAGCAGCCCTTCCGATGCTGACAGTTTAAACCTAAGAAGCTCTGACATTACTGGGAATCCTTTTGAAGTGGCTGCAGCTTGAGGAAAATCCAGCTGTCCCAGGAAAGGAGACTTTTCAATTAAACAACATCTTCCCTTCGATCAAAGATAGATTTTTAAAGACTTTTAAATTGGCTTTACACTGTTGGTATTAAGCGAGGACTGGATTTCACCTCTTGCCTTTCGGGGCTGGAGAGCTGAGCCCCACTTGGGCTGTATGCCAGATGGTTAGCAGACTGGAACCAGAGGGCTGGGTTATTTCTTTTAAAGAAGGAAAAGGAATTGGCAGCAGGAGCGAGCTTATTAAATTGTCTCGGTCTGCTTTTATTAATGCGTTTGCGGGATCGGCAGGTACGTTCGCAACTGAGAGAACGTCACCAGCAAAACAGCCTGCTTCTAGCATGGGCTCACTGGTGATGTTCCCAACCTCCTGGCTGAGCTTAATGCTCCCTTCTTCCTGGCAGGTGTAGGGGCCCTCTTATTTACTGACCCGAAATTTGGTTTCTGTCTCCAAGCTTATTTTAGCTTTGTGTGTGTTTTACTGTGTTGCGAAGCTATTGTCGTTTCTACTGCAGGCAGCTGAGCCAAGTCCTCTCGTATGCATCTGCTGTCTGCTAAGGAACTATTTAACAAGAGGTAGGGCACCTCTGGGCTGCCTTTTAGTCAACATTTCTGTGTCTGTCTTGATGGTGTCTATGTCACTGTCACCATGGAGGGCATTAAAGTCGTGTTTCTTCTTCCTTGTAACTGAAGGATGAAAAGGTTCTCCACACTCCTTACCCCCTGTTTGCTTATGCCCATTTACCTCCTTCATTTTCATCTGTGATAACTCCAGATTATAATTCCCTTCAGGCTTCTGAAGGAGGAAATACCAAGAGTCATTTTCTCTTCAATACTCTCTGTTCTGAAAGAAAGAGTCCATTTGTGATGCCCTGCCAGAAAGGGAGAGCATGAGAGAAAGACGGATTCCCCTACAGCTTAGCAATCTGGAATTCATACTCACCTCTTTTCTTTGCATTCTCTTCTCTCAACTCTCTGAGGTAGCTTGAAGTTATTTGACTTCCAACGTTCTATGTGGTGTTTTAGTTATTAGCTGTTGAACCGAACATGCATGTAGAAAGGTGTTTCCTGCCATGCAACAGCGGAACAGGCTTCTGCTTCCCTCCCACCTTGCAAAATTATAAATCTAGGAGGAGTTTTCTGTCACCTTATGGGCCAGTATATCATCTTCCTTTCCAGACAGTGGCAGAACCCACTGACTTTTTCTATATTTCAGTCTGGCTTCTGGCTCTTTTCGTTTGCATGGAAGTTCAGTGGGTAATTTGCTCAGATTCTGAGTTCTATCTCTTAAGCTGAGACTTTAGTCTTTCACGTATGTGTTGGCAAGAAAGTTTGTCAGAAGACTTGTCAGCTCAGAGGAAATGTGCTATATGCCACGCACTTCAGTAAATTGGATCTACTGAAAAATCTAGAGTCTGAAGAGGGGAAAAAAAGAAAGCTAAAGTGAATTTCTCTGTTTGAGGGAGATCCGTACCTCAGTTTTGTACCAGATCTCATTTTGCACCAATGGAAAAGATCTGGCAGCACTGCTGTGTGCTCAGGATATGTCAGCATTGGAACAGCAGTCTGCAATGCTCTTGCAGAAAATAAGAACATGCTGCATTAAGAACACACATTAATCCCTGTTTTACCTTGGCAGCATGCTTTGCCCGTGCACAGTTGCTGATGATATTTATTACATCTGACTGCACTTCATCGAGCAGAGAGCTTCGCACTGATCCGCTTCCCCTACACACTTTCTCCCATCCTGTGCCTTGATGATCCCTTGGGTTTGAAGCTCATCTGTGGAGGTAATTTTATTTCTAGTGGGTTGCTTGTTGGATCCTGTCAACTACAAATTGCTCTACTGAAGGTGCAGAAATAGAAATCCTTACCTGCTAGTTGTGGCTGTGAGCTCTTCTCCTCTCTGAGTCTCAAGACAATCATTTGCAGTGATTTTCCCAAAACACAGTGGGTATTTTCTATGCTTTTTTCTCTGTGTACCTTTTTTTTCTTTTTTCTGGTGCCAGCTGATTTGGACCATGTGTTACAATCCGGTGCACTGGTAGCTATGATGCATGCTGGCTGGAAGAGGTAAGAACAAAGTGAGGATGGAGATGGGGAAACTTCATTACCAGGCCAAAGTGTCAACACTTTAAACAGAGGCTTCCACTTCCCAGTTCTGCTTATGCTGTGCCCCAAGTGTATCTGGTCTTAGGAAGAAAAAAAAAAGAAGAGGGAGAGAGAGAAAGAAAGGAGGGAAAGAAAAAAGAAAGAAACTGCAATCTACTTGTCTATATTTCTTTGGGCTGACTTTCATCAGAGATGGAAACCAGCGCAGCTGATGCATGAAAGCCAGTTTGCTCAGCTCACATGGAGGAGTGAGTGGCACAAGGCTCCCATGAGCATGGAGGAATCCAGAAGAAACGTGTTTGCTTATAGCCAGTATACACAAATCAAGAGCCATCCCTGGGGGTTTGCAGCACTCCATGAAGTGTCTGACGCACCAAATGCATGTGCTAGAAATCCCCAGACTTTTGTTCTTGTGGCTAATGCTGACAGCAGAGCTGGCAACGCAGCTGGTATTTGTCTTGCACATACAGAAGTGTGAGAAGGTACAGAAAGAAGACTCCACTGAGGGGGAAAAAAAAAAAAAAAAGGCTTTGGAAAAAACTTAGTGTTGTTCTTGTGTTAGATATTAAAAAGACAAAGCTAAATATCTTCCATTAGGCTTACTCACCAGAGCATATTCTTTTTTTTGTAGGCTGCTGTGGTAAGTAGGCAAAATGTAAAAGCACTCAAAAAGAAGTAAAAAGAAAAAAAAAAGTCTGAGAGCCTTATATTACTTTCAGGTAGTTGTGCAGGTCTTCCTTCAAACAGGTCTGCTCTAAACTGGGCTTTGATGCTTTTCAGTTCTAAGGTAATGGAGGCCCATCTGATCTGGGTGCTAAGGCCTGGAAACACATTCATACGTAAAAATGGTTGCTTATTGCAAAGGGACCAACACCAGCCCTTACAGTGGGAGCCCTGCTCACATAATACTGTTGCTGTCATGTCCAAGGCTTTGCAAGCAGCTGTGAGAGCTGAAAACAATCCAGATGTTTTTTTTCCCAGCATTATAACTCCACCTGCAAAAGGGATCACATGCGTTGTCCCTAATCCGTTAAAGGTAAAACCAGATGGGGTGCTTTAAACTGAGATTGTTAACCTATGATCAAATGATTGTTAACCAGTGTCAAACAGTGATTGATTACCAGCTTTGCAAATGATAGCTGAAAAGGAATCAAACTTCTCTGAAAGCATGTGAGGGGGTCACTGTCAGCAGGGTGAAGACACCACCTGAGGGGACGCAGAAAATACCTTAAGGAACGAGGCAGTTTCCAGTTCCTGTTTTTCTCCCCTGTCCAGGAGACTTTCATGGCTTTTTCTAACCAGGAACTCCTTGGATGGCACAGACCAGTTAGGCTGAAAGCCTGCCTTGACAAAGTGGTTTTGGGTTTGAAGCATGGCTGAATTGAGATAGCTGTTGAGCAGGGAGGCTGAATGCACATGTGCACATGCTGAAAATGGGGTTTGGATGCAAGGTGAGTCTGGCAGAAGATATGAGAAAAGGAGGAGGTGAATACAGTTGTTTCAAGCTCACAGTGGAATGGGAAAGCAAGGCTCGAGTAGGCTGTAGTAGTTGGTGGAAGCCAAATGAACTAACTATCCTAAAGCTAAGCAGCTTTGCTGAATGCAGATCTGAGGAGAGTTTACATGATGAGCCTTTTGGCCTGTAGATATATAGGCATGGGTTGCACTTCAGACAGATGAATGAGACATTGGGTGATGAGAATGTCCCCAGGTGGTACAGTCAGCTCAGGAAGAGAGTGCTCACTGTAGACATGATAGGATTTGTGCTGTCATGAAAAACCTGCTGAGCCCTGCCTTCCCAACCCAGGAAGCATGTTCCCAATCTCACGTGAAGCATATTGGAAGAATGTAACAGTGCTAACCTGACTGTAACAGGCATAGGCCCAGATCACAGAGCGATCAAGTAACCAGCCCAAGAATGCACAGGAAATTTGTGCAGATGAGGAAATAAATGCTGATCTCCAGAACTTCAGTTCCAACTGCTAACTAGCTCTCATCCTTCCCGGACAGCTGCCTTGTATTGGGATTTCCTGTGCAAGGCAGGGAGAATTTAATCGATTAATGTTGGTCCTTTGATAACCAAAGCAGTCAAAGAATGAAAGGTTCCCAGGGGAACAGATGGTAAAGTTTCAATTTACCTTTTGAAGCCATGGCTTTGCCTGTTAGATGTGTAAGGTTTTGGAGGTACAGCTAGGAGTTACAAAGCCTAAGCTAGCCACAGAGCTTGCTCTTGTGCAGCAGTTACCATGCTGTTCTTGTATCCAGTGAAGTCTTCCAGTCTGCTAAGAGAAACACACCAATCAGATTAAAAGATGAAAAATTAGGTATTTGAATGGACTCATTATCACAAGTCTCTTTGTAACTAGTCTGACAGGTCTCCCTTAGCCAGCCCAGCTTGAGGTAAGAAGCAGCAGAATCCCAGTGCCTCTGCCCTTCGCTATCTGTATCCATACAACTACACCAGAAGAGGGAGACTTCAGAACATGCTCACAGCCTCAGTGGTCTCAGCTTAAATGAGCTAGGGGAAGGCTAATAGATCCAGGGAACCTTTGTGTCCACAGCCCTGCCGCTGTTTGAGAGTGGTAAATGTGTTCACTGAGGGTAATACCAGTGTAGGGAACCTGAACTCTGGAAACAGCGGTGGATCTTTGTTCCAGGCTTCTACTCCAGAAAATGAGAATTCTCACCAGTTCATCAGAGGAATTGGTCTTCCTCTATTGCTTGTAGAAGTTACCCAGACAGCTTAGAATTCCTGAGCTGAAACTGGTCTTTCCAGAAGCTCCAGCCTGCCCTCCTTTCCTAAAAACTGAATAATAGCTAGATAGATCAGCAAGCTTAGGAAGCGAAGCCTTGTTTTACAGGGCAAAATCATGATACCCCCCTCTCTCGAAAACTAACTAGCAGCCAGTGCAAATTGTAGCAGGAGAATCATTTTCTTGAGAGCTTGTCTGTAACAATGGCATGTTGCATTCTGCTCCCATTTCCAAGTGGGTTTAAGTGTAGCCTGGGGTTGATGCGTGCTCCATACACATACAGCAAGCTTATACAGACGTGACAGAGGCAGGAATAATGGCAATGAGGCTCATAGCTGGTGAAACAGTTACAATTTTTCAGCCATGCATAATAAGGAAGAAAAGGGAATCCATGTTAACAGGCTTGGAATACTTGGAGTCATCAGAGCCCCAAGCTGCAACGCATAAAGTGGAGGAAAATGAAGATACAGCCCTTGCTGTATTTCTTAGTATGCTTTCCTTCAACTAACCATTCAGGCTGTGTGCTGGAAGAGTTATTATTTTTTTTAAAAGAAATTCACCATGGATTAGTGGGAGGGAGGAGTGTTTTTCTGCTCTCTACACTCCAGTCATCCAGCGGGATGTCTTGGGGCCCTGTCCTGGACGTAGATGTTACTTGTACAAGTGCCTCCAGAAGGCTGGACAACAGCTTTCTGTGGGGATGGCCCTTTCCTCTTGATCTCTTACTGTTCTCTTCTGCCTGTGAAAGTGCAGAACTATATTGGAACCTTCTGAGAAGCTTGATGCTTTTCCTTACCCATGCACTTGCTCTACAGACCATCTCCATGTCCTTACAGATGGGTTTCATATGGATCAGCTATCCAAGGATCAGCTCTGAATCAAATTCCTTTAGATCCTAGCCTGTACTGCTCGGGTAAATATGGAAATATTAAGAAAGGTGATTCTTAGATGCACTAAAAATGGGGGAAGGTTATGTGTGAGTATGAAATATTTTTAGAAAGCACCGTTCTCATGACTTTCATCCTTTCCTTGTTGTACAATGGTGTTTGTGGTTACTTATTCAGCCTTCACTGCAGTTTTTGCTTTGGGAATGTAATCACCTATTAAGGCAATTTATTGCCTTGTATACTTCTCTGCCAAGAACATTATCCCTTAAATAGAGGCTTTGTAATAATTTGTAACCTCTAATTTCCAGAACTTCATTGTTAATTTCTGCAATTTCTACCTTACAAGTATAGGAACTCCGAGCTCTCATCGAGTGCCTAGATTATTTCAGCTTGATGGCAGTAAATCCAGTATTTTCTTCTTGGAGATTGTAGTCTTTTAAAGGGTGGGATCCTGTCTTTTAAAAGGCAGCTCACTTGTTTGATGCCGTTTGAACTGCATTGCTGGGAACACTGGAGTTTGCTGTAGAGCCAAACCGATCCCACTGCATGCATGCTAGCATCCTGGGACCAAGTCCCCTTCACAGTGCCTGGTTACAGGAAGCTCTGTGAAGTTGAGGATTTTTAGGTATCCTGTAGCAGAACAGAAGTGAGACAACACAGCAAATGTTTATGTAGAGACCAAAGGACAACCTGAGAAATCTTGACATCTGTATGTATTGGGAGGCTGACCCTCTGCGGTGGCAAATCCTTGGCCTTTTTCTATTACTGTTCCTCAAATTATTTTTGCAGCAGTATTGGATAAAGGTAGATAGAGAGTATTTGTTGCAGAGCTGTTCTTCATGTTACGTAGGAAATACAACACAACTGTGTGTAGCTTTGCCCTTATGATCATTTTACCCTAGAATTCATTTATTTATTATCATTTTCATGGCAGATCCATAAAGGATTCTGGTCCAATGCTGTCACCAGCTGTACCATGTGAATGACCGTTTTCCTGAATTACTCACAGCAGGCTGTTCCTTCCATACCTAAATATTGTCAAAAAAGTGTCTGCTTTGTTTGTTCTGAGGATCCCCACTGATGAGGTGGGTGATATGCCTGTAGGATCCCCAAGACTTCCATTGACTTTCTGCAGTGTTTTGCTATTTGAGCTTTGGCAAGAGAAATGTTTTTGAAGTTTGCATGAGTATCTTGGGATGCAATCACTCTCTCCATGGGGGAAGGACAAAAGGGGTGGTTGGTCTTCTGACAAAAATCAAGTGTGGTTTATTGCCTTATGAAAACACAAAGTTCAATAATATGGGGAGAAAATTTGCTAATCCAGTCATGAGATCACCTGGACGGGAGTGACATCTCATTACTGAGATTTTTAACCCCTTCTTGTTCCTGGGACTTCTTTGGTTGCAGTTTGGCGCTCCTAGGGGAGCTCTTGTGAGTTCTGCTCAGATCCCGGGTGCTCATTCTTGCCTTATTTGCTCTACTCTGTGAAACAGTGGATTCTCCTGACATGAGATGTTAGCTCCTTGCTAAGGAAATTCATCTGCTGGATAATGTCGCATTTCCCATCACGATGAGAGCAAATGGGCAGAAACAGCTGGTGTTGGCAGGGAGTGGGACTAACATTATTTCTTTTTCTGCTGCTTTCTCTTATTCTGTTTTACAGACGCCATTTGGTGGTCTCATTCTGTCCTGGGCTGGCCTTGTTTCAGCAGATGGGCTTCTGACTTGTACCTAGTGTGTGCAGCTTGTAAATCATTTGGAGATCCTTCTTTGTGAAAAGTGCTTTATGGCACAAGCCAGGGGTTTTCCAAGCTGTGGTGTGCATATCACAAGAAATTTCAAAGTCATTTGTGCAGAGCAATGCCTGCCATTACTAAGTCTGTTACTTACCACCACTGATGGTCATGGCAAGCAGCAAGCGCCATACGCCTCCCATGAAAATCCCTGAAAAGAACAAAGCCCCACACTAGAATCTTTTTGTAAGCCACTGATGTTTCCCCTAGCTCTCAGTTCAGTTCAACATGGTAGGAAATGAAAAACACAGTGTAATCATTTGTTTCTTCTGTGCATCTCTCCAGGATCTGTGCTCTTTCCAACTGCTCAAAAGTTTGATTTCGTCCCAGTTGTCTACGTTGGTTAAAGCGGTCGAAGTTCTGTCTTTCTTTTAAGTAGCACAATCTACTGATTCAGGGCAACTGCATGGATGGAGATGAGGTTAGTTTGGCTCTTTTTTTTTTCCAGTGAGATTATAATTTGTTTCTCTAAGTCATGAGTTATTAATCTTCCTAAAAAGTATTCCTTCTACTGTGCAAAAAGGAAAAATAAAGCAGAGCAGAAATATGCTGGATCATAGCAAAATTCGTTGGAAATAATTCTCTTTTAAATAAGTTGCACATGTGTTTCCCTGTTTAGTATTCACAATGTATGGCAGAGACGCTTTCAGAAATGAACTGATTTTAAAAAGAGATAGATTTACACACACTACAATGAAAGCAGTCACTGGCAGTATTGTATACCATATCAAATCAGTGACTGTTGTTACATATTTGAAGTTAATTTGACACTGAAGTAAACAAATCAAAGTGTGTTTATAGAATAATTAGACCATATTCTCAGCATTGTGGCTACAAAAATTTTGTCACCGCTATTGAAGTACGCTGTGGTTTTATTTGGTTTGTTTACAGAATTCCCTAGCAACACAAGGAAAACCATCAGAATTACATAAGTATCATTGTAATGGTAAAATCCATCTTTGCATAACAGCCACAGACCAACTATATAAATCATAAGCAGTGCTGTTGCTTGGTTTCATATCCGTGGTTCTGAAAGCATAAGCAGATATATTTTGGAGTTTGAACCAATTTAAAAAAAAAAAATCAAAGACTTGATCCAGCTAAAAATGATAGAAATGAATATAAAAATATAGAACAGCAGTAGACTGAAGCTTTCTGTCAATACTACATGCACTATCTACAAAGGAGAAACACGATACACCATTAATGCACAGGCATGTTATTACCACATACAACTTCTGATCTGATGCTTTGCAGTCATATTACTGTGTGGTTTTGTATCCTTCAAGAACAAGTGAGTGTAGAAACAGATCAAACAAATACTAGTGTGAAGCTCCTTTTACATCCATTCTTCTCCTGAATATGTTTATGTAACTCTACCTGAAGAAGTGATACAGAGCTTAGACTATCCCAAAGATGAAAATGTACTTTTTAGGTTTTTAAGTTAGGTGAAGAGAGCACCCATTCTTTTCATTCTTTTATTTTTGTGCTATCATGTGTCGCTTTTGTTGCCCCTTTTGAATGCAAGGCAGCTGCTTTTGGTTATTTTGGGCTTAATCCTGAAAAATGTATGGTTTAGTTCAGAACAATTTGGGAGTGCTTGGCTCTTCTCAGAAATAGTTCTCAGAATTATAAAGCATTCTTCTTCCTCTTCTCAGGTTTGCGCATTAAAATAACAGTGAATGCAAATCTGTTCCTGTCTGTACAGGGAGAGAAGCTGTGGAGAGGAATGGGAGTAACAAAAAGAGGTAGAAGAGTAAAGAATTGGAGCTGGACTCCCAGCCTTTTTGAAGCCATTTTGCCACTAATTTCAGTGGAAGCACATCCTCTCCTCTCCTCCTCAGTTTGGGAATGTCTGCTTATCTTCACAGCATCCTTTCAGCTCTTCACAATACTTTCTTTCCCCTTTATTTCAATGAAAAAATACTTCCAGTAAATATTTACTGATGGGAGTTATTCCCCTAAAATGATTTTCTCCAGTAAGTAAATTTAGCACCACGGGTTTTGAGTTCCTTATGTGAAACAATGCTCTGATGTGGTTTTTTTATGCAAAGTGGAGAAGCTTTAGTTGTAATCCAAATCTTCTTGGTCAGTTGCTGGAATGGACTGCCTGGGAGGTGGTGAGGCCATCAGTCCTAGCGCTGTTCCAGCCCTAGAGGTGTTCCAGGACTTCCACACGTAGTTGTTCCACACTTAGTTGTTGTACTGAGGGATGTGGTTTAGTGGGAAATATAGCTGGTAGGTGGATGGTTGGACTGGATGATCTATGAGGTCTTTTCCAACCTTGGTGATTCTGTGGTTCTACAGGTGATCTTTACCTTTCGCTGTACCTGCCTTCTGTGGGTTCTTCATTCTGAGACTTTGTTTATTTCCACACTGGATTTTATTCTCCACCAAATGATGCGGACTTCCTGCAGGCAGCTAAGAGTGTCTCCCCTACAGCATCCTTCTCATGATTGAGTCTGAACTCCAGGTGTGCCTGCATGCAGTAGTGGGTGCAAAGCCACTGATATGGCATTACAAGTCTGATTCTCATTCATCACTAAGCTTGTTCTCAAATATAGTTAGATGAGGATGCAGACTTCCAGAAGATCAGTTTTGTTTTCAAGTTTCTCCCATCTGAATTCCTGGTAATGGAGTGTCTGGAGCCCTTGCTGGGAGTTTTGGAAAGCACATAGTATGCAGCCTTGTCATGAAGGTGGCAAGTTTCTAGAGTTACGGAGTGAAGACAGTAATTAACAAGTGACATAGCTGTCTCTTAACCCTTTCCCTTTTTGGAAAAGAGAGGCTATAAAAACAGAACTGAAATATCTAGTGTTGTTTACTTTTTTTATCAAGATTATATAAAGAAATCAATATCTAATTTTTCTATTACATTTTAGCACCGCATCTTCCTAGCCCTTCGGAATCATATCCTATTGATTCTACCTTTAATGACTTTGAAATTTTCAGTGATTTGTTTGTGGAGAATACTGTGCCCGATATAGATTTCCCTGTGTTAGTTTAAACGCTGATAGTATACTTGGTGAATTAATGAAATAAAAATAGCTTTGTCAATAAGCAAAAGTGAAGCCACTTCCAACGTTTGTTCTGTAACCACTGCTTTCTGCAACTGCTGCCTACACAAAATTAGTTGGTGGGATTAAAGAATATATTCCTCTTTTATCCCATGTTTGAGTACTTGATCACAGAGGCATAGTTTAATCCAAACATCAATAGCACCTCATCAATTCAGTCAGATGCAGCTGTCAAAGTGGACTTTTGGTTTGTTTAGAGCTTTGCGATTTATCCTTTTTTAAGGTCATAGAATATTTTCTTTGATTTTTGATGCTGAAATCTTTCTTAATCTTCTAAACTTGAGAAACATCTGTTAAGATTTAATGGGGTGACTTTTGTCTTAAAATTGGAGTTCGTCTTGCAAATCTTTGGTTTTGAAAAATGGGCAAAAAGCACAAACATATATTCCTTAACAGTTATAAGCCCTGCTTGGTCAGCAGGCGATTAAACTAGTTAAAATGGAGCAGCAGGCAGTGAAGTAGTATTTAAGCAGAGTTTCTGTATGTTACTTCAATTGTGTTTTGTTTCACACTGGCATTAGCCATTTCCCTTTACCTTATCACTTAGCTGAGGATCTGAGTGGCAGATCCGTGAACGCTTCCAAATAACGAGGCAGAGTGATGCAATGGAGTGATGCAGATTCAGAGAGAAATTCAACCTGCATTCTTAAGCTTTGGGGGCTCAGAGTCCTTTGGGTGAATGTAGTAGTTAATATGTTCGTAGGTAAATGGCATCTAAAAATATACGCCCCTAAAAACATACAGACAGCTGTCACGTCTGCTGCCTGAATATATTAGTCATTATCCTCATTAACAGATGCAAAATCATCCCTGTTTTCATAATGTAAGCATTTCGTACCAGGTAATTTGTAGTAATTTTTAATGGGGCTAGATTCCTCGGCTCCCTGTGTGTTGATGTTTTGAAGCAGAATTCAGCTGAGAATCGCAAGATCAGGTCCAGGCATCCTATCCTACCTGTGCCACCTTTAACTTTCTCACTGCTACAGCCTAAGATCACTTCTCCTAGGAATCTAGCACATGGAATTTTTAAAAAAAGGCATTGCCACATCAGCTTTTTTTGTAGCCAGCAGCCCTGCATGTCTGATATATCTGATGTGAGTTCTTTTCTTTTGCCTCCTTCGCTCCCATTTCAGTGGCAGTACTACCTAAATGGAAAGCACAGGATATGGTAAACAATCCTTTTATTTATTAATTTTATTTCTGGCTTGCAAAGAACGTGTTGCTGTGTAATTGCAGAGACAGCACTGGGACAACTTGTAAACCTGTGCGAGGTACTGCAGAGCTGGCATTTGTAAGCACTAAGAACTAAGAACAGCATGAAAAGTACAAGGGTCTACCAAACTTCTTGCCACATCCACCCACTTCTGATGAAGCATCTTGCAGAGGCCCAGCCTGTGGTCCTATTTTCATGCACTATGCATAGCTTAATTCCCCAGAAGAGGCTGGAAATGCAGAGGAAAGAAAATACCTATCAGTTTGTAAAGACCTATAGTGGAAGAAAACAGTTTACTAAGGGTATGGTTTGGTAGGGGAAGGTGGTGGGGCACCAGAAAAGGAGAAACTGCTGGGCTATGTCTTGATATCCTGTGAGATTTTGGCACTTTCATTATCTTAGAAAGCAGAAGAGCCCAACACTTTTTCTCCCCATAGTCCCTGTGTCAAACTGTGGTTAACCTGAAGAACAAGTATCTTCAGGAAGGTAGATGCACTTCCCAAACAAAGCTCTGTATCTCCCTAGGCCCCCACGTAGCAGATGGGTTAATGAACAGTTTTATCACTTTTGTTAATGTTTCCCAGCATTCCACTTTAATGTTGTCACTACAAAAAGAAGAATCTCAACTTACTGAGCTAAATCATTGTCTGGCATAAACCCTTCTGGCAGTTCTTTCTTCAGGTAAGTAGCTGGTGACTCATGGCAGAGGAGTCAGGTGAAAAACAGAGTGAAATGAGTGCCAGATGCACTCGGCAAGAAAATGGTGCAAAGCAATGGAGCTGCTTTATTCTCCCTTGGGTTTTGGTCCTGGTGATCACATTGTGTCTATGTGTGGAGTGCACTGCAGCAGTATGTAGTGATCTGATAATGGCGTGGGAGATTCCCAAAGGACTGCAGAAATCTTAAGACCAGGCTGTGAGAAAAAGAGCCTTCTTGAGTCCTTGTGACCGTAGGAATGTCTCAAAGCAGACGTCCATCTGTGAGCTCTCAAAAAACCCAAACAAGGTCTTGGGGGACATTCTGCTCATCATGAATGGAGGGGCCTGTTTCTCAAAGCTCAGGGTGGAACCACAACTGGGTTCCTCTGTGTTATACCAGCATGATCCCGGCCCTTTGCTAGACAGTATACATAGAGAAACAAAGACTTGTGGAAGATGCATTTACCTCTCCCTCCTTGTCTCATTTCCTCTGCTAAGAGATCCAGTAGGAACAGATAAGCTGATTTATGGCTAATGTATACACAGCTGCAGTGAAAGCCTTGAAGCAAAATTGGAATAACACAGCTACAGGGATGAAAGTGCCAAGGAAGATACGATAGGCAAGGACAAGAAGTTACATTTGTGATGTGTAGTGTGGCTGCCACTGTGAAAATTAGCTTAATCCTCAGTAATGGAGCTAGGCCTTCGCCCATTGCACTGGCACTAGACTCACATTTGTGATGAGCAATGTTTATCACTGTGTATGTTCTTTTAAGAAGGGAGGAGGGAGTGGGTATCTCACTGACTGAACACAGCTGACCTGTGTTCTGGGGCATGGAAAATGATTTTGGCACGCTGGGCTCTCCCTGCATGCTGGGGCAGCATGCTCACTGCATTTACAGAGGGAGCCTTTTGGAGAGGGGCTGCTGCAGGGAGCAGTATGGCTCGGCGATAAGTTTGTCAGCGCTCTCCCTGTAGCACTCCAGTAAAAGGACGAGATGTTGTGAATTTCATACATAAAAGGAAAAGTATCACATTTTCCCCAAATTCTTCAGGAAATTACTCTCATATACAACCCCAGAATTTGGCTGCGTTACAGAGACAGAGTGTCATTTGCATGCCATTACCAGGCTGTAAAAGTCTCGTGGTGACTGCCTACTATACATTTGCAATCTTTTGGGATCCTATGAGGGTCACCCCTGAGGTCAGGTTTGTTTAGTCTGTTCCATAACGGTGTAAAGTGGACTTGAATGTGTACTCTGCTCAAATAATACACAATCTGATTGATACTTAAACATCAGTAAGTGTTGTATATATGTTGCAGTTTCTAATGTTCTGGGCAGAGGAGAACCATGTATTTGTTAACAAATTGTTTTTACAAACAACCGGATGTGGCTTTAAAAAGTGAGTAAAATAGGGAACGAAACACACCTTCCAAATTACGAGAAGAAAATCTTCACTTTTTCTTTCTTTAAGAACACTTTCTTAATTTTCTTCTTCTTCTTCTTCTTTTTTTTTTAATCCCCCCTGAACCCTCCCCATGTTTGGAATTCTTCCTCATGTTTACTTTTAATTCACTCACCATCCATTCACTGATTGCCTCGCAGTTCAAAAGCCAGGTTCTTTACCTTGCATTGTTCAAAGATGGCTTAATTAAAAATAGATCACATCTTCTGTGCAGTGCTTAATAAGCATTGTGCTGATTGGCCTCAGAGAAGCCTCGATGATATTTCAGCCCTTTGCGGATCTTTCAAAAGGAATAATAAAAAGAAAGGGAGGAGAAAAAAAGAATGTAAAGTCTTTTTCATTCTTAATATGTCATGATCTGCAAGTCAAGAATTATTACTCAACACAAGCTAAAGAGAATAAAGAGACAGTAGAGAATAAGTCAATACGTGAAGGACTTTGCTTTGTCTTTGTTTTTACAGTACTGTAATAATATCATCTGTTATAAAGACCAGCCTAAAGTATTTTTCTAGTGCTTTTCTTTCAACACAACTTTCATGATAAAAATGTCAATAAAAGGTGACGTAAAATTATACAGCCTGGCCCTAAGCTGGTTGAGGCCAAAGCTTCTTTCTGACCTTTTTTATGGCTTCACCAATGAACTATTATTTTTTCTCCTTTTAAAATTGTCACACGCATGAGCTCAGTGAGGTCTTGCTCATCTTTTGTTCTTTGCCCATCTCTGGATCAATAATACATCTATGATACAATTTCCTATTTGATTCCTTTCCGCATTAAAATGTTTGTTTTGCTTTACTTAGGGAAGAAATTTTTACCAGAGAGCAAACAAAAGAGCATGACTCTTCAGTTCTGGATTAAACCAGGTTGGTGGAAAAGAGAAGAAAATGCAGGCTATTTGTCCCTCCATTCCAGTAGCTCACAAGGGCTCCAAACTCCTCAGCACTGTGATACTCATAGTTCCTTGCTCACAGGTACCTGTGGATGGGTTTTGTCAGCCCAGAAACATAGGCAGCAACATCTCTAACAAATTTGTAAGTAGGAATTCTAGCAGCATAACATCAGCTGTACTACAGCCTAACAGGGTTACCAAGCATGCTTTTAGAAGTGCTGTTCATAGCAACACCAGGGGAAACAATGTTTCCCCTACTGTGAGCAGTTACCAGTAGCACTGCTTGGTAGCAGCTCTTCTATGGATGGAGAAGGGAACCCAGCGCAGTGCTGTTTGTGCTGCTCCTGGTCAGTCCCAGCTGCCTTTGCAAGGGACAGAAGTCTTCAGGAGCAGCAGTCCTTCTTTTGAAGCAGAGTCCTGGGTGATGCCTTGTGGAGGTCTGTGCCTCTGACTCAGCATCACTTTGGTTTTGGATTTGGAGTGCCTCAGGTGTTTCTGGGCTGTGCATTGCCCTGCAGTGTAGTTGTGTTCCCTGGTGGAGACTCTGATTACAGAATTACATGGATTGGAAGGGACTTCAGGAGATCATGGACTCCAACCCCTCTAACTGAGTAGATGATGAGCAGAACCACAGCCCAGGCCTGGCTTGAGAAAAGCTGAGATCACACATTCATTCTCTTGTCCCCCTACAGCTCCTTATTTGTCCCCACAATCTAAAACCTTTGTCACCTAAATGATCATAGCTCCCTTTCATCTACCCTAGCTAGATTTAGCTCCAGTTACCACAGCCTCTATTTGGCAGTCTTTGCGTCTGTTTTTGCTTTTCTGCCCCTTTCTGGATGCAATGCTTTGTAGCCTTTGTTCCTCCTAGGATTTGGCTCAGCATGGAAAGACTGCATTTGACTCTGAGCTGACAAATTCTGCCTTTTCAGTAACTTCAGTAACTTTCAAAACATTCCTGCAGAGAGAGTCAACATGAGGAGTCCCCTTGCCAAAATGTAATCATGCAGAAAATGCAAACTTGAGCTCACCATGTAGAATATTTTATAATGTGGTCACATGAGACCAGAGGGTGGAGAAGCCAGAAAATGAACAGTCATTGCAACAAACTCGAGATTGTTGCAATTTGATTCACGTAAGGGAATTGTGTTAGCTTTTTGGCCGTGGTCTTGATGTTCTATTTGGAAATGTATGATGTCATTGTACCATGCAAATCACAGCAAAAGGCCACTTGTATTTATGTTGGCTAAAGGTTTAACCAAGTGTACATGGCAGGCTTTATTTATTGCTACTTTGACTTTGTTTAGTCACAGAAGGGCTTTATTTATGCTGGTAAATTCAAATAGTGGCTAACAGTGACCACACAGCTAAAGAAATGGCAAGAGTCATGATCACTAAATCACTTTGTTGCTGAGTTCCCTTAATTAAGGGAGGGAGGGAAATTGAATCCCTGGACATTCAATGGAGAATAGGGTGGTAAAAGAGTGATTGATTGGGATATCAGTTGCTTTCCTTAGAAAACTAGATTTCTATATCCCAGTATGGCAAAACAAGAATGAAAATAAAACTCAAGAGCCATTTAAAGTGCTGAATTAATTGAAGGCATATTAAAAAGTTTTATAGGCTCTCTATAAAGTAAAATAAATAGCTAGAAAGTTATATTCTTTATGCAAACATTTTTCATTACAGTACGTGTCGGTCCCTTAGTGAGAGCTCATTAACTTTTTAAAAATTACCTTTAATGGGCTACTCATTATCATCACCATCAAATGCTTCACTTGTCCGACATTCTAGCATTTAGTGCAGATTAAAGCCAAAATTACCCTCTAGATACAGGGCATATTCAGCTATGCAGGAAAAAAAATCGTTCAGTGAAGTCATGGCTTATAAACAGTGAAAATTAGGAATGCTGAAAGCAGCCTTTTTTTAAAGCTCAGAAATGTGTCTTAATGTGGTAGCTGTGGTTTTGAGCAATAAAAAAAATGAAAAGGTTCCTCTTGTTAAAGTCCCTCACTGAAAAGATATTTGGTTAAACATGATTGTGAAACAGGCACTCAGAAGCCTGGTCTCCAGGGGTTGGGCATATCCTTGTTTGGCTGCTGTTTAGCTAAGGCTTGCCCAAGTTATTTCTTCCTTTGCCTGAACTAAAACTTGTTGGTAATTGGAATTGCTGTCAAAGACTGGAAGCCTTTCCATTAAAGCCACTTTAGAGATAGGATGTTACTCATCCTGCAAGAACTCTGCTGGATCTAAAAACTGCTGTATGCGGGAGCAGAAACAGCAACCAGAGTCAAGCTTTGAGCTTGTTGAAATTGGCTGAAGCTTCTTGGTTTCAGTGGAAGGTACTCATTTGCACCAGCAGGGAAATTGGCATCCACTCTGGGCTTCTTTTTTCTTTTTCTAATGGTGGTGGTGGGGAAGAGTGGAAACTACAAAGCATCAGTTAAGAATTACAGACATCCTGGCATATTCTGATTTACTGGGGGCTGCAGTACTCAAATGTGCTACAGAGATGAATAGGAGGTTTCATCGAGGTTGCATTAGCAAGATTATCCCAAAAGCATGTCTTTGATGGCAACTTCACTTACTCCTCTAAGGAGTAAAGCAATATATAAACAAGGCTAGGTCTTTAGCTGGATGAACCCTATTAACTCTGAGGAAGCTGGCTGATTCATGTGAGCCACAGCTTTGGACCTCAGATCATCTTTCTTCTCCCTAGGCTTATCTGTGACGCAAGCATTTTGCATCTGTTACCAATATCCAAAGATGCTCCTGGGCCATGGTAATCAATGAGACAAAGAAAATTACTCCACCTGCATGCAAATTAGGTTCTTATTTTTAGGGATGCTGTGCTGCATCCTGTGGACTCCTGAGTTGAGCTGCTTTTAGTTTTGACTCAGGCAGGTCTACCTGCGCTCCCACAACTATAGTGTAGAAATATGCTCAAAACATCTATAGATATCTTACTGCTGACAGAGATCTGGCAATCTCACTTCTCCTACCTCTCTTTTGTTCTCACTGTACCTCCCGTGTGCCAGTGGTGGCAACTTTGGGCTGCCCCAACATTGGTATGCAAGGAAGAGCTGGTGGAAGACCTACTGTTTCTTTTACCCTGTTATTCTAGCTGTGAATGCTAATGATGTCAACAAGAGCAGAACTCTGAAACATTCTCCAGCCATTACTTCCTTTCATGCAAGTGCTTATTTGGTAATATATAGGCCAGCTGGATAATTTTTGAAAAGCAGACCAACGTGTAATTTTTATCACACTTGTGCATTCTCTTGCTGCTGTATCTTTGCTGTACTTGGAAATGAAGACAGTGTAATTACCTAACAATTATCTTGTCAGCTTGTAGCAGAATGTGAAATTCGAATTTGGGTAAGGAATGAGAGTGCATTTAAAGCTGTGGTCTTGTGATGTGGCATTTATTTTCCATGCTAATTCTGGGGATGGGTAATGAGGTAGACGTGTGTGGCTAAGCTAAACGGCCCAGGGCGCCCTGGTGGGCATCAAAGCAAGTGGATTTTGTGTGGCTGTTCAGAACATGGGGGATCAGTCAGCCATTTAAAACCTCTGTATACTTAGTCATGCTGTAGGAGTGGGGACGAATGTCCTACATGACATTACTGGGTGCATACCTGGTGCCTAGGAATGAAGTTGCCTCTGCAAGCAGTTTGGAGCAGTTTGGCAGCTGTGGGAGACAGGGTGGGAGCAGACATCTCCCACCAGATGTCTGTTTGATGGAGGGAGAGTTTTTTCCACAGGGTCCCTCATGCAGAGTGCCTTGAAGTGCTCACCAGCCGAAATGGCTGCTACAGTCTCCCTCAAACAAGGAAATGCCAGCAGAGATGATTGCTTTCTGATGTAGACAGCCATGTTAAGCTGATAAGAATACATTTGGAGAAGAAACACCTCCCACAGGGTTTAAATCTCAGCAATGTGAAGCATCATCATCTGTGAGTCAGAATATGCTTTGGGGCCAGCCTTTGACTGGTGCTGTTATGTGGGGGTTGATATTCTCCTCCTGTTTGCAGGGAAATACTCAGCCCCTTCCTGATAGAGTTGGCTCTGAAAAGATGACAGTTTTAAGCTTACAGGTAAGCAGTACTTTCACAACCACAATTGCCACAAATTCCAGCTGTTTTGCACTGACAAGAAGTAGCCAAAGAAGTTTATTTTTTACTCTGATCAAACTGCAGTTTTTTACCTCCTAGCTTCCATAGCTTGAGATTACAGCAAGTGCAGCAGTCAACAGAGAAGTGACTTTCAGCTGACAGCCTCCGACGGGCCCTGATCTGCTATCAATATGCTTGAATAGTTTTCACAAGTGGTGTATCTGTCAATGCAACTCTGCTAACCCTTTGGTGTTTCAAGGCCTAAACATCCCTCCTGTAGTAGATAAGGTGGGATTCTCAAGATTAGAAAGCATTGCATTATGAGTTGCTGTGTGGTTTGCATTTCAAAGTCAGCTGAAAGTTAAGATGCATCTATTGGCAGAAACAAGCAGCACGTGGACTAGGCTTCTACATACAGGCTAGACTGCCTATTGCAAAGGAGTTGTTTTTCTGGTTAGGCAGTTCCATTGCACTGATTAGTTGGAGCAGTATAACAGTACCAAAAGGTACTGCAATGTGCTTGAGAAACCCAAGTTTTCTGCTTTTCCAAGTGATGTGGTGAATGTTGCACTGAACTAACATTTTTTACACTGTTGCTTAGTGGTAGAATGTGACTCTTTGGTAAAGTGCGTGTTCTTCAGGCCTTATGGACCAACATTTTATACTTTGAATGCTGTGAAAATTTGCAAGGCTTTCTGAATAACTGCCAAGAAGACAGTGATGGATATAAGCACATGTTCCATTGGCTGAAAAAAAAGTACAACCAAATAGAGCTTAGTTGCCTTGCAAATGGGAATCACTTGTTGCTCATCATCCCAGTGATCCCAGTCCAGAAGCAGTGGAAGAAACTCAGTGTAAGGCAGAGAACAACTGCAATCTGTTCCATGCATCTCCCCAACCTGCTGCACTGCCTGTTGCATCACCACAGGGGCAGAAGGAAAATAACCTGTGGCGAGGGTAAGAGAAACTGAAACCAGAAAAGAGATGGGGGGGAAGGGTGCTTACTTTGTGTTTGATTGCTTATTTTCTTCTTTCTCACTATTCAGAGCAGTGATTAGAAAAGTTTGTGTTAATTGTTGATAATTAAAAGCAATATCCTCCCATTGAGGGCTGTCTTGCTAGCAGCAATAATTGTGCCCAGAACAGTAGTTGGTGGAGGGCGCAGGCAGGGCATGGGCCAGGGCTGGAATATTTAGAATGATTCTGAGGCTTGACAAGGAGCCTTGATTCTGGCATTGGGAATTTGGGGTGTAAATGTTGTCTGTTAGTCTTGGTGGGGATGGGTAGGTATGAGCAATGTGTAAAAGGATGGGAAACAGACTTCAGAGCTACTTGTATGAGTTTTTGAAAGATGAGGGGTCAAGTGAGAGATAGAATGTGTCCAGTGGCTTGGAGTCTTGGCCATATGCACAAGTGGAAGCCAAGAAAACTTGCCCACTTGTGAGCACATTGGGTACTTGTGTGTACAGTTGAGCATTCATGCACAAATGAGTTGGGTGCTCAAAAATCAATTGATCAAGTGCTCATGTATAGGCTAATTGGGTACTCAAGTGTGAATTGGTTGTGAATGTCTGCATGAAACAAGTGGGTGATCATGCATGAGGTAACAAGGTTCCTGCCTATGTATTAATTGGGTGCCCAAGTGTAAATGACTGCCCACTCAGGCAAGAATTGCTTGGGTATCCATGCACAAAGCCAGTAAATCCTGCAATTTGTCAAATGCATTCTTTCTTTTGCCTACGTAAAACATTTAATAGTGATTCATATAGTAGCAATGGGTATTTACACTCTCTAAAATTCTGTTCCCTGCCTTGTGAACCCCATTACAGGAGCTAAGGTTACAACCAGAAGACCTTACCCATCACAGATTCCACCCTTTTTCTCTGTAGAATAGACTACACAGGTTAATATAGCGATCTATACATGCACTTACTATTCTACCTCTGCTTCCTTTCTTGAATTAAACTGGCTGTAGAGTATTGTCTACACATAAAGCGAGCGGTAAGTAGTTCTCTCTTGATAAAACATAGGTGTTTTCCCACCTATGGAGTAAAATGGTCCACCTAATGGCTCAACTGTCCTGGAATTTGCTCTGTGTGCTGGAACAACATAAACTGAACCCTGTGTTTAACTGTTTGCAATTCTTCAACTTGCTGCTCTCACCTCTGAAGGATTTTCTGTTCCACTTCAACCTATCCTGCCCTTGTTTTATCAAAAACAGTCCCAACATGTAGAGTGGAAGCATGGAGAGTTTTCAGACTGTCTTGATGCTTTCCGGATTGACCATACTATTGGGCTCTCAGCATTATAATTACCGCTGATCTCACACTCCTTTTTGGAAAATGAGCAGGCTCTCCTCCCACAAGGATACATATACTCCACTGCTTTCCACCAGCTCATAAAAAAAATGTAATTAGTAACTGTGAGGAGCTGCAAGGAGTTTTCAGGCCATGGGTTACCAGCAGGCCAGAGTCCCTGAAGAGTGATGCTGCCCTTGTGTAGCTCACCTAGATGCTGCAGTCCCTCAGGGGCATCTTTCAGGCATGGTTTTCCTCCTCCCATGAACAAACCTCTACTCACACATCTTTTCTGCCCTCTCTCCCTCCATATATTTTCTCCAGTATCTCCCTATGTGTCTCTTCCCCTTGTGCCAAACCATGCCATGTGTGCACCGTGCATCACTCGTGTGATCTCATGAGCTGCTCATGCGTGTACTAGTGTTCATGTGTGAATAAACTTGGTGCTTGTCCAGAGTCAACTGTGATAATGTATGAAATAGTTAGGTGCACACGCATGAATTTATCATGTGATCATGTGTGACCAATTTGTTCAATCGTGCATGAGTTAATGGGGCATCTTGAACTGAGTGGCTGTGCATGTGAGAGCTAACTGGGTACTCAAGCAGGAATTAATTGTGCACCACTGCAGGAATGAATTAGATAATCAAGTGTAAATTAGCAGGACACTCATGCATAAAATGACTGGGAACTCATGCATGAACTACTTGACTGTCATGAATTAATTTGGAACTTGGATAGGAATTATATGTGCACTATGTGTGAATTCACTGGGTGCTCCAGGATGAGCTGATCGGACCCTCGTGCATGAACTGATAGGGCTCTCAGGTGTGAATTATTTGTATGCCCATGCATGAACTAATTGGGCATTGATGCACATGTTTATTGAGTGCTCATGCATGAATTTACTGGATGTTTGGGTGTGACCTAGTTGGGCATCCTCCTGTGAGTCTTTTGGGCACTCATGCGTGAACGCAGTAAGCCTTGCAATTTATGCCCTGAGGGGCATAATAATACATATGCATTCAGGCCATTATGGTATTAACCCCTGCAGTCTGATCCATGGAGATGATGATTGAAGTTTGTGAAGACTATGTATATTCAGAATGTGAGAAGGTTGACTCCAATAATATAGATCATATGGGAAGGAGGTGGAGCTTGTATTTAGTTCAGATTCTGATGATGATGATAACCCCTGTAATCTGGCTCTCAGGGGGCTGGAGTAGAATTTTAGTAAGTGAATGAGTGCGTGTTACAATACTAACCCCCTGTATCGACTGATCTGCAGGGACAAAGGGTGGAGTTTGTGGTGAGTGGGATCATCTGACTGTGATGTTAACTCCCACAGTCTGTTTTGTGGGAGAGGAATAGATTTTTAAAGAGTGCATGTACACATTGCTACTATTTTCGGACCTTACTCCCTGGTCTGCAGGAAAGAAGCATGATGTTTATAGTTGCTGTATGTTAAGATTGTGACGATGTTTAAAGTAGAGTTTATAAAGTGTTTGAACAGGTCTTAAGTGTTTCACAAGAAGGGAAGAATGTATGGGGCAAAAATGTCAGGTTTCTTGCATTTGTGCATGGTTACCTATCTAGCTCATGCATGAGTGCTGGTTTAAGCCATGTTTGAGTGTCTAACCTGTCCTGGTTTGGGATGGGTCCCCAATTAGTCGATGCATGATCACCCAATTACTTCACGCATGGGTGCCCAATTAGCTCATGCTTTATTGCTCAAATAGTTCACGCATGAGCGCCCAATTAGTTCATGCTTGAGAGCCCAATCAATTCATACTTGAGAGCCCAATTAGTTCTGGATGAGCACCCAATTTACTTGTGCATGAATGCTCAATTAGTACATGCATGAGCCTGCAACGAATTCATACCCCAAGTGCCCTGCCAGCACATGTGACAGGGTTTGGTATCCAGAAGCTGCAGTGGTGCCACTGCAGGAGGCAGAGGGGTCAGTGCTATTCTCCAAGCAGGTCCTAGAGAGCCCAGCATCACTTGGCTGGACTAGGGGCTTGATCTGAGAGTATCCATCAAAGTAAGGGCCTGCTAAAAGGTGTTAATGAGTGCTCAGAGAAAAAGGGAGGCATTTGGTTGGAACAAACAACTCATGGTTCTGCGCTGATCGAAGTGTGTGTGATACAATGCCTGGTCTTTTGGGGGGAGGGAGTAACAGTGTGGAGCTTGCAATTTTTGTATGTTAAACTTGTGGTAATGTTGAAAGTAGACTTTATAAGAGATTTATGTTGAAATACAGAGGTGGAGGGTAGAACATCTTGGGCATGAATTGTAGGGTTTAGTGAATTTATACACAAGTGCCCAAGTAGTTCGTGCATGAGAGCCCAATCATCAGTTCACGCTTCAGTGCCCAATTAGCTCATGCTAGCATGCCCAGTTAATTCATGCATGGGTGCCCAATTGATTCATGCATGAGAACCCAATTCTTTCATGCTTGCACGCCCAATTAATTTACACATGAGCGCACAATTGAGTTACGCATGAGTGCTTAATTATTTTGATGGATAAGAATTCAGAAATTGCCACTGCTAGGAACCCCAAAAGTTAAGCCAGATGCAAATTAAAGCCCTGCCTCCTAAGGCCCCCTGGACAAATTAATCTAGGCTGAAAAGCAGGCTTTTCACAAATTGAAAAGAATCAAAAACTGGCCCTCATTCTACACTTGGCTGTACTTCTTACAACTTGAACTTGGATCTCTTTTCAGGATCCAGAAAAGCAGCTGTGTGGGACATTAGTTTTCTCCATTAGAGTTCTAGCTAATCCAGCCTTTCCGCTGCCCTATGTTTTTTTTTTTTTTTTCCTGCTGTTGTTGTTTTTGTTGCTTTGTTTTGAGTTGAGTGCTTATCATTAAAATGTAATTTCCCATCATACAACTTCCTTAGCCATGATGAAATGTTTATTCTGGATGCCCATGGAAAATGAAGATATTTTAAAACAAAGAGCAAAGTGAAACCAGCAGAAAGAAATCAAGAATACAGGACAGTTCAGTCTGTTTCAATAGGCAACATCAGTGCTGTATTCTTACCTCAAATGGATGCTGTGGAATGCACATTAGCACATGACCTTGGCATAGTCATCCAGAAAACAAAATATTGTTAGTCAGTAAATACCAGGAGGAAGAGAATACAAAACGCTGTTGTAATATGACTTAGGCTGTTTCCTTCTGATTCTTTCAATTCTGTCATTATGATAGCAGTTCCATCATCTAATTTCCAGTTTTTTGGAGGTCTCTACTGTCCTAGTATTAGTACCACTCTGCTGGCTAATGTCAGAGCAGAGGAATTACCATCAGATTTTTTGATAGTAACTGGTAACAGTGCTGTCCCCTCAGCCAGGAAATGTTTAGCTGGGGAGTCAGGAGGCACTCAAGAGGTGATATGGTCTGTTTTCAGACTCATGACCTTTTGATGCTCCTAAATTGACCTTTCCCACCTTTGCAGTGTCCTTCTGGAAATTTTCACTAGTGTCTGCAGGCTGCTTTTAGTAGAAGCATGGGATAGTGAGAGTTTCACCAGCTTGACCCACCTTTAAAACTTGTTCTGTCACCTATGGCCATACCATAACTTGTCACTCCAAAAGCATCCAGTCTATGGAGTGAAACAAGGAAGCTGTCTTTATTACTTGACTGGAAAGAGAAAAGGAGGCCATAAACTTGACCATCTGTAGATTTTTTTTACTTGCTCTCAACCTGATGCATACAGAGGGTTATACATTAGAGCAGTGTAAGTCACTGACGGTTACTGATGTTGAGCCATTGCTATTTAAAGTGGAAATGACTGTCTGTTCCATCTGTGGTACATGCTTTAAAATAACAGCCAGGATATGGCTCACCTGGCTCTGCTTTCAACATTTGGATTGTTCCAGGATATTTTTGCAGCCACAGGCAAAATGATCTTTATGGTAAATATAGAAAAAGAAAGCAGTAACATCAGACTCACTTGTGCATCTCTTGATGGCAGACTATTCTGGTTTCTCCTCCCCAGGATGAATTGTAACTTAGAGCTGTTTAGGCTTGAAGACGCAGAGAATAAATCTTCAGTTTTGGGTTCTGATATTCTTATGTACCTTAAATAGTACTTCACACTCTGGGTGATGTCCCTGATTTAGTGTGTCCTTAGCAGGTGCAAGCAGGCTACAATAGCATCACATCAACAAGTAACGTAGAAGTAGAGGCGTGATTTAGAGAACAGGCACAAATTGAGTTTTTGCATGGAAGTAGAGGCATTACAGACTCTGCAGTTCTTTCGGAAGGTACTTCTGCTATCATTTCCATTTCACTTTTAAGCTGGAAGCAGAGGGATGTATTTGTGCACGCCTGCTCCTTTCCAAGTGGAAGGTCCTGATTTAATTTGTCTTAGGTCTCTTTTGAGATATACGTAACATGACCTAATTGAAACCTCTGGCATTGCAAGCTTATAGAAGGTGTTGGAACAAACTGCCCAGCAAGGCTGTAGATGCCCTCTCCCTAGAAGCATTCTAGGCCAAGTTGGATGGAGCTGTTAGAAACCTGGTTTAGAGAGAGGTGTTCCTGCCTATAGCAGGGTGTTGGAATTAAATAGTCTTAGAGGTCCCTTCCAACCCAAAACATTCAATGATTGTATGGTTCCATGCTCTGCAGTATTGCTCATGCCAGCAGAGCAGTAAGCAAGGAGGAAAATCTCTTACTCTTCTTCAGGAATGGGAGGACTATGAGTGCTGTTCTTGCTGAATCTGGCAGCTAACCACGAAGCTGCACTAACACCACCAGACTGTCAGAGCTGCACTGCCCTCTTGGGCATTGAGTTAAGGCCAACGTAACTACATGGAAGGAAAAGATGTTAACTAAGGATGAAGGACTCAAAAAACCTTCTGTTCATTGGGCTGCTGTGCCTTTGCTGCCTAGTATTAATGTTGCAACACAGAAGGGAAAAGGCTGTGCAGCCCACATGCTGAGCTGTGAGGCCTTTGGAGGGAGTGTGGGAACAAAGACTAAAGAGGGAAAAGTCTATTATAATGTCAGCTAGTAAAAATTTTATTGCACCTTTTACACATTCCAGGAGATGCAAGGCACTTTAAATTGGTCTGTGGAAGCTGTTGAAGCTTGAAGACAGAAGTGCAGTTTTGGTGTGATTCTTGAATATACCGTGTACTTCTCCATGAAGGACAAAAGAGCAAAGTTTGGGTCCATAAGCAGCTCACTCTCTTTTTTCCACCCTTCCAAGTTAATAAAGGATAGAAGATGTGAAGGTCATAGATTTGCTCTCTTTCTCTCTCTCTCTCTCTTCATTTTGCTCTAGATCCTCAACCTGTCTTTGAATGTGAAAGAGTATTTGGAACCTATGGTCACAGAGAACACAATGAATTTCAGAGGGCTCTCTTTAGTTGACTGATGATCTTCAAACCTTGAAGTTTGTTTATGTTCAGCACTATTTCTTTACTTCTCCATTGCAATCTTGCTAGAGTTTACAGTGCATGGTAATGTACCTGATTTCAGTAAGCTGAAGTCTGTGTGGAATGAACAACCAGCTCATTGAACTCTCTTTTCTTTTACTTGTTCTTGCCTATGAGCAACAGCAAGAGACAACTGATGTACAGCCTGAGGAATTAGCCCCTTCTGGGAGGTTAGTTGGCTAGGCTAGGGAGCTTAGCTGGCAGTCTAAGATCAGTTCCTTCACCGATGAGAGCTGTGGTAAAGAAAGCAGTGATGGCTTGCCTCTCTTCTCCTTTGATAACTACTTCTAAGCTGGTGCTTTGCCACCTTCTCCTGAATCTGCCCACAGCTGAAATGTTCGTGTTCTACTTCATTGCTGAAGCTGCACTCAAGGCAGTGTTTGTTTTGGTCACTCATCTTAGGGCCTGAAAAGGACAGACAGGTAGCTACCAGCCTTTTGATGTGATCTATGGCAGGACAGGGGACAGCAGTGCCTGGGGGTGGGGAGATTCCATGGCAAGTAAGTATATAATTTCCCTCTGGTTTTTATCTGATAGTAGAAACCTGATGCTGTCCAAGACCTCTCATCAGTGCAGCAAAACAATAATTGTGAAAGCTCTCCTTATTTTTTAGTGGGTACGCCCCAGAAATGTGGGTTATTCATGTTGATAGAATGATTGGTTCTAGTATCAATTATTTGCTCTGTTGATGTATTTAACTGATGAACAAATTTTAATCTTTTGTGGAGAGGAGAATAAGCCCAAGTGGGTATCGAGAAAGTCCAAACAGTATATGAGGGGAATGTAGATCTATTCTCACTAATGTTAATGAGCTATCTACAGCACATAAGAGGATGCTTTCTTCTCTCTCATTCTCCCTGTACACCACCTGTTCCTGAAGCTGCTCCTGCTCCGTGTTACGTTCTTCATTGCCTCATTTTTCTCCATAATAACAGTTGTGTTGTCATATCCTATATAATCCTGATGCTCTGCAGGACAAGGAGAAGACATTTTTCTTCTGAAGACTTTGCTATTTGCATTTTAGGTACTTGGTCTGTGAGAAAATGAGCTTCTGAGCCGTGTAGTTACATACAATGTGAGGTAAATTTCAAAAAGCAAAAGGATTATTGAATTTTGTTTGGGAGGAAAAGGGACCTCAATCGATGAGGGGTTCAACCCACTGAAAAGAATGGCAATGAAATGTGCAGTCCTCGGAGGTGGTGAGGGGTGAACTGATAGGGGTGAGAATAGGGACAGGATGGTAAGAATGAGTGGAGAGAGCGAATCTGTCAGTAGATGTAATTAAACTGCTTCAAATGATTTAGGCTACAACAGAGGTAAACTAGTCTGTGCTGAGCACCCTCTGCACAGCCTCACCTATGGCAGCTGGACAGCTGGGCCCTTTGCACTACACACATATCCTGTGATAAAGGGAATAAGAATATTGGAATCCTTATTGGAATAAGGATTGGAAGGAGAGGGACGGAGCAAGCAGCCAATCTGCAGAGGGTAGAGGAGCTGGGATCAAAACTACTGCCTGTTCTTTGAAAGTCATGAAAAGCCAGAGCCTGAGTTTGCTCATACAGGCACCGCTGCTCTGGACTACAGGAGGAAATGCAGCTGAGGAGCTCTCAGGTACGTGTGCAGAGCCAGCCTTGTTGTGCTAAGAAACACGTTTTGATTAACGGTGCACGTGGCAGGAATTTTTCATTGCTGCTAAAGCAATAAAAAGTCCAGAAAGGTTTCCATGACGTTAATTTCAGTTCATTTGAGATAATCCATGTAGAGCTTAAATAATACATGAGATTTACACTGTCAAAGACATGCACTGTATCTCAGCCTTAGCGAAAAGAAATCTGCCTTGTTGACACCAAGCAGCCAATCCAAGAGACAGGACAGAACTAGTTTTTCATCGGCTGCCTGTTTCTCCTCCTGGCTTTCATCTCTCTCTCCTTCTCTTTCCTGTCTCCCCTTTTTTTGTTGATTGGTGTCACCTCACATGCTTAGGATGTCTGCCTGTCTGCTCAGAGTGTGAACACATTCCTCAGAATGCTGATTTGCTCGTTTCACACCAGTGTCAAAATGACTTATTAATTTCAGCACCTCCTGATACTCAATGCCTGATGTGTTGCCATCCAAACATTAAATGACAATAAGCATATGCAGCTGCTGGGCCTAGCAAACTCATTTCATTTGATAATAATGTCATGGCAATATGCTTTAGATCACCGTCCTTTTCATCCTTGTTAATTGCTAGCTGTAGACCTCTTTCCTGTAAGCAGTGCAAGTGTTGGGATGCTGCTCCTCCTAGCCTGATTAGGCATTTTTTCTAGCTGTAGAAATCCTTTTTGGTGGCAGTGTTATTTCATCAAGACATGGATTTTGCTCTTAATTAGCCAACGTGCCACCAGGGATACTTCAGAGTCATGGGTGTGAAAAAGCCTCCAGCAGAGGATGATTCTCTGGGATTAAAATGTATAATATATCAGTGACTTGGGAATAATTGGCAGCTTCGGAGATGGTAAGTTGGCGTTCGCAGTGACAATGTGTTCTGGTGTAATATCAATACCTGTTTCTGTCTGCTTTCCAGATGGCTCACTTCAAACTCAACAAGAACCATTCTGTATAAAACGATGTACAACAGCCAGCGCTGGGGGTGGGGAACGGTTCCCCATTTTTTCTGTCACTGCTGAGCTGCATAACTTTCCCAAAGCATTGTAAACACAGGATTTGTATTCTCTTCAAGAGAAGTGCAACTGCTTAGGCCATATTTGCTCATTCACAGAAAGATTAAAACTAGAAAGAAATCCTCATGCACGTAAAAGCAATAGCAAAAATCTCAGTGTGTGGGTCAAGCAGGATCCTGCTGCTGCCTGAAGTGGTTGGGAAGAATCTACACTGGTCTCCAGACAGGACCTGCCCTGTGGTGCTGCTCTGGAGAAAGCAGTGCCTTGAATACCACTGCTGATGGAGCCAGAGCAGCCTGTTCCCAAGCTTCACAATCATTAGAAGGCTTCAGACTCTCTATCCTTTACTGTCTTCCCTTAAATTTTCTTGTCCCATTTGCCACAGATGAGATGGCAAATGTTTCTCTTCCCATAGCCATCGGTGGACTACTATACCAACATATTCAGTCCCTGCTTCTTTCTGCATTTTCCTGTGGCTTCCTTTCTGCAGACTCTGAGCCCAAACCTGTGTGTATCTGTTCATTTCTTGTTATTAGTCGTATACTTAATTTTAGCTTTTTACTTTGCTTTTAATTTTGTTTGTAAGAAGGGGAATCTGATGAAGTTAGAAAGACTTGAGCTATTGAATCCCTCTTGACATCTTGCATGCGATAACACAGTGCCTAAGGCTGAGTTTCCAATGAGTGGAAGGGATTTCTGCACAGAATAGAAGAAAAAGACCTTTAAAAAAAGTGTTTCATTGAGTTCATTGACACTTTTTGTTCCTAAAGAGTATAACGTTATTTGTTGGCATACATACACTGTCAGAGAGTAGAACTTTGGAAATCTCCTTTAAGATGCCTGTTTTGCACTCCTGGGACAACTTGAAAATAAGCTGCTTCAGAGCTTGGCCAGTAATATCTCAGAGAATGATTCAACCCAGTGGAATTAAAGGAAAAAAATATATATCTCTTGTGTAGATGTAAGAGTTTTATTCACAAAGTATTCAGAAAGTATTTGTGTGTGATGTAATCAAGTTTTAAAAAGGGGACGATTACATCCATGGGGAAATCCATTCTCATGGTGTGAAAACGTGAGCCTGTGTGTCAAATTGTACTGCTACCTGAGACTATTGTAACATTTACAGACTCAACCTAAGTTCCTCCAAGAAATCAGACCCAAACAGTCTCTTTTGGAAATCGTGTGCTTGATTTGAAGCTCACTGAAATCAATGGCAAGTCTTGGGATGCGATTCTAATTGTCGAGAACTTGCAATTACTTAGCACATCTTCTAGAGAGATATATATGATTTCAGCAGTTAAAGATGTTCTTCTCCAAATGGAATGAACTCAAACACGTCTTTCACGCTGCTCCCTGTCAAGCAGTGGTAGACAGATATGTGATCAGGCGTACAGAGATGCCTGGCTTCTAACAGTGGAGCAGAGGCTGTCGTGGTGTCAAATGAAATGCAAGGATGGCTGGTTTGCAGGGGCTATCTTCTTCAGATAAAAGGCCAGTGACCTTTTCACATCAAGCCAGTAGAGAAAAGTCTGGCTAAGGGTGGTATGCAAAAGGATTGGCAAGAGGGCTGCTTCATTGAAGCTGTGCTTCTTTCTCTCACCTTAGGGAAGTAATTTAAGATGTGTCTATCACTTTCCTGAGTCCTCACAGGAACGATGGATTATTCCTTACAAATGGAAACATGAGAAAAACATTCAGAACATTCTGAAATGTTTAAATGATACATTTAAATTAGGAATAGCTCTGTTTTTCTTTTGTGCTTTTGAATCTTCTACGGAAGGGTTTTGTTTTCATAATTAGTTGCCCATCAGAAGAGGTTAATTAAAAAAAAAGAACAGTTTTGGTGGACCATTAAGTCTTGTACCAGGCAGAAATAATGAGAGCTGAATTTTGATATTTGCTTTCTTCTGGTTAGCCAATAACCAAAGCATTAAAACATAATATTTTCATTATTCTCCCCACCTTCAATTCAGGTAAAAGTGAAAAGACCTTATTTAAGATCCATCAAAGAGCACATCTCCTCAGACACTTTAAGGACCTTTGTTTAACTATTTCCTATAGATCATTTGTCCTTGCTATAAGAGGTATTCAATGATAAATCTTTCTACTTGTATCTGCTCAATTCAGTTTGCAGTACGAATATTGCAGTACAAACTATTTTTTGTCAATTTATTTCCCAGTCAGCCTTGATTACCTCACCTGGTTTGCAGTTGGTGATCAGGAGGTTAGAATTTGCTCATGGGTGGCATCTGTGTACCTGACTGTAACACTGCTTTCACCTGAAGTGGCATAAAAGAAACCTGAGCAACCATTTCTCTCATGCTCTAGAAGCTGGAAGTTACCACTGAAAGCAGGGTGGAAAGGTAATGCTTAGCAATATAACAAATGGTAGGAAGGAAAGGGAAAGGGAAAGGGGAGAGGAAGAAGCTTCAGGCAACTGTTGACATCTACCTTGCGATGTGAATGGTTTGTGTTTTCCAGGCTCGTGAAAAATGTTGCAAAATGTAAAAATAGGTGTGATAAAGGTCAGAAAGGCTAGATAGAAAAATAGGACATTGTAGAAAATATGTTAGTGTTCCAATGAGAAGAGAAGTCCCCTTCCAGGAACTTTTTAGTCTTCCATGCAAAACTAAAGATCATGTCCTATTTCTTTCTTCCCTGGTATGAAGTAGCAAGACATTATGTTGAAAGCTTTTTATGATGGTAAAGAATACAGAGGAGAATGATAGTTCTTGAATTCCCACTCTAACTGGATGATTTTCAGTTTTGTTGTGTTTCTTCTCATTCATCAGACTGTTTGGATGTGGTATTTGGGTTGATGGAAGGGAGTAGTAAAACAGAGTGAAAATGTTCATATCAAAGAAGATGCTGAAAAGATGTGGAAATTGGTCTGAGACAGATTTCCATAGTTAGAATAAGAATTCCTCAAATAAACAAGCAGAAAATTGTTCTCATCTCCGGTGCCTGGGAGTCTGTTAAAGTAAAGTAGAACTGACAGAGCTACTCAGAGTCCCTGTGTTTGAGTTAACAGTGGTGCCATTCACACAACAGACGGAAGTTCCTTTACATACATGCACATTTTTAGAAAGAATTACACGTGTTTGCAGGACCTCTATTAGAAAAATGCTGTGAGATAACTGTTTGCTATTGATATTGAAAATAACACAACCATACCCATTTGCACTGAACACTGATTCAGCTCAGAACACTTTAGAACAACGGGGGATCTCAGGAAAGCTCTCCTATGCAAGAACAGAAGTGTGGTGAGGGCCTGAGGGCAAGAACAAGGGCCGCTTGCAGGTTGGTTTGTGATGACTGGTAAAGAGTTAAGTGAAACCCGAAAGCTGTTGGTTTGTGGCACTGCTGCTGTGCAACGTATTCTGGATAAAATCTGTTGTCACAGCTTTATCATCCGTGTAATCAGGTGTGATATTGGCTCTGTGTAGCCCCTCCTGCCTGCTTTCTCCTGGTTTATGCTGGGAGGAAGCAGAGTGGTAAGAGAAAGAAAGGGAACAGAAGCATTTACTTGGTATGAAGTGCTGTTAAAAGGACATCTATGGGCCTCTTACTTCATACGGTTTCATCCTATAAATGCCACTTGAACTAAAACATTCCCTTTCATCTTCCTGACAGAAATATGACACAGTAATTCTTTGTGAAAATGTAGATGATACGCTGCAGTAGTTACAGCGAGTTAGGATTAAGTGGCAAATGCCTAGTGTTAAAGACTTAATTAAAGACACAATAGCTCTGGGAGGTCATTATTGTAATTACAGTGCTGCCTGTATTGTTGTATCCGAGTGCATGGTTGTAGTATCATGTTATCTCTACATAGTGTCCTGGTTTGAGGAAGCAGCTATTGCATACATTTCATGCAGTATCATTCACACAGGCCTTCTGCTAGCCCATCTAAGCCTGAAAATTTGATTCAGGGCTCAGTTTACATTAACCAGTTTTATATGTGTGTAATTCCATCAGCTTTGGTGTGGCCACCATTTTAATTTATTAATTTATTTATTATACTTCAATGCTCTGGAGGAAAACTAGGCCTTTTGGCTTTGGTTAAAATCTGAACATTAATAAAAGGGCTGAAATGTGCCATTTTTGTTAATGCTTTGTGTGTATGGGAAGTGATAAAGAAGAAATAATAGTTCTTGTCCTAGTGTAGTCAACAGATAATTTGGAGAGTAGATCCACAGTTGAGGAATCCAAAAGATCCACATAAAATCTGTTCTTGAAATTAAGGACCGTTAACGTCTCACAGCAACCATTTTCAGCAGTGCATCTGAAAGATGTTCAACATCTTCATCTTTCCTAGAGGCAAGCTTTGTCCCTACAGTGCCTTGTGCAGACTCTGTAGAAGCTCCAAGCAGTGGCACTGCTGCTGCTCACTGTGAGGGGGAGCTCTGCTGCTGACTAATCTCATGCCTGGCAGTGTTTTGATCTGAGTGTTTGAAAAGGGGATTACAATATTATAAACAAAGAAAGGTTAAAGATGGTGTGGGTACCAGTTCAAGAAGAGTCTGGGCGAGATGGATTTCAGGGAACTGTCTTGCCTGCATTAAGCTCACATAGACTGCTGAAAAACATAGATTTTCTTACCCATATTTTTCAAGTAAAATCCAGTGTGAGCTTGGGCCATAGTGTCAAGGAGTTGGAATTCTTTCATTGAAAAGTCCACTCTGAGGGAAAAAAAAAGAGCTGAACCCAGGCATCCAGCCTTTCAGAAGTCTTCTATGAATAGTGGTGTTCAAGGCAAATCTTCTGGGATCTTTGAGTATTAAAGCAGGGCCTGCAAAATGGAACATAGTTAACAGGGAATGTGGAGGCACGCCATGAGACTCAAACTAAAGGCTTTATTTTGGGAGGTGGGAGGTAGTACTTTAAATCACTTCATATGAAGTGATTTGAACATTGAGCTATCTCATCTTTGAGATGATCGAGAGTGGGTCACAAGTCTTTCTTTACTTGATGTATATTAAAAGTGCCCAACAGAAAAAAACAAAACAAAACAAAAACACACAAAGACTCACAAATTTCCATTTTGCATTTTGAGCTTGAAGAGGAGTTCATCATTTCAGTTATCTTAAAAATGTGGCTTGCTGTTGAAATATGTGTTCACAGTTAGGGAGGAGGTGGCTGTCAGTGTTTTACTTCTCACTGGTGATAACCTTCATTGGATGGGAGCAGGCACACTGACAGCAATATGAGAGAACCTCAGAGGAGAGCAGCGGAAGGCCCAGTCCGCTTGGTGCTTGTTGACTGTTCCTCCTAGCAGATCATACCTCCTCTTGTTCAGTAACAGTAACGAGTTCTGGGATTTTTGCCTTCATGGTTAAGTGGGCTGTTGAGAATTTCTCAGTTGTTGCCTATCCAAGCTGAACAAACGTGTTTTCCATCATTCTTCAAGACAGCCTCCTTAGTTCCTTGGCCACTTCTCTGTTCCTCCTTTTAATTAATATCTTTCCTCATAGCATCAGTGCGATGATTCTGGATGTGAGCTATGTAGTTAGAAGATTATCAGCTTTGTTCTCTCTGCTGGGATATTGACTGCTGCAAAATATTGGCTTGGCTGATGTGCACGCAATAATATTGCCTTTCAAAGTCTGTGCTATCTACTACCTTTCCTCCGTTGTTGGTCTCAGTACTAGTATGTCTTGGGCTTCTTCTCTCCAAAGTGCAGGTCATTTTTAGATTATGTTCCCTCCGAAGTCTTACACCTTAACTTGTCAAGGGGTAACTATTTCTCTGACAAAGATCCACAGTGAAAAAGGCATAAAATAAACATTTGCTTTTCCAATAGATTCTGAATGCACCAGGGCGTGTTTCTGTACTGGAAATAATTCTTCCTATAATGTCTTTTTTTGCAATTCTTTATTTCAGAAGTAAATCTTTTTCTCAGTAAAAGTGGGAAGGTACTAAATTCTTGTGGGAGACAGGTTTGTTAGGACTTGAAATAATAACATCTCCTGAATGAGGAGCAGCTGAGAGGTATATTTGAATTATACTTTCATTTAATCAGCCCAGCTGAATCTGGTGCTGAGCTCTGTAAACCTGAGTTCGTGAGTAATTTCAAGTTCTGGTGTCCATTCAGAGTATGTCAATTTAATGAGATTGCCCTGTAATGAATTAAAGTTTTGTGCCAGTGCTGGTAGGAAAGCTGCCTCTGTAAGATGCGCATGCTGGGGTAGGAGGCTGGCACAAGAAGTTTGGTTGTTGCTTTCCCATTTTGTCTTCCTTTCCTCCCTCCTTATTTATTGTCCTGCCTTCTGTGTGAAGAGAAATTGAGAAGACAAGAATGAGTTTAATTAAAATGGATGAGGTCTTTCTCATAGTTTATCATTACCCCCAACCACTAAAATTATTGATCTATATGAAAATGAAATGTTGTGCTTGAGAGCACGGTTTACTCAAAGAATAGCCAAAGCAAAGGGAGCAGCACTTGTATCCCTCCTCTAAGTTGCTACTCCTATGAGGAGTGATAATTGCTAAAGAAAAGCTGAAGCTGTGTGGGCTTTCAGGTTATGATATCTCTTGGTAGTGCTGTCAGGATGCCTGATGCTGCTCCAGTTGCAAGCTGGTGAGTAGACTGTTACAAGAGGAGGTGACCATTGGCAATGCTGTTTCATTTGATCTTGGAAATATTATTTTCTCTGGCAATGCTAGCTTGGAAAGTTGGGGAAAAGATTGGATCTGTTCTGCAAGTTATTTTTATTTTAAATATCTCTTTCTTTCTCCTTTCTTTCTTTCTCTCTCTCTTTTATTTAATGAAAGTCATCCAAAGCTTTTCAGTTTCTAAAAATTAGGGAGGATTGGATTCCCTTATTTCCCATATTAGTTGTTGGAGGCAGAATAAATGGAGAGAGATGAAAAATAAAACAGAGGAGTCCAGGCTAGAAAATGAAAATAATAGCTTTTTTTTCTTTTTTAATAAAGAAAATGCTGTCCCAAATCTCTATCTAACATGTGTTTTTCATGGATAGATATTTCTTTAAGAAAACAAAAGATTGTTCATTGAAAAAAGATTAGATTTGGAGAGTACTGAACAACTTTAATTGTGTGCTCCATTTGATAGCTGCCATATGTTTGGGAGAATGAAATACATTCTCCTTCTTGTTGGCCAGGACAACTTCTCTAATGCTAGCCAAAACCTAATGGGGCTACTGTTGTATCTTGCTATTTTCATAAGCAGAGAATGGGAATAAACCAAAAGAACACACTTGGGTCCTGAATAACGGTGTTTACTAAATATATGCAGACACATGATCTCTGATGACATACATATGTCTATCATGATTGACTTCTGGCAGTTTTTCCAAATGTAGGGCAGGCACCACTGGAAGATATAAAAGCTGTGGCAGAGGATACTCCACTTCTGTTCTTTCTAGTGGCTCCAGTTGTATCGGTAGGTATTTCTGAGTTCTGCCAGGAGTTACTCTGTTGGACGTAGTGCTGTTCAACTTTTACAAAACTGAAAGCACTCTCTGTTCTCACGTGAGCACTGTACAGAGGTCAAGATGGATCTTATCACTTTCAGTATTCTATGATGCTTTTAGATCACATTCCATTATTCTTCGTAGTGGAAAAGGCAAGTTAATTCATAAGGAAGTAAGAATTAATATGTAGCTGTTTGTATGTCTTTGTTAGAATATTTTTATTGTCCTGGTGTTGTCCCAAAATGTAGTCCTTACAGACTGCCTAGGCCTAAATTTTTCCTGTGTTTTTCTTGTGCGTTGAAATTCAAAATTTGCTTCATTCTAGTTATGTTTATGGGTTGCACAGCACATATATCACAGGTTACATTAAGAAGACTCATAACCTAAGCAAATTCTTTTTTCTTTCTAAAATTGTACCCATTTTGCAGAATTGCCTCTAGTAGACAGACTGGAAATCTACAATGGTTTGAACACATGCAAGATCCAGCTTTCTCTGAGGCAATAGTGAGATGGATTAAAGGATCTTCCACTACTAAAAATATAGGCCTTGAATTCAGTGCACAAAGTTCATTAGCATCTGAGTATCAGATGCTAGAGGGGAACAAAGCTGATGTTCCCACAGAAGAGAGTCTGAAGGAGATCTCAAACAAGTATTGCCAAATGCCATGCTCCTTTGCTGAAAGCTTCCACTTCGCCTCTTGGATCCAGGATATAAAATTTGGATACAAAAACACTTTATGACAAGAATCTCGAGTTCTTTACTTGTATCAATGGCCTTTGAATCTGAAGTGCCCTTGTCTGTTGGTGTTTGCTCTATATACTGTGGCTCGGCAGCTGCACATTGAGTCTTCCAGGAGGAGTGTGAATCTGAATTTCTGGAGAAGTTTTTCTGAGGGAAACTTAACGCAACCAACTATTAGAATGAAGGTACTCCAAGACAAGTATGATTTTTTAAATGAAAGAATTTGTCTACAAAAATTAATACAAATAACTTAATGTTGGTACCATCCGGCTCTGCTGTTTATGCCATCAATGTCACGTGAGAGATTATGAAATTCAGGTTGTGCAAGATGTGGAGCTTCCCAGGTAAAGAAAGGCAACTGGAGCTGGACCATATGCTAACCAAAGCCAGAGATGCAAAATAGATATAACCAGGTAGATCTCCACTAATGTCCTTCATTGGGGGATTTTTTTCCTTCTCTGCCTCATCTGAGGACTTCTGTTTTTCATACGTTTGTCTTATGAAGCCATTCCAGGATGGCCCACATCAGGCTATGCCAGTTCCTTTCTTCTGTATCTTTCTCCAGCCTGTTGTCCCATTTGCATCATTAGAGGGTTTTTTTCAGTGTGATTGGCCTTTGGATCCTCACCTTGTGGAGTGCTATGTCTAGCTCAGCACTCAGGACTGTACCATGCAGCAAGTTTGGGATAAAGAAAAGGTTTTTCCATCTGTTCAATTTTATTGGGATTTTTCTGCATTCATGGGTACATTTATTTTCATACATAAATAAACTTATGCTTGTTTTCTACTCAATGTGGTGCTATCTTCAACTTCCTGTATTTATATGTTATGTTTTTGGGCAGCAAAATCCACGCTATTGCTCTCATGTAAGGAGATGGTCCACTCTTGATCTTTCCTGCATTCTTACCTGCAGCTCCTTGTACAGTGTAGGCTTTTTCTACTAATGAGTCAATGTGCTCTAGTGCTCAGAAATATTTTGTTAGGGTGTGAAGTTTTGGACAAATACGCTTTATGTCTGCAAGGCTCTGTGGCCTGTTTTGTATCTGTTCTATGGACATATAGCATGTTTAAACACTGAAGCTCTGGAGACTAGCTACTTTCTGCTCAACGCTTTCTCTTCCCTTTCTTATTTGCACTCAGACTTCACATTGACCAAGGCTACTAGGTGATGAATTCACTCAGAGAATGCCTTATAAAGCAAGGTAAATGGTAGACTTAGCCGATCCCACCAGTCTGCCCAAATACCCTTTATCAGACATTTATAACTAAGCCAAAAGTTTTCCTGTACACAAAGAGTCATTTCCAAAACCTCAGAATATCACAATCTACCTGTTAGTGCTAAATTAAGGTGCTTAATAAATTCCAATGCAAAAATTCTTAGAGTGGTTGTACTAACAGCAAGTTGCATTAAAAGGACTATTTTCCTCTATAGGGATTTCAGTAAAGAGACAATGTTTATTTTTTCAATAGAAAATTGATTGTAACTAAGAGGATACTTGGCTTGAAAGTGGGAAATTATCATATCATATGATTAAATGAAAGCTTACCTTGTTATAAGGTAACTAGACATATCCCAATAGAATTGAGACAATGTTTGATTAAGCCAGATTTTCCTACTTTATATTCAAGGAACAAATTAAAGAATAATTGAGATCCTTTTCAGATCTTTTATAAGCTGAATATATAAAGCTGCAGCTCCAGGTGGCAAAGCAATTAGCTGATGAATAAAATCAACCACACTGTCATTCGTCAGATGTTTAAATTCTATAAGCCAGATAAATTAATGTGTTCCTTAAGCCAAATAAACGGTCACGCTCTTCATGTTACCTCTGAGCTCCCCTGGGAATGGGCCTGGGAACATGTTGATAGAAAACCTAGGAACTATCTCATCAGAAGGGTCATAATTAAGTTGCCTGTTTTTGTGTGTCTAAAATAAATGTTCCCTTTTATTGAAAAGATGGCTGTAATGATGTGCTATGCTTTATCAAATGAGAGGATAGGAATTTAAATCAAGTGCAATTACATGCTTGCCTCTTACTGGAGATCGGATCTTGGTCTCGGAGTTGGATGGGGCTAGTGTGGCATAGTCCTTGCTATGGACAGTGATGCTGTGGGAATATTTGCAGCTCACATCCTTGTTTCTGTGCACACAGTGAGGTTTGGGGATGACAAATTGTGTGGAGAAAGAAGAGCTTTGCTGTCTTCAGGCAGTGATGCTGAGTGCCTTCCTGCCCCGCACAGGGTCATGCCCTCCTGTAGAGCCATTCCTGGTGCTCTCCCTTCTCTCTGCTTCTTATGGGCTGGGAAAGCTGTGATCTGTCACAGGGTTTCATTTGCTTGAGCTAATGCTCAGTTTGGCTTTGTAAATTTGGGGTAATTGAATGAGAGTTATTTAACCTTAAAAGGACTAATTTCTCCATCCGCATTTGAACTGGAACTGTGGTTTTTAACTTTAGTCTTTTTATGTTTGAGTTTATCAAGTAAGGATAAAATGCATTTCTTCCTGTACTGATGAGTCTATCTGAAATGGTAATGTGGCTGTTCAGGCTGTTTGATACCCAAAGCCAGCCAACAGAGGCATGGTCAGAGCCCAATTTTGAGTTCTTGGTATTTTATAAGAGTTGGCTGGGAGTAAGCATTCCTATTTCCACAAACATTGGCTGTCATAAGTGATTTGCAAGTATCTACATCTTTACGTCATTGGTAAGAGGAAAGAGATGGACTTTAGTAAACTTGATGCGTCTGCAGGCAGAGGAAATGTGAACTCTGAATAATTCTGGTGTTTGTTTGCAGAGGGAAGAGGGATATGATAAACAGCGGCATATTTTTGCAACTTGGAGGCGTAATATTTGGATGGATAGGTCTTTGGGATGGAGCTTGCCAGCTGGATCTATGTCAATTAATCTTCTTCAAAAAATCTCTTTTTCCTTTTTATTTTTTCTTTGCTAATAATACCGTGTTAATCTTTCCCTGGGTACCTCGTGTCCTTCATTAAAAACCACTGTGTAAGTTGCTCAGGTGATGAGTAGCACGGATACCATTAAACGTGTGATAGTTGGGTAAAAGCAGTCTTGCACTGCATAATTACACATCTCTAATGAAATACTACTCTTCATCATGATAGCTCAGTGATGGTGAGTCTGTCTGTAACTTGCTGACAGGATGCTTGAGATCTGGTTGGAGACAGGAACGGATGCTGTGGTGTATTTGCCTTCCCCTAGCATTTCATTACCTCAAAGCTGGTTTCTACTTAACAGGGGGAGTACTGATGCCTGTTCCCTAAAGTTAATGCTTATTTTCTTTCTTTTTAAACAAAATTCACATTGGAAATTGTTTTGTCATTTTAAAAATTATTTTATTTTTTAACTCCTAGTTAAACCTCTGGTACTCCAAGCAACTAAAAATAGCACTGAAGTTATTTATACTGGGACTAGTGAGATGCTGGCAATCAGTGCAGAACAGCAAGTGCCAGACATCTCTATGGATGCCTTTCACAGGGATTTGTAGAGCTTGTCAGTTACATTGTAATGAAGGTTCATAAGAAGGAAACAGAGCAGCAAGAAACACTTTGTAATAATGAAAAGTGACTGAGGGATTCTTTACTGGGGTAATTAATTTTTATATATGTCATAGCTTTACCTGTACCTTGAAGAGAATGATGGCTCTCACAGCCTTGTTGCAGCAGAGCACTTCTCTTTGAAGTAAAGGAGGCTGCCCACGTGCTTTAGGATCTCCATTTTCCTTGGGCTCTGGAATACTTGAGCTGTTGTAGCTGGCATTAATGGTGATGGTAAGGTGAGACCTGAGCATCAGCTGGATTTGATCTATGTTCCAGAACTTGCATCCCCAAACAGCTGTAAAGTAGAGGGAAGTTAAAAAGAGTTCGAGGTCACCTGAGAGGAGGTATAGAACAGGAGGCGTTCAGTAGGCCTTGCTATTTGTCCTGCCCCTGTTGTAATTCCTCCAACTAAAAGTGTTTCTGAAGTTCTGGGCCAAATCTCTCCCTTCTGTTTTTATAAAACAAAACCCTGGCTATTACTGGTGTATATTTACTGGTGTAAGCAGAAGCCAGTCCTGCCCATCGTGTCAGACATCACCCATCGCTTCCAATAGCAGGAACCTGGTACCAATATCCATAATAAACTAGGAGTAGTGACATGAGATTCTGAATAGCTTTTGAATATACAGATTGGATTTATTTATCCCTTACATCTAGGCTAAACTAAAGACTTTTATTGCAAATTGTAGCAATGTCAGTGTAAGATTTTTAGCAACTACCTGTGTCTGTGTTCTGTTTGCATTGCACATGCAAGATGTTATTGTCTTCCTTGCAGGTTTACGAGGAATTTTTTTTGTTAGAAAGCTTAGTTCTACTTGTAGACAAGAGCAGCACAGAATGTGGTCGTCATCTCAGCATCAATAATCACTGAGAAGAACAAATCCATGGTTTTAAAATTGGAACAAATGTGAAAACATTTGGCCAAGTGTAAACAATCACCTCTCACAGGACTTACTGAATTCAAGATAAAAGCATAACAAGAGTTTTCCTCCCATCGCAGGAGAGCAGTTATAAGGAAAAATATTACTTTGAATTTCTTGTGCACAAAAACAAGTGAGTGGAAAATCCTCCTTTGCCCATCAGTGTTGGGTGCAGTTGTGGATCTGTGGGTCTGAGGGAAGAAGGAAAATACATGATCACTCCATCTTAGTATGCACTCGTGTTTTACATCTGCTCACTCAGATGAGTGATATTGATTCACAAGAGCATTTTCAAGGCGTGCCTAGCTTAAATCTTCTGACTTCTTCCATACATGTTAGTTGAGATAACACTCTTAACGTTTAAGAACCCACTCAAGTACTCTGCTGGATCTGGACTTCATTGCTTTACAAAAAAAGAATCAAAAGCAGAGAATCCAGTTGCTCTGCTTAGGCTATTTAGGAGCTGTGAAATGTTTTGTTGCTGCAATAAAACTTGACTTTGCAGGTAAGGTATCCAACTTATGAGCTTGCTGTGCTCGTTTTCTGAAATTTTGTGCATCTCCAAGGAAAGAGCAAATGGAAGGTGTTTTGTTTTTTTTTTAACCTGCTAAAACTATCGTTTTCCTGTATTTCTCTTCTCCTACCTTCCCCCTCTTTCCCAGACTCTGGTAATGTTCAGATATCTAGAGGGAAATGTATAAATGTTAGGCTTGAATGCAGTCTGATATGTACATATAACTGAAATCTGCTTTCTTTCCCCAAGATAATATCCAGTACATCACTGAAGGGTTTTCCCACACTTTGCAAAATTGCATCTTTTAAGCAATATTTTAATGACATTTTGGAGGGCAATTTAAACCCCAGATGAACGTATGTTTTTTACTTCCCACTCCCTGGAAGTTTTCTGCTACTGAAAAGCAGTTTACCAGAAGCTGCAGTGCAGCTGTTACCATTTCAGTATTAAAAAACTGCAAGAAAATGGGGCCCAGTGTTATCATATTAATAATATATTAGCATATATGTGCATATCCTACAGGATGGAGAGTAATGTACTGTGTGAGTGGAGGCAACATAAACAGCATTGTCATGGGACAAGCAATTATAGAGCTTACAAGTAGCAGAGCAAAGCAGGAACTGCAGGGTAGTCTTCTGTAATGAGAGATGGTGCAGTAAGTGGTTTAAATTCATCCTTGTGTTGTGTCCTATTTTTATATGTGCTGTCACTGTTTATACTGCATATTTCAATTAAAAGCGTAGTTTTGTTCCACAGGAACAATGCAGAAAACTGCAGACATGACAGAGTTATGGTGGCTTTTGGAATTCTTTTGCACTAACTGTTGTAATGTTAAAAGATCATTTCTTCTACTGCTTCAAATGTTCTGCATGTTGTGAGCAAATAATAGTCATGCATGGCAGCTGCTGAACTATGGGCTTGGGCCCACTCCTGTTTACCTTCACTGAGGAGATGACCAACTTCATTGTTCACTTGCTGCCATTATTTTCAGGAAGAACATCAATTTACAGCTAATGGTCGATTCAGAAAAAATCAACAGCTGCACATTAATTTCAGCTTAACTTTTCAGCAAACTATTGATCATGGATGAAAATGAGAGACTTAAAGAATAGTTTAAAAATTTTTTTAGGCACTCCAAGCAATTCCAATCTTGGCCATCCTTGCTCTCCTTCCTTTGGAGAAAGTAAATAATTTCACTATTGAGATTGAACAAATTGGAATTGACTAGTAATGTCAATTTTAGAGCAGCTTCAGAAATGCTGCTTTCTGTTGATCTACAGCTGATCTACAGAAGTCACAGCTGTTACTTGTCAGCAGTCTTCAAGCAGAGAAAGGCTGTGGAAGGCCTCATTTCTCTGCTGGGTGTTTTGCTCTGACAGTAGAATAAGCAACTTCCTTAAGGTGCTACCCCTGAATGAACGTGCAAGTATTTATGAAGGAAGAGTGTGATGTCACACTGGAACAGGCTGCCTAAGGAGGCTGTGGATGCCCCATCCCTGCAGGCATTCAAGGCCAGGCTGGATGTGGCTCTGGGCAGCCTGGTCTGGTGGTTGGCAACCCTGCACATAGCAGGGGGATTGAAACTAGGTGATCATTGTGGTCATTTTCAACCCAAGGCCATTCTATGATTCTGTGAAGAAGGTAAGCAAAGCACATGGATGTGTCTTGTAGTATCGTGCTGTCTCTTTTGGATTTGGCTTCTAGGTCATGATGTATTCATGACTGCAGTGCTCTAGAGGCATTGCTTCCCTCAGCTGATATGGCTGGCAGTTGATGTAGTGTGTCTGCTTGCCAGTGGGATTTGCACATGGAGGATACAAATGCTCTTTCCTGCATTCAGGTGGAAAGGTTGATGGCAGCAATTCCCTGTACCAGGATGAAGGAAGGGATGCAGCAGTTCCTATATATTCTGTGAGCATATTGCACTTGCGAGCAAAATGACTTCTCCAGTTCTAAAGCTGTTTGCCCACAGCTGAATCATGTCGAGAGAGCAGCTGTGTTGTCCCAGTGAGGTGCATTGCCTACTGGTGGCTGCATACCTCTCTCTGCTCCATCTCTCATTGCATCTCATCAGTGGCCTAAGCCCCTGAGTACCAAGACCATAATTTGACACAGGGATGTAGTCACTGTATTATGAGTGTGTGCCATTCCTATACAATGTCCTCCTCATCCTACTCACTAAACTGTATAACAAATAATCTGTGGTGGCAATGGGATTAACACATTTGACCCTTAATGGCTCAGAAGGAATAATTGTGATGTCTCGGGTCAATAATTGTGTGAACTAAGGAGGATTTGCTTGATGCACCATAACGTCTCCTTCAGAGCCATTCATCCTTTTTGAGGGCCTATGAACCATTTGAACTTTTAAGTCTGTGTTCATTATGCTCTGTCCTCTGTGTGCATGTGGTTAAGACCCAGTACATGCTGAAAGTAAACTCTCCAGTATGTTGACAGATCCTCCCATTTAGCTCTAAGATACTACTCTTCTGTGTGATTGACAAATGTCTCTTTTAAACACATTAAGTTCTACAGCCAATCTGAGATGATACTACAGTAATAAATTTTGGTATAGCTATTGCTGAGCAGCCCAGGAGGAATTTCTGTTCCCTCTCACTGTGCTAGACCTGCCTCCTCCATTTATGCGAACTGTTGGTCTGCTGGGTTTTCCAAAGAGAGGGAGAAGGAATCAGGGACAGTTAGCTTCTGGGCTTTTGTTTGGGTCTTCTCCAAGAAAGCTTATTTCTATGTGTGTTTATTTCTCTTAGGTCTCTTCCATTCCCCTGTTCTACCCCTGCATGCTGCACAGATAAGGGCAAATAGCTTTTGAGTTTGAATTTAAGGAAGGCAGGCCTTTCTGATGGAATTAAAAGTGTTCTTTCTCTGAAAAGTAACTGCTGTTTTTTGTTTGTTTGTTTGTTTTACCATCTTTTTGCAGATATAGTTTGGGAATAAGAAAGAAAACATAGAACTAAAAAAAAAAAATTAGATTCTGAAAAGGATGCACTGAATTAATGTCAAATTGGCTGTGAGAAACTCAGAGGAGTTACGTGTCAAATTGCAGGAAATGCTTTCGGTCTTAGCACACACTTGAGGAACAAGTATATGCAGCATATGATTATTTTTTCAGTCATTTTTCTAATGCATTTGGCACTAATGGTTATAATTCCATAATACCTTATATTGTATCCATCACCTTGGTTGATATAAACGTGTACTACAGATTAAATACTTTGCACATCCTGGAATCCTGGATCCTGGAAGTACTTTTCCTGGGCTGGTGTTTGCTCATCAACAGCTTTTAACTCCTCAGGCTTCCCTCTCAGAAGGAAAATATTTGCAGTTCTGGTAAAGACTCACACAGCCTTTAGATTTGAATCCTTGCAGAAACTGAGCCCACTGCCTGCAAAATGCAAGAACAGAGGCCAAATGGCAAATGCTGCTGGACACAGAGAGCATCTGTGGGCACTGATATGTGGCATTTCTCAGGGAAACAGCAGTAGGTGGAAAGCAGAACTCTGCCCAACACGATGTCCTCTAATGGTAGAGACTGAGAAGAGTCTTCTCAAAGGATGCAGAATTCTTTCTTTACTTCTGGTAAACGGTAACCCGGGTGCTAATTAATCGCCAGTGCCAGCTGAGCACCTCACTGTCCAAGAGAACTTTGTATTGGCACTGATAGAAGAGCAGAAGAGAAAAGTGGCGGCTTGAAATTTACCACAGTCATTTTTATTTTGTCTGGTGTCGAGAAAATACATAGTGCCATCTAAAAAGCACGTGAAGTTCCTGGTTTGTGCGAGCAGAGGACTTGGAGTTTCCCTGTACAGTGTTGTTTCAGCCCATCCTCTATTTTCCACCAAAACCACACGGGAGCAGTGTGGTCTAGCCTTTGAGAAAGGAACGGCTGCTCTTTCCTCTGATGACTGAACTTATCTGTCAGAGGATGTCTCAGCGTGAGATATAAGAGCACCAAACTGATGACAAGAAAAATATTTCACAGAATATTCATCTTTCACCTTGCAAATACTCCTTTGTGAGAAATCAGCTTGTCAGTAAGGGCTACTCAGGATAGCTGCTATATTGAATGAAATATAGAAGAAAGACTGCATTTTGTGCTGCTACATTCCATGATTAGATATTATGGAGTGAAAAAAAAAATAAAAAAAATCCTATGATTGTGATGCGTCCATTAGCTATAATCATTCACAAATGGAAGATGCCAATATTTCATTTCATATGTCTGACAAGATGTAGTTTCCAAGAAAAAGGAAAAGAACCACACCTTGGGAAAATGCTTCGGGAACCTTCTGGGTGAGGGCATGGGTGCAAACATTCAGCATTACAGGCTTTGTGCTCATCATTTAGAAATCATTTCAGATTTAGAATCCATGCACATTCTCGTAACCAATGACTTTTCTTATCAGCAGTATGCATTACATCCTTTCTAAAAGGTCAGGTGTGGCTACAGTATGGAGGAAAAGGGCTTTGAAGTATGCGATACTCCTAGAAGAAGAGAAAGAAAAGATTATTGTCATGTTTAACCCCATCTTTTGGGATCATAAGATGGGAGCACCATACTGTGCTCCAGGGAGAGACTCCATTACTGGGTGCAGAAGCACAGATTGTTTGCATGCGGCTTGTAGAGAATGAAAAGCCTCTCCTGGCCCGCCATCCATCATGGCTCATTCTTTTCTATCTCTCTAAAGGCACTCCATGTTCAAACTCTTAGTAACACCTACACAGTCCTGCCAGAATAAAGCAGCCTACAAGCACAAAACAAGGTATAGAAAGACTCAAGGTACTTCTTGTTCTATTTCCTTCCTCCCCAGAGCAGTGAGCAAGTTCTGTGACTCATTTCAGAGAGAGGGATTTTATTTCAGCGGTCTTCAGTCCCTGTTTGTTTACGCATAGAAAAGAAGAGTGCCTGTTGTTTTGATAAGACTTCTAAGATCACTCTTTCGGCTGAGTTTTATGTGGCTAATTATGAAACAGAACTGCCAAATCTCATGTTTGATATTTTCCATAAAGCCTGGTGTCAAGCAATTATCATTATTTGTTCTTATGTTCCCTTTATTTTGGAAAAGGGAGGACTGTGATTTTCATAGATTTGGCACAGAAGTATAGGAAATGTGTAGGAAACTGACTGCTAGTAGTAAGTACTAAAAATGGAAAGAAAGTAAAGAACTCCAAACAAATACAATGACAATTTGAGGGTAATCTTATTTTTTTTTAGTGCAAATTGAAGGTTGAAGTGAACACCACTGGCTTTGAAACCTCCCCCTCTTCTCAAAAATGAAGCAGGACCCTTATTTATTTGTCCAGCTGTTAAGGCTGAGTTGGGTACAAAAAGATGCAGCCAGTCAGCTCTCCAAGATCTTCAACTATCTCAGCACAACAATATAGTTATGTTATAAAGGTATGCTGTAATACTGACTTTAACAGAAGTCTTTGTGCTTTCAGTAGGGTGGTACTACAAGTCTGGAGCCTTGCTGTCCATGACTAAGCCAGTGATCCCTCCTGGATGCTGAACAGTTTAAAGAAAAAAGGAAAGAGTGAGTCAGACCTTTGTAGGGGAGATCAGTTGAAATTCAAAAAGGAATGAAAAGAGCTGATAAAGTTCAGAAAAGGCTCTAGATGACATCTGGTACTTCTCTGAGCTGAGGCAGACTGATTCCTTAGGAGATGAAATGAGTGATACCAGCAGACCTGTTTCACTCAACAAATGCAATATGGCAGTGCCCACTGGATGCCGTGGGTTTCTCTAACAAATGAAGTGCAGTCTGTCAGTCCACTTAGAATCTGACCTCTTCTCAGGGTAACTTTGCAAACATCATCTCCTCTGACCACACCGTTAAACAACGTTTGACAAAGCACTAGATCCCAATTCAGCAATTTCAAAGGGGCTGGGTAAATTCTGTCATGCTAAGTACTCTAGGGAATTTGCAGCATCTGCTCCTGTTTCCAGAACTTTGAGGAAATACTGATACATTTCTGAAGCCAGCAACCAAATGCAATTATTGTATCTGCATGAGGAGCAACAGTTGCATGGAAAAGTGTTGTAATGGAGACAGCTTCAAGGTTTGATTCAGCAGAATCTTCCTACTAAGGAGCAAGGCTCTGGAACATCCTAGTACAGTTTAGAAAAGCAGTTGGGCAAATGCCTGGATTAAATTGAGAAGCCGTGATAAATAGTTTGCATACTTGCTTCCAGTACTTGCATTACTCACAGTTGCTACTGGGGGTGGTTCACCTTGCTTGCAATTCTGGCCAGTTTTTATCAGGTTCTTACAAAGGTTATTCTTTCAGTAATTTATCATGCTTCTTTTTTATAAAAATAATTGATTTTATTTTATTATTTCCTTATGGTATGGCAGTAGAGAGTGAATCTTCCCACAGGCATTCAATTGTATTTTGTTGTGTGGGACAGATGGCATCAGAGGAACAGTCTGACAGAATGGCATCTGACATAGAAGTGTGTACGAAGCAAAGGGGTGGAAGTGAAATCCCCTGTGTGGAATAAATGGCCCCCACTGACATCTGTTGATGCTTGCTGAGTGTTTATGGAGACCAAACAGTGGATGTGAGCACAGCTAGGCGGTGGGTGGTGTTTTTCAGCAGTGTGACACTGCTGTGAAGAACAAGCCACATTCTGGACAGCCATGCAGATTTGTATGAGTGCAGCATGGCTCTTGTTCATCACTGGTGAAAACACGCAGCTAATGGTGGTGATTGTGTTGAAAAATCTTGTTTTGTGGCTGAGAACTTGCTCTATCAAACAGTGTTACTGTGATCTTTGTATACGTTGTCATTTCCATGGAAACAAATAGAAGGCATTACTTTTGGACCATTCTACCTAACAGAGGGAAATCCTTAGCATGTGATTTGTTTATCCATTTTTGGGGGGTGAAACTCAGGTTGATGGCACAGATACCTGGATAGGAACATTCTATCTTTTCTATCTAACCTCTCAGTATTAGACCAGTGTAAAATGCAGAAGAATTCCAGGATTAATAAGATCATCATCAATTTCCTTCTGTACAAAAATGTCTTGTTGTTAAGTTTTAATGAAAAATAATGTGTAACAGTTTATTAGGAATGTAGAAGATGTGCAAAACACGAGTCAATATTTTAAGGGTTGAATCTTTGTTTTTGTTGAAATTGGCATAAATCCCCCAAAATCAATGGAGGTATCTAGGTTTACACCAGCTGAAAGGATCTGTCCTCAATTTTCTTCTGTTTTTATGGTTTTTCCAGCCCAAACACAGAGAGTGAAAAATAAAATACTACAGTGTTATTAGACTGCATATAGCTGAGGCAGCATCTAGAAAATAGCTGCGTAAACACATACAATATACACGCGATAATCTAAGGTGGAAGGGAGAAGGTGTCTCTGTGCCATATTAGTTCTGTGACTCTGAAGTCACAGTGCATGGCTGAATAGTGTTTTTTTTTTGAGGAAAGCACTCAGGTTTGACAATGTACAGCCAACACTGCAACCCAGGCAGGGCTGCTGGCCTTTGTTCCAGTGAAGTCCCTTGTGGATGGTGGGAGAGCTGAAGGCAAGGGAAATTAATTCAGCTGTTTGCTGGAGGAGTTGTTGTTTGGAATAGTGGTATCTCCCCAGAAGTGGAGCAAAACGCTGAGGACTAATGATGCATTTTAAGCTTCAAAGGTGATGGGAGAAGCAGAGGGGATCTCAGAGGAACTTGCAGAGGGCAGGAAGAAAGAACAGAGGTGTATGCTTTGGTAACAGAGGTGTGATACAGGTTTGTGAAACTGGCTAAGCAAGAAAGGAACTGAATGAAGAGAAGCAGGGACTGTGTGAGTCAGAGAAGATGATGTGAGGCAGCTTCTTAAACTAATAAGATGACTTTGATGTGTGCCTGAAGAGTGGTAGAAGCATCAGAATATATGGGTATGTGAAGTGTTTTGCCCAGGCACATGGCTTTTGCAGCCATTATGGATGAGCATGTCTAATTTGCTTCGTCTGCATGTTCCTGGGGAGGACAGCTGCTCAGCCAGCACACCGGTGAGGTTGAGAAAGAGTGCATCTCTGCTAGTGGGGCAGCAGGAGTGTCTCTGCTGGGGTAGGGAGCAGAAAGTAGCTGGACTTGTGGATCCCATTTCTTTGAAAGGATGACAGATGTATGTCCAGAGAGTGGTTCATAGAGGCCAAGGAAAGAGTGTTTGTAACAGTCAGCTCAGATGAAAGGAAGAGAAAAGCACACAGGACCACGTGTGTTAGGCCAAAATGCAGCAACCTCAAAGGAGTTCAGTAGTGAAAGTCTTCCCAGGCTGTGTGGGAAATGATCAGTTATGGTTTAGGGAATGGAATAAGAAGTGAGAAATCTGGGTTCAGTTCCTGGCTCCTCCTTAATGAGTCATTTTATCCTCTCCATGGTATGGTTTTCCATGTGCAGTGTAAAGGCAATTCTTTTTCTCCTGCTCTGTTTCTTGGATTGCAAGGTCTTCATTTTCTTTACAGCTGCTGTCAGGCCCTGTGGCTCTTCATGCTATCTCTCAGTATTACTGTCATACGAGTCATTAGTGTCAGTAATTAAGGGTCAGTGTAATACAGACTGTGGGAAAGAAAACTTTGGAATAGGTACTTTTGTGTTGGATCTGCCATTTCTCTAAATCTGAGCTGGTTTATGGCAATGGGAAAAGTGAAAAGGACATCATGATTGCAGGCCACCTGCTTTTCTTGCACATGGGTAAACTGTTGTCAGGACAGAACACGACAGTGAATGAACAGAGCTATGCAGGTTATTGAAATACTTCATCTATGTGTTTTTGTTTCAGCTCAATAGTAAGTGTCTTCATAAATGTAAATTCAGAATGATCTTCTCTCTTCATAAATCTGCCCTTTTAGATAGCACTTTCTCAGGCAAAAGCAGATAAGTTTTGAGGGGTTAGATATTGAAGGAATGTATTCAAAGTACAAGACGGTGTCAAGATAGACTGGAATATTTCTTGTCATAGGGAAAATTCCCCTCATCATTTTAATTTAGATACAAAACAGAACACACAAGAGGATCATGAGAATCTATAGGAGGTAATACCACCAACTTCTCACACTTTAATTAAAGTTCATTTCCAAGATAACATGACAAGTCTAGTTGGAAATGAGTACATGGCTGTGTTGCTGACCTCACTGAAACTGCTGAGATGGGGCATATTATGTTTTTTAGCAGTGTGTCATTTAGTCTGTTCAGCCTTTTTCTTCTTCTTCAAGGAGTTAATTTTACTCTTGTATCTCAGAGCAGTCTGTCTGGAAGGTGACTGTGCCATAAATCCTTACATGTCTACTCCTGCCCTTACTCTGTGGAACATGGGTTATTTTGGAGAGCTATCCACCCATGTCCTTGGACAGTGGGTCACTGATGTGCTCCTGCATGCCCATAGTAAAGTGAATAGGAATTGCCACATCTTAGATTTGTGCTAGCCTGTGCCCCATTGGAAGAGTGACAAAGGAATGGAAGTGTAATACTGTGACACTGGGAGTCTCTGACCACTCTTTCATGTGTTTTCCAGAAAGTAACTGCAGCACAAACTGCAGGTTTCACCTGCCTTTCTTTAAGGAGCTCTGAATGGGAGGGAAGATACATTGGTCACTCCAAAAGTAGCGTCTCCTACTTAATTTCATGGAAACTGTAACAGATACAGAGAGCACAGTGACACTTTTTGATAAAGTAAATTTCCAGCTACAAAACACTGTTTTTTTAATAGACCAACCATCGTTAGCTGTGTATCTTCACCAGCGATGAAGAAGAGTCTTCAAGATGTGCTCATAAACATCTGCACCAGCAGAGGTGACCCACTGCTGAAACATAGCACTAATCACCTCACTGTGCTCACATCCGCTGTTTGGTCTCCATAAATATTCAGCAAGCATCGATGAATGTCGGTGGGTGCCGATTATTTTACATGGAGGAATTCAGTTCCATTTCTTTGCTTCATCTGCACTTCCAAGTCAGACTGCCCCTCTGCTGCCATCTGTGTCCCATGGCAACAACATGTAATGGAATACTGGTGGGAAGGTTCAACCTCTACTTCCATACTACCAGTGTCTACCTCTGACATCACTGGCCAACATAATAATATAGAAGGCATTACTTTCAGAGCAGCCCAAGTAGTTGGTAGGTTTGTGGGTTTTCTTGTTGTTATTGTGTGGTGTTTTTCCCCTCTTTCAACAAGTATTTTCTTCTATTAAAAAGAAACCCATATTGAGCTGCTTCATCAGTAAGCGTCCTGGTATAGAAATTAAATTGTTCCCTGGTGAGTGAAATCTTATCCTACAAGACTTTAGAGACACTAAATGGATCTCTCTGTGTAGCTTTGTCTGTGTGCATGCAAATGCATGCATGTAATATCTTTTACATGACTGAAATCCTCAATGTGCTTAAATAAATGGAGAAAAATATTTAATGCTTAACTTCACCAGCAGCTCCATCTGAAACACATCATCATTAGTTTTATGATACTAATTGTATTGAGACTCCTATTATAACCTATTGTTTTACTGCACTAGTCCATTAACCCATGGGTAAGGAGCAGTAGTGGAAAGCCTATTCTTCTATCCCAAGAAACTGAAGTAAGGTGTTTGTTGTCAGTTAAGGATTTTTCAGATCATTGTAGTCTAATGTGAATATTTCTACTCTCAAAATTCAGGGGCTATGAAAACATGACTTCAAACCTCCTATTAGCCTGAAATGTTTTTTGATTTCAAACACTTGAGTGGCAAAATAGCTTCAGAAACTACATTTGGTGCTGAGAATCTGAAGGCGCGTGGCTTTGATCTGGGTAGAAGAGTTGCGGGGGGCTGTGGTTTTTGTTTAAGATTTCCAGCACGTCGCTGTTAATCAAATGTTCTGACAGGGCTCTATGAAGAGGCTGATACATGCTCTGCTTTCTAAAACATACATCTGGCACACTCCTGTCATGGCCTAAGATGCAAAGATGTTCACTGGTGGCTTTTCTAGTAGAATGGAAAGTCTTCGGACATTACCAGCATCAATGGCAACAGAATAGGTAAGTGGCAGGTTGGCTGAACCTGTGTTCATCAGCTTCTTAGATACACTGCAACATTTGCCAAAGGAATCAGGAATTCCTGATGCTTATTTTTCACTCTGATTTAACAAGAGTTTAAAGACTCCAGCTTCCTATTCGGAATTTAAGGAATTAAAATCTTAAAATGGAGGGGAAAAGAGACAGACTCCTACACTCAACTTTTCTATTTGTTTAGGGTTCAGGTGGGCAAAGAGTCCTACTCTGCCTTTGGTGATGATCAGAAGGAGGGGCTATCGTGCATGCTGAGGTTCAATGAGGGATGTGGTTCCCAATGGTTTGAGAGCAGAGGGAAGGACGTCTGTATCAAATGCTATGCAGCAAACCATTGGGGAGCAAGTGAGAGAGCCTGTGAGGGAACAAAATGAGCACAGCTGAGCAGAGAAGTGAAAGCCTTGCCTCCCTTTTTGCCTAATTGGCTGCAGATGGTGGCAACTTGTAGGGGTAACTAATAAGGTAGAATACAGCGCAGCCCAGCCAACTTGGCAGGGCTGTAATGTTTCGCATGATTTAGTCCCTCTCTCTGATTCTCTATCATGTGCCTCTTAAACGTTGAGTCAATAAATAGAAGTGCCTGCCCTGTTGGGAATACCTGGAGGATATAGGATCTGGTTATTAGTCTGTGGTGGTTCTGCAGTGTGTGTTTGAAGAGGAAAATGCAGCCTAGGACATTGTGATATCGTACAAGGACATCTCCTCTATTTTTGGTATAGCTATGGAAAGGTTAAGTGGACTTTGTCAGCATGGTAAGCAAATAATAGCACAGCTACTGCCAACTATGTGGGAAAGAGAGTTCCCCTGCTGGGAAACTGCTGGCTGGCACAGCTATAGCTGCAAGCTGGTTGTGGTGATGCAGAAGAGGCTTGGAGTTGTGGCAGGAAGGCGGCAAAATCAGCTGAGATCTGTCTTTGCCCTGCTTCATTCCTGAAAGCTGCTCATGTCAGCCCCCTGCAACAAGGTGGAGCAGTTCAAATAATTCCAGCTTGTTCTTTGCGTTCACAGTGTCCTTTCCCCAGGAGGGGGCATTTTGACCCTTTTGTATCCTACAGCAGTACAAAGGTACTGCGCCCCAGTGCCACAGCACTTGCCTTACTTTTTTTGCTCTCAACACCGAATACATATTTCTTTCTCTTCAGCCATATGCATTAGCACAGCTTTGGCGTTTAGAGGCCAGTTCTAAATCTGGCTGAAGCTACTGATATTTGGGAATATAGAAATCTTCTTATCTTCCTTTGCCTTTCCCTTTTGCCCCAAACTTAACTCTTTAAACAGGGTGCTCAGATTTCAGTCAGTTGAGTTATCCAGCCACTATTGCTCAAGGCACTTACCTCACCATCAAGAGAGGTCTCTCAGCCTAGGAATTTTTATGCCTGCAGCATTTCATTTGAAGGAAGGAAATGCTGTTATCTCCGTATTACAGGGGAATAGCCAATGTTCGGAGTGAGTAAACGGCTTGTCCATGTTCCTCACATGGTCACTGAGTGGGATGAGTGGAGCCCCTGGTATTCCGTTGTGACCCTTCCAGTCCTTGTATTCTGCCCTGGGCTTGTGGGGAAAAATTATGTGCGAGTGGGCACTTTGTAGCCTGATAGAAGTGAGCTGGTTTTCCAAGCAATATGAGAAACACATCTCAGTGCTTGGTACATCTTGTGAAAAGCCATCATTCTAGCACATTGAATAATTTGGATAATTTGCACTGAATGCTAGTATTGAGAGAAGCTAATCTGTTGTCATTGAGGATCCTGCAGTGTTATGCTCATGATCAGGAAGAAATTCTGCTGGTAAATAATGAAGCCACCTGGTAGGAAACATATGAAACAGAATATTCATTTCTTTTCAGTGGGAATAACAGATGACAAAAGCGAAGCTTTCTTCAGATTGTTTGTTTATAGAAAATTTGTATCCACTGAGACTTTATGTTAAATTCGCTCTCTGATGTTAGTGTTTGCAGGATGCATGTGGCCACTAGAGTATGTTCTTATGATCTTACCATTTATTTACCTTGATATGAAACTCCCATTACTGTCAGAGATGCTTCATGTTAAATATGGTAAGTTCTCTAGCTTCTAAGAGCATGAATGTGTATTCTTTACTCTGGGGCCACACTGAGCAGGATGCTAAGGAATGAAAATACTGGGGACTTTGGTGAAAATTAATTAAATAGCTAAAGTAATGAAAATAGTTTGAAGAAGTTTGGGCTACAGAGACAGATGAAATTGGGAAAACAGTGTGATTCAGTGTTTATTTAGGAAGTTTTGGGCTTTCTTTTGTGTAGCTGAAATATCTTGTGCTTTCAATGCTGAGCACACACTGCTTTTATTAGGGGTAACTCTTGGTAGTTTAACAAATGCTCAGGGTAGCTGTTGCTGTGGTCCCTGTGGATGTGTGGGGTGCTCAGAAGCTTTTTGTTGTAGAAATCCACAGCTTTCCGTTGCCATTGTGATCTAAGTGCAGGATGCAACAGTTGAGATAAAAGAAATAAGGAAAATGGGAACATGAGAGGAAAGCTTTTGGTGCATAAGTCCTTTAAGGCCAGCTGTGGGGTTGGACGTAGCCACTTAGCATCCTTGAGCATGTAGGAACCACTGAATTTCATCCTTCAATGTCAGTTATAAATCTTGCCTTCCTTCAAATCCTGACTACTCAGTAAAGGCAAACTGTTTGTGTGAGGACCATGAACTTCTGCAGAAGGTTCTAGACTCCCAATTTTGTGATGTTTCAACAAATTCATCCTGTTGACTCGAGCAGTGGCTGAAGATGAGTAACTTGAGATCAAGTGCTGAGATAAGCAGGAATTGGAGATGTACAAATTGCTTTTTTGTTTGACAAAGGTGGTTCTAAATTCAGTAGTAAGCAAATAAAGAGTGTTTAGATATGGAAGATGGAATAAAGAGATAAATCAGACATATTTCATATGTCTCTCTTTTGATCACTTCCTTCTTATAAGATACTACTTAAAACAAAATAATTAGTTGAGTTAGATCTACTACATTGTATTTTCATATTCCTCTAACATTATACATCCAATTCTCCATTTAAATACTTAAGAAGGGGCTCCTAGCACCACAGTGTGGGTAGGGACTGGTAAAAGAAAGCAGTTAATCTGAAAGAGCTGCATGCTGAAAGCAAGTTACTACAGAAAGGTGTCACAAATGAGTTTTGGCTCTGGATTTTGTTGAAGATTGTTCTTTAATGATGAAAATTGTTGTATGCTAGTACTGATGGGGAAGAGTGAGATATATTGGCAACATAGAGAAAGGATTAAATCTCCCATGGGAAAACTAAAATAACAATAGAAAGAAAGAAAGAAAGAAAAGGAATTAAACGTACTAGTGAAAAATGTGAAGTCACACTCACATCCTGTTTCCAATGTCAACTCGTAGTTTAGAAATTAGATAAATAGGAAGGAGGCTGAAATGCTGTATTTGCTATGGGATGAATGAGAAATGTGAAGCATCTTTGTAAACGCTGTTCTCAGATAGGAAAGGAGATCTTCCCTCTGTCAATTACCCCTACGTGCTAATTCTAGCTTACTGCATTCCAGAAGATGAGTTTGGAGAAGTGTTCCAAGGATACTCAGAGTTTATCTTTTTTGGGAATATACTTTGTTTAGCCTAATGCAAGCAAGGCTGAAAGGGAATAAAGTTGTCCTGAAATCATGAGTAAAAGGAAGGAAAATGCAATGTATGAAGCGAGAGAGACAATAAACAAACAGCACCCCACTGAAACACCACAACCATGAAACAAATTTGAAAAAACTTCAAAAAATGGGTTTAAAAGCCCAAAGAAAGGTGAGCAGACATATGACACATTCAGTCTGGAAAGTGGTTACCAGTCATGGAAAAAGGTTAGTCCCCAGAACAGCTTTAATAAGAGTAGGATGTGTTTCTGGGCCCTATGCCTGCTTCAAGATCTCTGGTACTGCCTTTAAGGATGAAATTCCCATGTCTGTGTAACCCACTCTTTAAAAACACTTTAGTGCTTTTATCTTTTTTAGCTTAAAAGCTGACAAATAACTGACTCTGACTTCATCTGGTTATTGCAGATGTCCTGAATCCTTCCTCTGGAATGATGTCATCAAAAATGATGACATTTATTGTGATGAGTGCTCTAGTTTTTCCTTGGATTCTGGCTGAAGTTTATGGTTCTGTGCCTGGGTCAGCAGCTGTTAATATTACCACCAGTGGTTTCCAAGCTGCCTTTTTCACTATAGAGTTGTAAAAAGGTTTTGAGATGGGGCTTTAAGAGGCAATTTTCTTCATCTTCCCAACATAGCTTTTTTTTTTTTTTTGGTCACAACTCATCTTGCTTAGCATCTTTCTTAAACAGCTGGGGGAGCTTGTGTGACAACTAGGACTCTAGCAACATGCCATAGCACATTGTCTTTATACCAGAGGCAATTGACTCCATCTCCTGCTTTCTGCCTCGCCTGGGAAAGATCAGTACCTGGATGAAGGCCAGTTGGCTGTAACTGAACCCCCTCCACAAGAGATAAAAATGCCCGGGAATTTGTCCATCCACTGAGCAAAAAAGCTAGATTTGCTGGTTTTCCCACAATCAGCCAAACTGCCTTTAGTGGGTGGATAGAGAGAAACTGTTCAGTGCAAGAATGATAGCTTCTTGGATACTATGGTGATAAAAACAGCTCTGATACCCACAGCTGGAATTTTTATAAAGCACGTTATTCTTGCTTCCACCTATCCAGGCAATGGTAGAAGCAGTGAAAGCAGTAACTTCTGAGCTATTCTGAAAAATTTCAGCTCAGATTAAAAGACAAAAAATGAGATTTTAAAAAAGAAATCTTGTATTTTGATTTTCACAGAGAAGGAAAAGTTTTGCTGTCTATGGTGAGTAAAATATTTCTAAGGCAAAAGGCAAGAAAATGGCCAAAGTGCTTCTGATAATAATTAAAGCAGTTGCTAAGCTTTCCTGATTTATGTTGTTAAACCAAGCTGTACTTGTGCATGTTTTATTTATTGCAGAATATTGTAATAACAATATCAAAAGAATTTATGATGGGGTACGCCACACCACTTTCATCAAAAAAAGTTCAGCAGATGCTTTGAATTTACTGCAGATGGTGGCAAATACTTGCCATACTATAAGGTTACGCTACTAGAGTGTCGTGACTTGTTTGGTAAATCAGTGCATGATTCAGGTGGTAATATCTGTTAGCTGTGGCTGCCAAAGGTCTAGTGACATAGCAAATAACCCAAATATTCAGTCAGTTGTTGCTCTTACAGCAAACAAGAAGAAAGTTTTTCTGTTTACTCTCTCACATTGCACTTCTGTACTAGATCATGAGAATTACGTTAGCCCTGCAAGCCTCTCGTTTTCCCTGAAGCTAGGATTGGCAGAAGCACTGCGCTATGCTCATTGGGATTCTTCACCAGAGAAGTCTCAGTTGTGTGCCCTTTAACAAGGGTCTATCTGAATCACCTGCTGCCTTCTGCAGCTGCATTGGTTGCACACGAATTTGTCCTGTGCTAGTGAAGCTGGTCAGCAGATAACATCCTTCTCTGGAGTTCAGTTGTACTAAGCTTTCCTCTGGAACAGCAATGTGAGGAAGGAGATGCAAAGTCCTGCACCTGAGAGCTTTATATAAATGAATTTGAGATGCAGGGGTGGCGAAGTGGCACTGTGCCCTGAAAGTGGTTGTTATGTGGGATACTCATTGACAGTCTCAGCAGAAACAGCATTTTGGTTGCTAGAGCCCTGAATGCACTCATCAGCCTTAATGACCTTAAACAGCTTCACCTGGGACCTTCCACCCACACCCCTGGACCAGGTGCATGATTTGAGCTTAGTTTTGGGGGTTAGTTCTTGTAGGAGCTTTTATTGGATGAGTGCTGGTCCCTAGATCAGCTGCAGTTATGCCCGCTTCTGCCTCTGGATACCAAGGAATCTGGTGCTGATTTCTTGGCTCAGCCTTGCGCTTATCCTGTCATCATGCATCTCTCTGGGCTGTCTGACCTGGTTACTCTCGATGCTTTGATTGCGACTGACTGACTTTTGCTCCTAGTCTGACTCTGGAACCTACCACATCATTGTGTGCTCTTGAATGTTTCTGGCTGCCATCCTGGGACTGCCCTGCCCATCTTGCTCAGGTATGAGGGAGCTGGAACTGTGTTGGTAGGGTGGTTGTTCTGGGGGCCTGTTGATCTGCCTCAGATCTTGCCTTCCTGTCCCTGAAAGCGAAGCTGGAGCATGTGGTGCTTTGCTGGTCTGAGTAATCTTAGTCATTGTAAATCTGTCTTTTTTGAGGGAGCCCTTCCATGTCTGTGGAATGAAACCTTTTTAAGGAAGGGGAGAGTCTGTAGGGTCACGAGGAGTTGAAGGGTAGAAAGGAGCGGGCAGGTCTCTTTTCTTCTTGTAAGTGCTGGGTCATGGATTTGCTCCATGCTGTTCGTGCTGGCAGAGTCTTTTGAGCAAGTGAAAACCAGTGCCAAATGAGGACCGTGGGGAATGCAAGAACAAATGGTGGTGGTGGGACTTGTGGTTGTCTGGGAGGTGACTGCCTGCCCTGCTGCAGACCGGCTGATGACTTAGAATGTGCTCCTCAAAACTTTATCTCTGGCAGACTACGGCTTCTTGCTTCCTTGCCTTTTGGCAGATGTACTGGGAAGGAAAGATAATTCTGCTTTGCTTCTGACGCCAGTGGGCTGGAGTTTATGTGAAAAGGCAGATACCGATAGGATAGGTGCATGCCTTCCTCCCTCTTTTTTTCTGCTTGCCTCCCAAGAAACATGGGAGAAAGCCAAATGCGAAGAAAGTCGCCTTTATTTGCACCTGGTGCAGAGCTTAACACATGACAGGATTTTGCCATGTCCCATCTGTGATGACGTAAGGCCTTGCTCATGAGGTAACCCCAGGCTGATCTGGAGCAGGAAGCACGGGCCCTCCTGTGAGATAACCAACTCCCTGGGCAGTTCAAAGAGATTTGAACGGCTCAGTTAAAGCACAGAAATGTGTGGGGACTTAATCCTGGCTGCAGCGTAAATGTCTCTGGAGAGCATGGAAGGAAGAAAAGATCTGCTTGAGTTCACCAGGTGGGATCTGTGCAGTCTGAGGGTGACCAAAATATCTGCTTCCTGCAACTACTGAACATCACGGGATGTTTGCAAGTCAGCCATCTCAGCAGGGTGAGAGCTGCCTTTTTTGGTTCGGTCAGTTGGATCCCATGTGTGACATTCTGTGCGCTTTGGTGTGGCAAAAAAGATGTCTGAAATCTGAGGGTAAAGAGGGGACTAGAATACATCTAGGATAAGATCATAGTGAGTATTCCCACTATGAATAACTCCTGCATAACCGGAGATATTGGAGCACTAGCAGCCATTTACTGAGTTCATTTTGGGGATAAGGGAATGTGTAAAAGTTAATTTGGTTCCAGAAAAAGTGATCTGGTTAGGAATTAACCCTGGATTTGTGACTATCCATGAGGAATGGTCCGATGTTTATGCTATTGAATACATCTGTACATTATGAGGAGAACATGATTTGTTTCTTTTTTCTATTTTATTCACTTCTCTCACGTGTTTTTTAACAGAACAATTGCTGTTAAAAATGTATACTTTGGAGAGGTTTAATTATGTTAATTATCCCATATTTTGTTAATAACATTTTCTTTTGAAGATGCCCATTAGAGGTTTTAAAGTGTTAATTTACCAGAAAATCAAATGGGAATGCTGTTTGAAATTTCCTTCTAAATTAACTTTACTTACTTTTATGTCCTAATTAAATGGGGATAATGGCATTGGTGGAAATATTACAGAACAAGAAAATCACTGCTTAGATATTTTACTTAATACCGAGACTTTAATCTTAATGTAATGTATCTTCTGTTCTAATCACCATATAGCCTTTGCATTTAATTTACGGATGTGTTTTGATCAAAGCACTGAAATAGGAACATTGATACAAGCTATCTTCATGAGATTGTCCTCTGATATCTTCAAGCTCTTTCTGGGTAATAGTGTTTTGTTTTTGTTTTCTTTATAGCATCTGTAAACTCTACTGGAAAAAGTCTGAGGGCTTTTAGCATTACTTCATTGAGAGTTAGGTAATACCCAGTGATTCCACTTAAAACAAGTTTTTCAGTGTTTGCAGATCAGCTTACGATAGGCAACTTGCTTCCAGCTGGACTGCTGTAACTCCTGGTGCACTTAATTTGCCTACTGCACAGGTGTGCAGATGCATTGCGTTGACAGAGCTGTTTCTGAGCAGAAACAAGGATGCACTTCTATTCATCATGTTTCTGTGTCAACAAGAGTGCATTAATAGTACGGGCAACTGTAAAAGTAAGACAAAAACCTACTAGCTGAGTTATTTTTGACCTGTCAGTGTGGATCAAGCCTCGGGGAAAGTTGTGATCCAGCTAAGTGATGCAGGATTTCTGTATCTGATATGATGGAGCCAGGCTTTCACTCTGTGTTCCAATACCTTGACCTGGGTCTTCTGTTCCAAATGGAGAGGCATCAGTGGCATTCTCTGCTTTGCACATCTTTTGTAGGATGCCTGACAGGAAAACATGATATGCTTCCCCTAGCATGGGAAGTGACAGCATCTGTTCATTGGCTTCTACCTGTGTGCTCACTTATGGGAGGCAAGAGTCATTCTGCAATATGTGGTCTTCATAGAATTTTGACCCTGTTAAAGTGAGCACTTGACAGAGGATGTAAAATTAGTCCAAACTCCTCTGAAAATCCCGTTTCTTGTTTCACTGGTTCATTTTTGCCATTGCAGGAAAAGTTGCATACAGACAACTGAGCTTGCAAGTCTGTATTACATCACATGTGATTTATGGCAGGCTGAAGGAGACACAAGCAGAGCAATATGATGGGTTGGTGACCAAAGTTGCACTTGTTGTAAGAGCAGTGCAAGCTGTGTAAACCAAATATCCAATTTGCTCAGAAGGGGTTATTTAAGTTACTTTTAAATAGTTAGCTTTTATGGACAACTGGGTACTGCCACACTACTGGTAATAAGCCATAAATCTATTTGTATAATATGAGATCATTTTTTAAGACTCTCATGGAGTACATTTTCAGGTAAAGAGGAAAAATTGAAATTTATAATCCATGCCAATTTTTGTGTAATTGTTATTAATAAATTAGCAAGCAAGAGGCAGCAGATGGAATGAATTGTTGTAGTTCATTAATTTGATGATAGCTTTCTTTGCATGAGCCAATTACGTCTGTCATTGTATCTCTAGGCTGCAGTAGTGCTCAAAGAAAAGGGCACATAGGCAGAGACAAATCATCCTGAGGATTTCCTGCTTTCTGAGGTGGCCAGAGAAAATTCAGTCTCAGTTCTCACTAATAGTTTTGGCAAAGGCATCAGAGCACTGAAACTTGTTGCCAGTGCAGTTCTTATTCCCAGCTCCAAAAACAGGAATGAAGAGACAATGGCTGTGCACAAAGCTGTGATTTTCTGTCTGAAATAATTACCAGCTCTTGAGGATGATAGTTTCCAAGTCTGACCTTGATGTGCTTTCAGCAATGCTTTTCTGAAGGCATGATGCTGCAAGCTGCAATAAAAATTGCTTGTGTGGTTAAGGACAGTAAGAAAGGAAATTATACTTGCACTGTGTGTTAGCACAGGAAAGCTGATATATATGGCCCTGTGACTTCTTTCATTAGAAGACACTCCACCATCTCACGAGTCCCTCTGTGGTAACATGCTGATAAAGTTTTGTGCAGAATATGGGTTGATTTGCTTTCCTTTCAGACCTTGTATTCTCAACTTGGAGATGGTGGTTGTTTTTCTGTCAGAGGCGTGCTTCACTTAATGGCAGTAGTTTATTACCCAGTAGGTCACATCCTGTGTATTTTAAGAGCAAACACCACAGAGGCTGTGACTTGGTGGAAGGAGGTGACACGTGTCATTGCCGTTGTTTTCACTACAGCCTTGTGGAAAAACTAATTACCTTTTCATCTTGGTAAATTCAGAGGTCAGTTTACCACTACTATATCACAACATGACAGGGAACATGGGTAATTAGGTAGGCTGTGTAACCTGGATATTCCATGGATCTCATTACATCTTATTTAGAAAGGCTATAATTTGATTGGTGGAAAATTAAGGCATCTCCTCATGGGTCATTTTATCTTTCTGCAATAATAATTCTTGGCTTGATTAAAAATTGATCCAGTGTCTTAAAGTGAATTTATTATTGCTGCAATCTATCACCCACAGACAGATAATCTGGTTCCCATCTTTATCTGATTTGAAAAATCTGTCACTTATTATGTGTTGTTTTTTTCCCAATCATTTAAATTGATGGTTTGCTGAGGCAAGGCATGCTACCATAGGCTTCTTGGAGAAAGTATGTATGAGATGTTAAGCCGGTACTTTTAACTGCAAGGAATCCGATACTATGTCAAGTATTGATTGGAACTGTGTTGTGGCATTGTTTTCTCTGGGGAAAAAAATCAAGCAGAAATTTTGGATGCAGAGCAATAAGGACAGACAAGTCATATTGTTGGAGAAAATGGCCCATGCGTGCCTAGTGTCTGAATGAATTCCAGCCCCGTGTGGTGCAGCTTTGGCTAAACACAGCTCTGAAATTGCTTGGGTTGTGCAGAGTTGTCTCAGCTCACCGGCCTTGGGGAGTATGGAAACCACCTCTGCCATGGAACTGTGTGCCAAAAGCCTGACCTGCTCAGATAATGTAGGCAGAAAGGATGCAAAGGTTGGGTGGGTGAACGGATCCAATGGAAGCACAGGTATGGGAAACACTTTCCTCCTTCATGTCTGCCTGAGCTTTGGTGAAGCTTCAGTTTTCATCTGATGTGTCCATATAAAAGCAAAGTGCTGGGTAACGTGGACTCTGCAAAAACATTTAAATCTTTTCATTGGAGAAATGTTGCAGTAAATGTTAAGGACAAAAGGGTTTGGCACGCATCCATCTTTAAAATCTGCACCTATAAATAAGATGCATCAATTGGAAGAACGCCGTTTTATGGTAGAAGTGATGGAGAATCACAACAAATCTTACAAATTTTAACACATGTTCTCTCTAGTTGTCAAAAATATTATTACAAAACAAGGTCCTATTCATTGCTGTTGAGGAATGCAGCACTTCCAGATGTGTCTATGCTGTAAGTGACCACTGGCAACTATTATGTATGGTCTGATTCCTGCAGCTACCCCGGAGAAAAAGAGGATGAAAGAAGATTGTGCAGTTGGCATGTTAAGGGGGCTATGTGTACGTGAGAGAGAAGGAATGGTTAGTAGCAGTCTTGTTGTATGACTTTAGACTGAGGCCAAAAGTGGGGGGAAAAAGGTAGAGGCACAAATTCTGGTTGCATCTCTTGAAGTGGGCTGTAAGTTGAGACAAATTCTCCATTGCTTACATATGGTGACTTATCATATACACAGGAGTAGGTCAGATCTGGAAGTTTCTGTAGTTTGATGCGGAAGGTCATTTTTTAGGAAAATTTAGGAAAAAAATGTCAGTAGAAAGTAATTGATGCAATAAACCTTTGGTTGTGGAGTAGAAGTTGACTGACTTTCTAGCTTCGGTATAGGTGATGGGAATTTTACTTCCTGATTTCTACAGGGCTGGAATTTCACTGTGCCTATATATGTTATAAAATGTGTCCTTTCCAACCTTTCCATAGACCAACTCCTGCCAGCTCCATCCAAATCATTGCCCTGTTAATTCAGAATTGAAATTCCCTTAGTTTTTTTTTTTGGTCAAAACAAAAGACTGAGTGATTACCAAATCAGCATAACTATATAGAAGATCTGTCTTCTCTTCAAACCAGTCTGCGGGGTACTCCTGCCTTTCTTGGAGGGAACAGGCTTCCTTTTTTTTTTTTTTTTTTTTCCCCTATGGTTTTCAAAGTGTGGGCTGCAAAACTGAATGGGCTCTGTTAAGTGAGCACCCTGGGCATCACTTGAAGGACTGTGGAGGGTGCGTGTACCCTGTGATGGCAGATATGAATCAGAGTAAGAGGGGGAGCTCTCAGAAGTGGGGTAAGTAGCCTTGGTACGTGATTTGTTTTTTTTCCCTGCTTGTTCTACCTGGGTTGCTATCACTGCATCATTAGGTCCTTAGACCCTGAATTCCTGTTCCAGAACTGGGGAAGGGGCTGCTCAGGAATGTATTATTTATAACTTGTAAGTCGTGTTGTGGTGAGATCTCACAGCCCAGCAACGTGTAGCCCTCTGCTGACAAGCTGTATTTTAGTTTGTTCTGAGATGAAGCCCGGAACTGAGAGCTCAGGGCAGGTGGGAAACAGCGTTGCAATGAGAGATGCAAGAGGCTATTTGTGGCGCTGCTTTGTGCGTCTTCCTGTTGGGAAAGCTGGAGCAATCTAGAGTTCAGCAGCAGGAGCTGCCTCCCTGCAGGGCCTGATTTGTGCTAGTCCTGCTCCCAGCTCCGGGCTTTTGCAAGCAGTGTTTCAGGTCTGCCTTGGACAATTGGTAAGCTGCTGACCTTTAGCTTGGCTAAGGATTGAGAAGGCTCTCAGAAGAAAAGGTTTCCTGACTCATGATCCTCATTTATCTGCTCTCTCTTTGCCATACTGTTGATGCAGTCTTGCTACTGCTAATACAAATTTCAATCTACGTTTAAATTTAATAATTAAGATGTTTCTGAAAGTAGAGGATTTTTCTACAAGCTAACAGATTTGTATTTGGAATAAGGACCTCCAGTGCTTAAAAGATCTTAAATGTATATAGTAAGTGGAATGGTTATGTTTTTGTTTTAATACGGATTTGATTTCTCCACCGAGAGAGTAGGGCCAACAGTATAGTAGAAGGATAAGTGTGTGTGTGTGTAGGGGAGAAACAAGCTTGTTTTAATGTTCAAATCAATGTGAGGTATGTTACAAGAGGTCATAAGTCTGAATCTCTTTTTTGATTAATAAAGTAGGAGGAAAACATATTATAGAAGGATCTTTGTACTCTGTAGAACTGATGTAGAATCTAGATTTTTCTGGTACTTAACATGTATGCAAGCTCATGTCTGGAGCTAAGTAAGTCTTGTGCCAACCCCTGGGATTTCCAGGGCAGAGCTGACAAGTTCATGTTCCTCTCTGTCACCTCTTCACCTGCAAACTGCTCAGGGCCTGTTTCCAGAGGGCAGCAGGCTGGGTTTAGGATGCTGCAGTGGAGTTCTGCTCATGCTGTTTGAAAATGTTTACTCCTGTGCACTGCATCAGTAACTTAGCTTTCTAAACTCTTCTTCAGGCTGTTAGGCAAATTAACTAGGAGCTGTTGGTCTGCATTTTCACTGTCCTCCTCCATAGCTATGACTTCCTCACTAAAGGAATACCAAAGAACATATATTTCCTGTCTTGTCTAATTAGACAGGCCTCCTCAGTCATTAAATGGTCATTTGCCCTGTGCATTTGTTCTCGTAAGCAACACGCGAGGAAAAGTTCTTTGTGTATTCACCATCGGCCATGATACCAGGGAGGAAGGGAGAATGAATGGTTCAAAGAGTTTTGATTCAGATACACCACAGCATTCAGTGCTAGCATCTGAAATTAAATTATTCTTTCTCTACCAGTCCTCCTCCTCTTTGTTCTCTCTGAAAACAGTTATAATTAAATGGGCATTCTGGGGAATCAGAAGATGTTCTGTGGGGTCTGATACATGTAAGAAACACTTCTATATCTCCAGCAATCTCAGAAGTGTTTCTTCGGCTGAGTCTACATCACCTGATGTGTCTCGCTGTGATCCTCTGAAGCTGTTGGTGCTCTCTTGCACATAAACTGTGTTTTCCTGTAAAAGCAACATTTTTCTGAGTGCTATATTCTCATAGGAGAGACTTCCATCCTGCCCGCATTTGGGATTCTTAAGTCATTTGTCTTTGAAAATACCCAGCTGAAGACCAATGCTATGCGTTCTGAAGAAGCAGGCAGGAGGCATGAGTGATGCTTTCAGCAGTCGTGGTACTCCTGAAAGCAGAGCTTTTGGTTTTCCAGGGCTCTGTCAAACTGCATCTTGACTTCTAGTGAAGGAGATTCCACTGCTTCTTCGGGCAGCCACTGTCAACGTGTAATTGTTCTCATGCTGAAGGATAAATATATTTTTAATACTTATTCAGCATTTGCCCAGAGGGAACTTGGTTGTCTGCATAATATCTGGCATGCTCTTTGGCACTGCGATGGAAGGCAGCCAGCTGTTCTGAAACTACTTTGATCTATTTGAGAGAAGAACGTATATTATAAATAAACACAAGAATTGTAAATGTATGTTATAAATGAACCTGTGAATTGGAATGTTTAGGAAGGCTTTGAGCATGAAAATAGACTTGAAATTATATCCAGGCCAGCAAGAAAAGCTCATTCCTAAAGCATCCAACTTTAATTTCGCTTACTGACCATGGCAATGATGGAATGATATTGCCCTATATGTTACAATGCTTTAAAATCACCTGTTGATACCAGCAGTAGTATTAGCACTACATTTTGTGGAACTTTGTTCTTCAGCACAATGCAGACTTGTTTTGTGTATATGCTCTCTGATGAAAGGCATCCTGACAGTTGTCTTGGATCTGTTCTTTGTTGCTTTGAGTTAAGAGATGTAAGCAAAGAAGGAAAGAGTAGAAAGGGAAGTGTTCAGGGTGAGCAATGCAAGCTAACTGGAGAGGAGAGACTGCAGAATGGAAGGCTCTCAGCAGCAGGGAAAAGATTTGTCTGGGGGAACAGGTAATAAAACAGCACCAGAAACGTGTGGGGAGAGGAGCAGAAGAAGAAATGGGCTAAGGTGACTATAAATTGATTCCTTGGCTGCCTGGAGATGTGCAATCCAAATGATTAACTGCAACATCTGTGATTTGATGGATCTGGTGCAATAGAAGAAGGATCATGTCCTACTAATGAAGCAGTGCATGGTTTGATTAATCCTTTTTTTTTTTTTTTTTTTACCTTGTAAATTCTGATTTTTGTCTAAATACATCAATGACAGACCCAGTGGTCACAGGGCTAGGTCATTTTAGATGTGGAATCCTTGCCGTTGCGTGGTGCTAGGAGGCATGCTGTCTTTCTGTAATAATCTTTCCTTCTGTTGCTATGCTTCAGAACGGTTAATGTGAGTGCACCAACTGCATAAGAACTGTCTTGAACTTCCTCCTTTTTTTTTTTTTCCTCTAAGGAAATTGCATTTAGTAATTCTCTTTCTGCAAGCATTGATGCTGCAAGATGGGAAATACATGATTACTACGCATGAGCCCTGCCTCAGCATGCTGCTGAAGCGCATGACAGGATTTTTGGTTTTGGTTTCATGTTTTCATGTGATTTTGCATTTGACGCTTGTCATCAGGTTGTGAATTATGTTTCAAGGCCAGGTTGGATGGGGCACTGGACAGCCTTGTTTAGCATTAAACGTGGAGGTTGTGGCCCTGCATGTCGCAGGTTGGAGATTCATGATCCTTGAGGTCCCTTCCAACCCTGGCCATTCTGTGATTCTGTGATCAGTGCAACCAAACACCTCTTAGCAGAGCAGTAAGTTCAGCAACAAGTTCAGCACTTCTCCGTCAGGGAGAGTATAGCGAACCACACATGGCTACTCTTCGTATCATCTTTTTAAACTTGATTTTTATCTTTTGAAGGCGGTGAAACTTGCAATAACTTGTTAAGGATGCTTATTCCCTGGGTAATGGGAACCTTTTATAGAAAGTCTTGCTTGCACCAGACTTTTTAAGAACAGTAGTCATCCTTGATGATTTATGTTGTATTTTTGGTGCTTTGCACTCATGGCCTTGGTGATCAACGCAATTACCTGTGAAATCCAGCGGTCTATGAGAAAGGCAGTAAGTAAGGCTGATTGGGTTGACTCTCTGAATTAGTGTTTCTGATTTGTTGCAGGGTTTTTGTTTTTGACACTGATTGGCCTTTCCAGGGCATTAAAGGCATGCTATCTTTGCGTTGCTATGAAATGGGTGTCTCAATGGGCAACTCAAATCTAGAGTGCTCTGATCAACTACTGATGAATTTGATTTAATCCCTTCCACCCCTGCCCTGCTCAAGGGATGCAAGGAAGCTTTACAGCTTTGTTTTGCAGCTGAGACTTTCCCAGGAATAAACCAATCACAGTGCTGTGTATCCATAACAAAATACAAAATAAATTTGGGCAGCCCAGCGTTTCGCTTCCTGACCTCCGCCTTTTGATTCATTTGTACGCAACTTGTTGTGCAGTTGTGGAAACCACAGTTTGAGGCTGGGGGAGGGAAGCCACTCTAATGAAGATGTTTACCTTTCTCACACCTGTGCAGTGTGACTTGCAGCCTTGGCTTAGTGGAGGAAGGCCCAAGGCTGGCCTGCCAGAGGTGAGATAAATTGGGACTGAAATCCGCTGGGAGAGCCTGAGGTGTGAAAGCTGTTTTGCTGTGACTAGCTCTCATCAGTAATGATAACCCCTCTATTTTGTGCCACCTAAATTCACCCAAAATTATATGCTAAATATAAATATTCATTTTATAAATATGCATGTTAATTAAATATACATTTATTTTAAATGCATGTGTTAATTATACGTGTTACATCAGATCACAATTAAGTCAATAGAAATTGGAGATTTGCATATAATCATGCTTGTATATTAATCAGTTGTCAGTCTAAAAAGCCATTTACTGCATCTAGACGAGGTTAGACCTTGGTCCAGTGATGAGCTGAGAAGCAGCTTCAGTTCTTTTGTGAATATTTTCTCCTTAGAAAGCAGTAGGAAAAGATCAGACTCCTTTCAGTGCGTAAGAGTGCCCAATATTTCCTTTAAGTTTTATTCTGTTTCTCCCAAGATCTACGCAGAACCCAGTTTTTGAGCAAATGAGGTGTGACAGGCTGTGGTAAACGTACCTGAGCAATTTCGTCCGATGTGGGATGCAAATTCTCTTTGAGCAACACACGGGGTGCTCTTCTGATATGCTTCTTGTGTGTAACTTTGCTGACTCCAGGTCTTCTGGGGAAAAAATGAGTGGTACCACATGATGCACTGATCTGAAGTGTTTCTCTAATGGCAGCAGGTGGCCTCTAAGGCTCAGTTTTGCATAGACTTCATTGGTGCCAAGGCTTACAGCAGCATTTACTGTGTGTTTGAAGCCAGCCTTGTTCAGCAGTGCAGTGTTAAGCACACCGTAAAGTGCCATCAGAGCCAAAGAAATCTGTGTTATTGCTTCTGGTGGAGGAGGTTGATCCCTCGATCCCCATTCAGGAAGCATTCAGCTCCTGTTGAGCTTGGCAGTGGGGTACTACGTCCAGAAGGGTGTGTAAAGCTTATTATCCTAGAGCTCTACTTTGAACAGTTTGCAGGTTAAGACATATCAACGGTTTAAAACAACCCCTGTGAAAAGTATCTATATCATCAGTCATTTTAAAGATTAAAATGCTTTCTTCAGGTATCCAGGACACCACTGATTGCTTGTTGTAATATGTAAATCTACAGAAGAAAATAGGTCACTTTTCAAATGGTTGTCTTGTAAGGATGTAATTAAGCTGCATTAAGACTATTACTGTATTCTAAGTATCTACACTGTTTTTTTTTTCTAAATTAGTAGTTTTAGGATTTGACAGTGATGATAATTTTCTATTTATTCTGTTTTAATTAAAAGTACCAATAAATAGGATTAAAGCAGGTTATATCATAATTTGAAATAACCATTGGAGTTCTCAAGTAAGGTAGACTGAAGTACATTAATAGTAGAGAGGGGGAAGGAGGAAGAAAAGTCCTGCTGGTAACTCAAATCTAGAGTGCTCTGATCAATCACAATCCTGAACCGTGTGCTTCTGAATTCTGCTTGTGTCTAGGTCAGCATCTCTCCTCATCAACGTGAAAGTGTGTTTGGTCTTTTATCTCAGGGGTTTCGTAGGTACTGGAAAGACTGATTGTAGTACTCATGGCAGCCCTAAGGTCTTGATAATTTTTGTTTTGGAAAATGTAAGAAGTCAGATGAACTGAAAAGTGCAAGAACTAGAAGGCAGTTTCAGAAGGCTCCAAAAGGTCCAAAAAGCCCTTGGAATTTATAACCTTCCCTCAAAAAAGGAGCAAGCTTGTAGAAAGAGTCTGCCTCACTGAGTCTGAAAGGTTAAGTGAGGTTAAGAAGAGAAACATGAAGTATGCGTGTGTGCAGGAAACGATGAAAATGAGGTTCTTGTCAGCCTGTTCCACTTTCAACTTCCCAATAGTATTAGAAAGTTGCCTAATTGAAGATATTTGTTCACCTGTCCTGTCTCCAGCAGTCGTGGAAGACAGACTTCCTTCCCTGCTCGCCGTCTGGTCTCAGTGGTAGACAAACTTCAGTCACAAGCATTGCTGGAGACATCTGGAGTTATCTTCCCTTTGGAGAATAAGATATTAGAAGGAAAGCAGCTGTAAGAGCAAGGGTTTGTTAGCAAGCAGAAAGTCCTCTGCTACTTGCCTGGAGATGGCAATTGCACTGCTGTTCAGAGGCAAAAGAATGAACAAGGAGGGAAAGAGCAACTGACAGCAGGCAAGAGAGCAGAGAAGGGGGTAGCATGGAATAACAGTTACTTTTGTAGCAGGCTAACCTTTATTTTGAAGAAGGAAATGCTTAGTTGAGTCTTCAAGGTCCATCAGAGCTCAGAGTGTTACAGCTGCAAGGGAATTCATTCAAGTGATGTGAAAAAGGGTTGGTGGAGCAATTCTACTCAGGCCAAGGAGAAGACTGGAAGGCCAGGTTGGAAGTGAGCTGTTTGGATGGAGGGAGACAAACCATGTGAGTACTGTTCACTGCTGTAGTCATTCATGCTCAGGAAGGAAGAATTCAAAGAGGAACATGTGAAGGAGAAGAAATAAAAGTAGTCTTCCCTTGTAAAAGGTCAAACGACCTGTGTGCTTATTCCAGGTAAAGTCATGGAGATGTGACCTTTTTATAACAAGCTAAAAGTTCAGGATGAGGAAAATAACTACTCATGAGAAAGGATGTATGTTAAGAATAAAGAGCTATAAATATGCAAGGAATAATGTTTTTGCCTCCATAACTCTCCATGAAGCCCTGACTACCCATTTGCTTTCCATGAGGTTTTCATAAATGTCTTGTGAAATTTCCTGCCTCCTCACAGCTGCTGTGAGGGATCAGCTCAGCCCTCTGTGTCCCTTCCTATGGTCTGGACCTAGGAGGTTGTGGAGGGTCCACTTGGAGTCCACCACCTCCTGTAGAAATACCTGTGGAGGGATTAAATTGTAAATAGAGCTGAAAATGGCACCTGGAACTGAAGCAAGGAGGTCACCCTCAGGCTCCTGATCTGCCACCTAGCCAAGGGACTGTCTGGCCTGGTCACTGTGCTGACCAGAGTACCCTGAAATCCTCCTCTGAGAGCCACTGCCTGCAGGGTGAGCAGGCAAGGCAGAATTTAAGGGAAGCAGAAGGTGTGCTTCAAATTACAGGTTTGTAGCTGACTACTGCTAGTCAGTCAATTTTACCCAATTTGCACTCATGAATACAGATTTTTTTTCTTCCTTTTCTTCTTGATGCACAGGTGCACCCCTGCTGCACCAGGCATATTATTTCAGGCTGCTGTGAAGATGTGGCTGCCAGGATAAGTTGCTACAGTTAAACTGTACATCTCTATTATACAAGGCATGCAATGCCTCGTACCTGCGAATTTGCTTTTATAAAAACTGTATGCAGAATATAGGGACATGCGTAAAACTAACCAGCTTTCCTCCACTTGTTCTGCCATTTCTTCCTCTCACCTCATTCTCCCTACCCCTTTCCTTTATTCCTGAACCTCCAACATAAATAACATCTTCAAAATAATATTTGGGCATTTGTGCAGAACTTTTCTGTTCCCTGCAAGAAAGAATGCTGTGACTTCTTACAGTCTTGATAGAAACCACTCTTTGGTCCTTACTGGAAAATATGTGTTGAGCTGTATCTGTTTGGTAATCTGAAGAAAACAGCAGTAGCATCTCTGGCCTTGCTGAAAAAAGCAAAGGCTGCCCACTGTATTTTAAATAGTGGAGATGTTGCTGTTGATGCTAAGCTAAACTCAAATCAATGGAATGGTTAAGGCATGACAATGCAAGTTAACTGGTGGTGCTTTTCTCCGTCTTGATTTTACTTAACGGATATGGCTCATAAATTTGTATCCAGATAAGTAGCCTGATAGATTTAGTTTCAGCTTGCATTCTGGGCATGTCCTTAGAGGTACTAAGCACCCCGAAATCATCTGACATCTGTGGGAGCTGCAAGAGTTCAGCACCGAGCAGAAAATCAGGCCCTTTGTGTTTTGAGAATGCTAATCCATTGTTATGGTTTCCTTTTAAACTGAAAGTAAACACAATGTGTGTGCTGTTAACTTAGACAGGTGCTAGAGCCGACAGCTCGAGGTTTAAGGGCAGGGGTCAAGCAATCAAAAGTGGCTCTCGCTTGCATAGATCATCAAACAAGGAGTGCATCAATGGGCTCAGTGGAGAAGGCTGGAAATTAATCAGCTCAGCTCTCGGTGTTTAGCCATGCTGATTATATACTGGCAAAGTGAGCATGAGATGACAGGCCTGAGGAGCTAACGTAATAGGAGTTCATTCCCAACAAAGGCAGGAAAGAAAGATCAATTTGCAATATTCTTTTCTGTACCCATGCAACAAAGCAGAAACATGAAAGCAGAACATTAAGGGATGCTCCCTATGAACTGGACAAATCAATAAACATCAGTGGTAAGGGGGGAAAAAAAAGTTTCTTGTTCTATTGTGTACCCTGAGGCCTTTTCTGTCTTTGTGAAGTGCTGAGTAGCAGTGGCCTCTGTCATGTTTCCTTTCACCTACACGGTGTCATCTGCCTCAGCCTCAAGGTGAGTGCTGGTTGGCACCATCCGAATGAGTGCGTGTTGGAGGAAACTCTCCCCTTTCTCTGGGGAAAGAAGGAAGGAAACAAAGTCTCTGTAGAAAATGAGATCCAGCATTGGATCTGGGGCTAGAAACTGGTATTTGGCACTTGCAGCTGGTGGAAGATTTACTCTCTATCATAGGGAGCATCTGTGCAAGGACTGTTGTGTAACTTCTCAACTGGATACGAGAACTGATTTGATGGATAAGACTTAGATGTCTTTATTGAAGAATCAATTCCTGTGAGTAATCAGAGTCAGAGAATGGTATGGTTGGAAGGCACCTTTAAGATGATCTAATCCCAGCACCCCTGATACAGGCAGGGACACCCTCTGCTAGACCAGGTTGCTCACAGTCCTATCCAAACTGGCCTTGACAGTTGCGATAATGTTAGAAATCAATGAAAAAATAGAAGTTTGGAGAGATTAATACTGAGTTCTGGTAGAATTTGGGAAAGGGAACTAAAAATGAGGAGGGGAATGTTCAGTATGCCTACTGTTGAACATACTTTGTGTTGGGCCAATTTTTTTGGCATCTTTAATGCTTGGCTGTGACAGCCAGGCACGGCACATCCAGTGTAGTTGTTCCTTTGCGTTGGCTGCTCTTATTAATGTCTGAAGTATCTTTTGGTGTGTGTGCTGTTGGTGAAAGGGTAGTTGTCTTTAGGCTTCCTGGTGGTTGTGTAAAATGCTATCAGCACATGTTTAAACATGCAGTTACTCTTGTTACAACAAAGCATGCGTTTATGGTTCTTAAGTAGTGTGTGCCAGCAGCAAGAACACCTCAGGTATGAACTTGGAGAGTGGTAATCTAAAGTTCCCAATGATGGGGCTTTCCCTCTCTCTGTCAGACCTTCAGGGTGTGAGAGGGCAGCTGGTTCCTTCCCCATGCTGGACCATAGGGACCTGGAAAGGGGATAAGACCTGCAGGCATATTTGTAAACTCAAAGGATTCACCGAGGACATGATGAGGAGGTGCATGCTGAATTTCAGGTGTGTTTTTCTCAATCTCTTTCTGCCTCAGAAATTCCTTAAGGTATCACTGAATATGGATGTTCTTTTTTTGGTTGTTTCCGGATCCCCAGGAGAGAGCAGCATTTATCAAAAGATAACTTCCACTTGCTCTTCATTTCTGCAGCCAAGTGGGGTGTTCATTGCTGGCTGCTCTCTACCTTGACTTGCCGCAAGCTAACGTGGGGGGAGCTGGAAGTAGAGAGGCTCAGTGCAGTCTCTGACATGCACTGGGCTGCGGATGGCAGCAGCTGGTGATGGCAGTGGGAGCTGCAGAGCACTTTCCTGGTGACTGAAAATGAACTATACGAAGGAATTTGGACTTGAAAATGTGTGTATATATATATTTCAGTAAATTTGTTACATTATTCTGCTATCTAGAAAATATTTGTTCCTGGATCTAAAATAGTGTAAGTCAGGTGGGCAGGTCCAGTCAGGAGGAATGCAGGAGTGTGCTGAAAAAGAAGTGAGATTCAACAGACGCTAAAACTGCGTGTTGGTACCTCCTGCAAACAGGCCACTTATTGCAGAGCCAAACGGGGCATCAAATTGTATGTGATAGAGATGTTATGGCTGAGCCGTGGGTGGGAGGCAGATGGGTTTAGGCTGACTGCTTTGCAAGCAGATCGACATATTCTTTTTCTTCTGTTCACAATCCAGCTAGGAGGGTGCAGTGAGGGAGTGGGAACAATTACAGAATTTGTGCCTTGGATTATTGTCTGGTGAAGTGGGTTGAGGAAATATGCTTGGTACTTGGGAGAAGTAAATTGATGTAAATTGTGTAAAACAGATCATCTTCGTGTTAGCAATGAATCAATCCAGGTGACAAACACAAACATCGTGGTAAACATATACTGACAAAAGTAGTCTGGTTGCTGGGTTAGTAGAAAATGAAACTGCTCCTAAAGGAGCCGTAGGCCATAGGGACTTTCTGGATGCTATTGGGATGGAGATTAAGAAGTCAAGACCTGGAGGAAGCAGTGAGTCTTTCACATAAGTACATTGATGAACGTTTGTGAAGGGATTCCTAAGAAAGGCACAGGGGTTGAATGTCCCTTTGTCACACTACTTTTTTGCCCCTCATCTACTCTCAGTCACAGTGCTTTGAGTCTTGTTAGAGTCTTCCAGGAGATCTGAAAGAAATAAGGTACCTTTACCCTATCCACAGGCACCATTGGGGTTCACATGGGCTTCAGGCATGCAGCTCCTTTTATAACATTTTTGTTCAGCTGTGATGAAATTATGTGAACCTGAGGATTCTGAAATAGTCATGAGGACTTGAAACATTTGTTTCAAAATGCAAAATGTGGTTTAAGAGGACTATATTAGAACTGAAGTAATCACACAAAATGTGCATTTCCCAGGAAACAAATCTGCCTTGGGAGTTAATTGTAGTGAGAGAACTGAAGAGTGCATTTGTTATTTATTTTACTTTAGCATTCAATTTTGTCACCTCATTTAATTAGGGCATGCATTGATTATTTTTGTCTGGATTGAACAAAGCTATAGTTTTTCAGCTGAGGGAGAACTTGAAGTATTCAACTGTTAGGATAGACTTGCCATCTATATGAACAAGAAGCATATATGGAACGTATGGTAGAAGGAAGCTTCTCCTAAAATAATCAGCAATAAAATAGTTAAAATGAGGAGGGTTTTTTGGTCTTTAATGTATTGTCATTTTCAGGGTTTAAAATTTCTGGAATGGAAACCCAATGCCACATGTGTTGCTCTCTAAGGAGCTTCTCACAATGAGAAGGGTAGAATTTTTTAAATATTTAAGTAAAATAAGCTTTCCCTTTACAGTGGATTCAATAGTTCTGCTTATTTATCCCACTAGATGAAAGCTGGACAGACAAAAGCAAATTACATTCAATTCACAGTTTATTTTGGGATAGGGGGAAAAATTGTAAGTTACTATTGAATATGGATGTTGAAAATAAATATGTTCACTTGAAAGTATTGTTTACCTATAATGACAAAATAAATCTAAAAACCTTTTGATTATGTATTTAGTTAAAAAGAAGTGGGAGTAATAGCTGGTCTAGCAATCTAGCAGAAGTGTTTAGAGTTAAATTAATAGATGTTACCATTGTTTCCCCTGTGCAAAAAATACAGCCTACTGAAAAAATTCTTTCTGATCATCAGTTGTATCATCATTTCATATGTGATTTCAATAAAACATGGCTGTTTTCTCATCATTTGTAGACATTTTTGCTATTGTAATGGTGAAGGAACTGGAATTAAATGGTAGTGCATGCAGGAGATAAACAGGTCTGGAAAGGAGCAAGGGAAAAGGGATGAAACTCCATTGCTCTCTTCTACCTGATGTCATCGTGACCAGTCCTTCTTTTCTTTCCCATTTTAGCGTTCTTCCTGCTTAATTTCTCCTAAATTCAGATATGTAAAATAAACAACTGCAGGAGGAAGTGCATCAAAGGATATGTGGGTGGCCATCTGCCTTCTGCAAAATACAGAGCTGATGCTGGGAATGTTGCTGCTCTGCGCGTGCAAGTTGCTGACTGCTCATTTGAGCTGATAGTGCTGATGAGCCACAGTTAGAAATTGATGATGGTTTTTTGTTTTGCTTTCTAAGTTTTCATTTTTGGTGTTCTAAATGAAACCAATGCTAAAATATATATTAAAAAAAAAAAAAAAAAAAAAAAGGAAAGCAAGCCTGATCTAATGTCAAAAGACAGGCTTTTTGTTTTCCTGATTATCTTCAATGCTTGTAGTTGACCTGTTAGGTATCCTCCTAACTGCCTTTTATGACTTAGTTTTGATGATTCTTGCAACTATCTTTTGTCGTTACACCCCACTGTTAAGGCTGACTAATCTGGACTTCACTCCAGCCAGCACCATCTCTGAAGTATTCAGAACAGACCTTATCTTCACTTATGCATTCACTAGGAGTTCTAGTTTTCACAATCCTTAATTTCCAAATGTTTCAGGATACACTCTGTGATAAAACTGTGTTCTTTCCTTTCTGCTGGTGTCTGTTCAGCTTTTTAAAGGAAAGTATTATGATTATAACCACTATTCAGACTTCCCAAATAGGAGTGCTCTGGGTGGTTTGTCTACAGAGGCCAATTTGGTTTTTAGTATGTAAATGCAGTTGGGTTTAGAGCTTGACCAAAAAAAAAAAAAAAAAAAGAATGTTACTTTCTTAGCAATGATCATTTTCCTTTTGCAATCTGAGTGAATTCTTTCTGCAATTACACGAAGATTTACAGGAAAATACTCGAGTTACTATTTTTAAAAAGAATTTCTTTAAGTGAAAAGTGGGTTGAATTAAAGTCAATTTAGATGAGTGAAATCCACCATTTTGACATCACGAAAATGTTAGGAAAATTAAGGATGCTTCCACCCCACCTCCAACCCCCTGCTGAAAACACAAAGTCAGCAGCTTTGAATAGTGATTTTTAAAAGTTGATAAATAGCAGTTTTTCGTCTAACACCGGTCTTGAAGTTTGGTTTTCTTTGGCCTGCTCTGTGGCTTAGCTCCTTCCCCATTCATTCCAATGTCTGCCCTTGGAAACTGCTCAGAGGTAGCAGTTATCGTCCTGTCGCTATTGCCAGACCTTATCAGTGCTATTAGCTAGCTGCTTATCACTGAAATAAGCAGAAGTTTGCTCTGCTGACTACTAGCTGCCAAGTATCATTCACAAGCATTTTTTCTACTGCAAGATGGACATGAAACACCTGCTAATGTCAGCCTGGTTAGTAAATCCCTTTGGACTCTTTACAGGAGCTACCCACAGGCTGCTCCTTCAGCATCCAGTAAAAATGTCTCGGCATGTTCAAAAGTTGATGTTGATTTCTTTGTGACCAGCATCCATATTTAGTTTCTCAACTTTTGATATTCCAAAGGGAATTCAATTTTTCAGAGATCTCTGTGGATCCTCTTCTGAAACTATCTCACTTATCATGCCATGTCCTACACTATGCTTAAAAATAATTACGCATTAAGCAGGGAAGGTCCTAGGTCGGGATGCTGTTTAAAAAATAAAAGCAGATTTGTTTTTAAGTAGTGTGGCAATTACCATGCCAGCTGTTGCTGACGGCTCAGAATCTCTCCCTACAAGTTGGAGGGAGCCTTGTCTGTTGTTAATGCTCCTGATAAGGCTCCGGTGCCTATCTGCTCTGATTCACTGGTACAACCAATATCTGTGAACTCTCTGAGGACATTCTTGGCAGCTGCAGGACATAATTACCACATTTGAGAATATCTTTTAGGCATTTGGATCTATGGCTGGCTTTTTAGATTGCTCCCTTGCTAACTAATACGTTACTGGTTTGACACAATTGACAGCTGGCTGTGCTGGTGGCTAAAGAAGTGCCTCTGGGGCTGTCTCTGAATGAGGTTAATGATGGGCTAGATGAGCTCCCCGTGTTTCTTATACATCATTTACCTGGAACTGTGCTTTTTGCTAGATTCTGCCATGATGACCAAATGGCCACATGTACTAAATGGTGCGGCTGTTCCATGAGGCTGAATTGGAGCTTGCTTACTGATTTTTGAAGTAGCAAAGACAGGGGCAAAAAATGTCCTCTCTGAAATGCACTGTTTTAATGAAGAGACCGTGAAACATCCACTATGGGCTGGACCCATACTTGTTAACAGTCTGAGCAGCCCTTATCTCTCTCACATTGTTATGGTCCACAGAGGAACATTTGTGCTCTGTACTGTTGGTTTTCTTGCTTCCTGCTGTAAAGATCTTCTGGAGACCATGACTAGTGATGAATCTGTGAGTCTTCTGTGGGGATCCCATACCTATCAGTGCCTTGCACATGGATGTTTAGAAGCTATTTTTCTTGTGAAAATTCATTTGTGGTTAGCTGTGCAAGGTAAAGGGCATTCCTAATGTTGATATGCAGTGCTGATGTTTCAAAAAGAGCCACAGGAAAATAATATAATGCTTGGGAAAGGCAGCACTATGGGGGAGTTTTTTTTTCCCTTAAGCTTTTCCTTCTTTTTGAGATGGATGAAATAGTCAAGTCATTTTAAAAACAAATTCCCATCCTCCCTGATTTAAGATCTAGTCCTGCAGTATGTAAGGAGTGGGGAAGATATTGTAGCATTTTTATGAGGAGATAAAATATTGGCTTAATGATAATTTGGCAAAGTTTCAAGATATCTGAGACGGCTTCCTGGAAATTAAAAACAACTCAAATGTAAGAGAAAATTAAGCTAGTGACCCTGAGTACAAAGGGGAAGAGCTCAGACATCCATTCTTTCGCTGCTCCTTGCTTTATTCTTCTGTTGTATTTTTTTTTTTTAATAGGTTCTTGCTAATCATCTTCCCTTGGTCCTAGCTTTATTCATTAAAAGGGTGAAAAATAGTATGGTGTAAATTTTCTACTTCCACATGTATGATTTTCAATGGATTTTATTTTTTTGGGGATGGCAAAACTTAACATGGAACTCTGCAAATCGGGCACCTGTATATGTGATTTATCTCCCTGAAACCAAACCCTTTCCTGCTTGTAAACTGAGGGCTGAGGAAACTGCATTCTTCTCTATGCTGGAGCTATTCACGCTACTTCTCTATGGGAAAATAAGTAAACGTATGGAGAAATAAGCAGTGTGTCTTGGAAACTATGTTACTGTTCCTGTTGCTGCTGCCCATGTGACTACCTCTCAGCAGGCTTCCTGGTGCTGCCCTCCTCTAAGAAACCTGGGCTGAGACACCTGTCCATCCTCACCTTGTTTTTATGATATGTATGCACTTTTGATTGGGTAAAAAAATAAAATAAATAATAATAGAGAATAGTGCCCACTAGACATCTGATTGCATGAGGAGTGATTCCTTTCTGTTACCTACCGAACCTTTGACTCAGATGCTGTAAAGAATGGAAAGAGTGCTAATTAGAGATGAGCTTCTTGGCTTAGTTTTTGTCTATGAAGACAGGCTGAGTGAGCTGGGCTTGTTCAGCCTGGAGAAAAGAAGGCTGTGGGGTGACAACCTTGCAGCCTTTCAGTACCTAAAGGGAGCCTACAAATAGGAGGGGAATCAACTCTTTGAAAGGATAGATAACAGCAAGACAAGGGGAAATGGTTTTAAGCTGGGAGGGAAGATTTAGGTTGAATGTCAGGGGGAAGTTCTTTACAGAGAGAGTGGTGAGGTGCTGGAACAGAAAGGTTGCGGATGCCCTATCTCTGGAGGTGTTTAAGGCCAGGTTGGATGGGGCCCTGGGCAGCCTGGTCTAGTATTAAATGGGGAGATTGATGGCCCTACATGTGGCAAGGAGGTTGGAGATTCATGATCCTTGAGATCCCTTCCAACCCTGGCCATTCTCTGATTCTGTGATTAGTTTTTCAGGAGGGCAAAAAGAAGTTTAGATATTTGAGCCTGAGAGGCCAGACGTGCCATTGATGTACTTCATTTAGTCACTGAGCATTGGTCACCTGGTGATAACATTTGATTCCCGCACAGTAGGCACTCCATGAGATCTGGTTGTGCAGAGGTTACTGACTGCATGTTGATTATAATCAATTAGCATGATTTAGCTCTTCCTAAACTTGCTTCTTCTGAAATTTCTGTTAACATCTTTGTATTCTTCCCCATATTTCTAGGCTGGGTTGGGTTGGAGCATACAAAATAGAAGTTTGTGAAACATGGAGTGAAAGCTGAGAAAATGAGGAAAGGGTTGCTGAGAAATTGGAATCAGAATAGCATTTTCTGGTGCTGCTGGTGGTGGTAAGGAAATGCTTGAGGGGAAAATCTTCCAACCATTATAGTTACACAATACTTTTGTTCTTACCTGAATGTAAGGGATGTCCAAATCTACAGACAACCTGAGACAGAAGTTGTCAGTGCTCTGACCAACTCTGATTTTAACTCTGAAATCCACTTTTGCTCATATAAGTGATTTGCTTGAGTTATGGAGCTAGTAGTGGGTTGGCATACTGTGCTTGGAGCCTAAAATTGCTTTAAATTTGTCTTGGGAAATGCAGCAGGTCTGAAGAAAAGCTCTGGCAGTGCTTGTGCAGGTCAGAGCCATGTTACTATAATTCATCAGCCTGAGGTCTGCTGCCATCATCTGTAAGTCCCACAGATGTCAGCGGTTCAAGTGCTGATGGAGTCCAGTCTTTTAGAGCCGTCATTCACAGCCTTGACCCTGGTCCCTGATAAGTCAGCACTGGTTGAAGTGTTTCTTGTATTTATTTTTTTATTTTATTTTATTTACAGGCTAACCTCTTAAAAGCAGAGGTCCAAGCCTTGCTCTCTGACCTGTTTTACTGGCTGTTCCCATTCCTAGCCTCTTAGCTCACGTCCTCTCCATCATCTGGGGAGTGCTCTGAAACTGTCTTAATCACCTTGCAGAGCCTGTGGATTGGGTTTCTTGTCAAATCTTAAGTAGTGAAACGATTTTTTTTGGATGCAAATTAGAGACACTTCTGTTTCAAACTGCTCTTAGTCCTCCCCCTTTGTTTCTCCTCCTTTATTTCAAACCATTCCTCTTACAGTATGCCTTTTAAAAAGTGCGATTAAATCTTCAGCTGTCTGCTACTCTGGCTTGAAGAGTCGGAGCTGATGAGATGAAGATGGATGTTGAACACTGCTTCAGCCCCATGGAAAAATGCTTTCAAGTAGGATATTCTGGATAAGCCAGTTCTTGATTCGGGCTTTCTAGAGCTACAGAAACATATACACATGAAGATTCTTGCATTCTGGACCTTCAGATCTCTGTAATGCTTTGGGAACTTTTGTTCCTTTTAAAACAAGGACACCAGTATATCCGGTCTCACAAAGAGATTTCTCTGTATTCCTTATTTACATTCATGTGTTTACAATTAAGGGGAAAAAAGGTGAACTGAGGAGGACACGACTGCAGTTTCAAAGTTTCATTGGCTGCTTGCTTGTTCTTTTCTTGGCAACGTGTGTGAAATTTTGGATAATCTCTAAAAAATGTATGTCAGCTACATTATAAAGATCTTGCTTGTGGGATTCAAGTAATTAGTATGTAAGTAATTAGTAATTAAGAAATAATGTGAGATTTCAGAAATTCCTTTGGGAGGTTGAGTGACTTCCTCTGTGCATTTTTGCTTGCTGCTCTCCTGTTTTACAGCATGTGGGACAAGTATTACTTGTGCTTTTGTTCAGTGAGGGACAAAGAGGCTATTCTAGACATGCTGAAGTTGTTCCCCATTAGCACTGGCCAGTGAATGTATGCCTCATTTCATATCATGGTGTTCCCTTTGTGACACCCAGTCCCTTTAAGACTGCACTACACTTGCCTTTAGGGAACATGTGTCCATCCCTTCCCCCACCCTTTGCCTAACATTACAACAGGACAATCTATTTCAAAGTGAAAAAGAGCTGGCTTCCTTAACCTTAGGTGTCAGGGAGACAGAAATGGAGCAGCAGCTGAAATTTTAACACTGTCTGCTGTCCCTCTTGGCTACGGGCTGTTAGGGAGCTGCTGTGCTGGCCCATAAGAGTATGGCCAGATCATTCTCTTGTCCTGAAAAGGCACAGGACACTGGGCATATAACCTTCCAGACCTCAGTAATGCATGCTGCTTCTGTCGAACTAAAAGGGAAAGATGTACTACTAGTCTTTTCTTTAATTGCTGTGCTGTGGAAATAGGGGGGTAACTGTTAGGGATTTCATCTGAGGGCCGGTGGCTGAAAAAATAAGTCAGAGGAAGGTAGTGTTCTTTCTCACTAGACTCCCTGTGAGTTATGTTCTCAAGGGGAATGCATATTACATATACATACATTACAGTTTTGCATCCAAAAAAATAACACCAGAGACTTGAGATTTCAAAGACTTTGGACATTTATCTGTTGTAAATGTAATTGTATCTAGAAGTAAATAAGACTTTGCAATTTATAGGCACTTTAATCTTGTGCTATTTATGGACGTAGAATTGCTTAGAATAATGCTGCCTTATTTTATACTGATGGGATTGTATTTTTACCGCTATAGTAAGGGTTATTTCAGCTATGAACCCTTGTCAGAGTCTGCTTGTTTCCAGAGGGTTGTAAACTGGCTCACGTCGCCTCTGAAGCTACGCGAACTCTTGGGCTTAGAGGAACGTAGTTAAAAATTTAAGATACATCAGCATACCAAATATTTATGCTTATAGATAAAAATAAAGGACTCTTCCCTAATGCAGATGGTGTGCTTGTATGAACGTTCTGCAGGGAGTTAAAATTAACAGCAGTTTATCTCATCAGTGTCCAACCTTTTTAGCTTGCTTGGGATGCACTGAGTGAAAATGAACTTTCTTGGGCTGCACAAACATAGGTTGCACCAAAAGTAATGCCTCCTATTTATTTCTATGGAAAAGACAGGAGATAGAAAGAACATAATAACACTCGGTTACAAAACACTATTTTTCAATACAGTTGCCACCATTATCTGTGCATTTTTTACCAGTGATGAATAAAAGCCTGCATGCTGTACTCATAAAAATCTGCACTGCCAGAGGTGAGCCGTGGTCTCTGTTGCCATTGCTGAAACTCACCAGCCACTGCCTCATTGTGCTACATTCACTGTTTGCTCTCCATCAACATTCAGCAAGTGTTGATCAGTGGCAGTGGGTGCCATTTTTTCCACATAGAGAATTCAATTCCATGCTTCTGCTTCTTCTGCACTTCCATGTCAGACATCGTTCTGTCAGACTACCTATCACACAGTAACTATATGTAATGGAATATAGTTGGGAAGGTTCAACTTCTACTGCCGTATCATCTACATCTGTCTCTGATATCAGAAGCCAAGATGATAAAATGGGAGGCATTACTTCTGGAGCAGCTCTTTAAAATATATAGTTTATGCATACAAATAACAGAACTTTAATTTTTAATACTTTTTATTAAAACAAAAAGGAGGTCAACAAAATCATGAATCTAGTGGGATCAATTATCCTGTTTTTATGACATTAGCACATCAGTTGGGTTTCATGGCAGTGGTTGTAGTTCTCAGTGAGCTTTCTTGTTTTCGTCTGAGATTTTTGATGAAATTTTATTCTTTCCCTGTTTGATCCTTGAATACAGTTGTTCACAAATGTACGTGCTGCCAGAGAGCAATGACATGAATAAGGTGTGATGGTGAAGCGTGGGGTATTTCTCTCCAGTGAGAGAGCTCTTATAAAAATCTGGTGAGGAAACATTACCAAATTTTTTATTTGAATGTCTGACTATGGCTCTATACGTTGCATTTAAACATTTATGTGATCTGAAAATGGAATCACAAGTATACCAGCAAGCTGACAATTTTTTCAGCAATCTTGAAACCCGTTCTCAAGTCCTCTTATTAAAACAGGAAGCACAGCTGCCTATTTTACACTACTTGTAGAACTGTGTTTAACCAGTGCATCAGAATGCATACCACTATTTGTCACCACTTAAACTGAGCCCTCCCCATGCCCTGGTTTCATTCAGCACACGGATGTGTGGTTGTTGGAAGCAATGGGTGTGCATCTGATGCCTGGCCCGACCACCATGATGGCACGGGGCGGCTGCAGGATGGACTGAACTGGGCCATGGGTTGGATGCGCTTGGTTTATCTGATTATGCTGATGGGTATGTAATGAGAGATGCAGAACTTAATAGAAGTACTCTTCTATTCAGAGAAAGTTGCCATAAATAGACAATAAACTCTTCTTTTGGGAATTGGACTCTACCTGCTCTTACCAGGGAGATGTGAATGTGTCAGTGCCCCAGTGGGTGAATTCCTGGCACACTGTGGGACTGCAGGAAAGCACATACAGGGCAGTTTTAGTGAAAAGGAAAGTTAAAGTCTCTGGCACAGGAATGGGCCAAGTAAAGCTGTGTTAACAGCAGCAGAATATGCCTTCCTTCTGATTCTAATACTAATCATAATTAATAGCGGTTTGATGTCTCCTGCTGAGTGAGACTGGATAAAGAAAGTTGCAGAATCAGGACCTGAGTTTCTTGACTATTATCCCTGGGTGAAAGAGACACGTTGGGTCACTGGTGTAAACAGGGTTGGAAAATGAGGTGAAAAGAAGAAAATGTTTTGAATCTTCCTCAGCCCACAGAAATATCTCAGCTGTTGAGTCAGCAGTAGAGATGCTCGTGCCTGACTTTAGCCTTTTGTTGCTTCTGCTCTGTTGGCACAGCTGCCTCTGGATGTACTACAGAAGCTTTTCTCTACTGCTTGGCTAGTGCAAGTCTTTCATTTCTCTACCTGCTTTCCCCTCTCATTCCCTTAAAGCATGCCTTTCCAAACAGGCTGTACATGTATAGGAACCAGGCCCCTATTTGCAAAGACTGTGTTCACATTGGTGTGCTGCTGTTTGGCAGGCCAATTTATAATTGTCTCTAAGTGCTTACTCCTGCAAACAGGAACATTGTTTATCTGCTGGTCAGTGACAGTTGGAAATTCCTTTGAAACATCACAGAAAATCAAATAAATTACTTCAGATTTCATCCTTATGAGAAGAATGCACATTTATCAGTGGAAGCAAGGAGCAAGTATGCCCCTATCAGCAAGTAATAGCCTCTGGGAAGTAATTTTTTGAGCCAGATAAGTGAGCAAACCCTATAAAGGGTGATCAGTAAACAACCAAATTCCGCTATACTTGAATCTCAACCAGGATGCCATCAATTCTCCTGATGTTCATTTTTACCATCTCTGTTGTTCTCTGTTGTGCTGTCCTTGCCTGAGATGGTGGCAGTTCATTGTGTCATAGTCTTGCTTTTCAGTAAAGGTAAATAGATTTTTGATTTAGGATCATTTTGGTTTAGAGATAGAAGGGACTGTTACATTTTTTCCTTCCCATTGCTTACAGTTTGTTAAGATATTTGCATTTGAACCAGAACTTTTTCCTCACTCATTTTATATCTCCTCTGGCCTGCTCAGGTACTGGAATTGCATCCTTCCAAATTGAAATCGCCTCATTTAAAAAAAAAAAAGTCTTAAAGGCCAATAATCCTCCAAATTACAATTATCAGTATTTATCAAAGTAAAACACTGTGTCATGCTGCATTTGATACAAAAGCATCCAGCTGAATATTCCATTAGACAGGTCCTGTGAAGTTAAAAAGAGGACCGGGTTGAGTTATCTCACCATGGGAGGAAAAAGGCATGCACAATCTGATATTTAACACTCCTTTGCAATTATGGGAATTTTTATTCTCTCCCTAGTAGGGAACATAGCATTTTACTGCAGTGTTTCAAGTTTGCCTCCAATGGTATCTGATAGAAGTGCTTTTATCCCCTGAAGATACAGTACAAAATACAAATCATCATTGGTTTTATCTCAGCTGGAGCTGCCTATTTTCTAAATGAGTTTACTCTGTGCTACTGCCCATCAGGCACATTTTTCATCCTTCATCCCCACTCTTTTACTATAGCTGGGTTTAAGTCCTTTCTTCTGTCCTTTGTTCCTTCAGCTCAGCGAAGTAAACAGCAGGATTGATCTTACACTGCATTTTGGTATTGTTCCAGCTGCTCATCAATAGACATGGGCTGGGAATGCACTGACTGGAAAAGAAGGGCAAGATTGAAATTCACTTTTTGTTCTTTGTGCCTTTTAGTGTGCAGCGGAATGTCCCTAATCTGAAAGCTGCTACACTGACTGCCTATCAACATGCAAATTAATCATCAAGTGACGAGTCCTATATTTGCTCTGTGTAAAAGTCTTTAAAGGTATCTATACAGAAAAAAAAGGTGTTTTTTTTTTTTTGTTTTTGTTTTGTTTTTAATGCTGCTACTGCAAACCTGTATGGGGAAAAAATGTAACTATTTTTGTTTCTATTCCCTCCTTCAGCAATGAGCCTAAGGTTTTAGAGTCATTTAGGTAGAGGGGGGGAATGATTTGATAGTTGGAAGACAGCTTAAATAAAGATGAAGTGCAGTTAGCAGCAAGGAGAAGGACGCATTTCCAACTACAGCAGCATCACTACTGCAAATTATTTGTACCTGCCTTCCTGAGGATAAGGCATTAGAAATAAACTTACAGATGCTGAATAAAATCATTTCTCATTTTTTGAGCACGCAGTGTTTCCACTTGTAACTTTTCCCTGGAGTCTTGAAGGATTATAATTGAATTTGGGGCTGTAGCAAGGATATACAGTACTGCACTGTTTTAATATCCATTGACTTTTATATGGCAGTTTGATAAAATGTTTGAATGCAGGAAAAATGTATGCATTCTTTATGGAAGACTAAACAATTGGCAGAGTAGCTGAGGGCTGGAGAGGAGCAGACTCTCACGTAGGAGATTTCTGCCGGCACGCTTATCTGGATGTAGGAGAGAAGTATTTCAGATCAGGTCCTCCTTTCCATCACTGTCAAACTGATATGCCTGTAAATACATTGCACCAGAAATGGCACCAGCCTGCGTACCTGACTGAAGCCACTTAATTTGTTATCATAGCATGGAATTAATTTACTCTTCCTGTTCATACTAGTTCTACAGGACTTATTCCTCATCTTTGTCTGTGTGATAAAATTCCCCACTGCAGAGCTGTTGTATGTATTTGGAAATCTTGAAAACTTTATTTACCTGCTTTGCCCACTGTATGATTTGAATATCTATCTACAGCTTCGAAATAGAAAAGAAGGAAGAAATAGGAAAGGATTGCATTCTGATCTCACACCAGAGACCTATCCACATCCACAGTTGCTCATAATTTTTGTGTTAGCTTACATTTCTTCCAGCCTTCTTGTTCTGCACCCTGGAGTAAAGTATCCTTTGCTATGTAGATAGGGTTGTAATTTTCATTCTTTCTTGGAGGCAAAAATGCTTCCTCCTTGTCTGCCTCTGGAGAAATCTTTTAGAAAAAGGGGGAAAATAAGAGACAGAGAAAATTCTAATGTGTTCTGTGCTCAGCTGGGCCTGAGCTGTGAAGTGTGTGTACAGACCTTAGCATCCCCTGGTTAGTTGGGGTGAATGCTCTGCTCTGTGCTGGGGTCTGCACTTGCAGGGAAGATTAAGCCATGCATTGTGCGAGATGGAAGAGAGGAACTGTGGTCTCAGGATGGACATAGGTGTAAATGATGTCCCTGTAAAAAAAATTTCTAATAGCTCAGGCTCCGTCTGCAGGCCCTGAACTCACCTTTGCTCCTGTGACTGCCTGGGCTTGTTGCATGGAAGTGGAGAGCAATGTGATCACAGGTGTTGATGTAGAAGTGGAATTACACCTGGGCAACCAGAAGAGCAATACAGCCAATCCCACTGCTGGTGCTGAATGAGTGACCTCAAAGCCAGCTGGGAGGCCGACTGCAGAGGCTGATGCTTTGCTCTGAGCTTTGCAGGGCAGTTCTGGGCCTGGGGGAGAGGTATACAGTAGGGTCCCTGCAAGTCGTTAGTGCCAGGAGAGTCAGTAACTTTAAAACATAATAAAATAGAAGTTTGGTTTTAGTCAGAAGAAGCGTAAAGACTTCTGAAGTTTTCCCATGGGAACAAATTCCACTGCGCTTGATTTGGAGAGCAGTGACATGTTGTGCCTTTGTTCAGTTTTATGGCTTTTTTCGGTTGTGTTTTTTGTTTGTTTTTGTCTTCCTTGAGTGGAGGGGGAGCAGCCAGCTTTCTCTGACCTACCACCGACCAGCAGAATTTGCATTGTGTCTATGTTAAGCTGGAAGTGGCTACCTCCATCATGTGCATCTCTGCTTTGTCCTTTGGCTGGGTGGCAGCAATGCTGGGATCACAGCCTCTTTCTCACCTACAATCAGGCACTGCAGGGCTTGATCCAGCTCCAGGAGCTCCTGCCCGGACCCTGACTGAGTGTGGGGAAAAAAAACCAAAAAACTGCTTACTGCAAGACTTCTGGTTTGAAACGGACCCGAGTCAAGGTTCTGGCTTATTATATTTGATGAGCACAGATATCACAGGGAAATTCTCTTCCGTTTTAAACCAGCTTGACAGGATAACAGCCCTGACTAAAGTAGCATGATGCATTTCCCAGGGACCTTTTGTGGTACCTGACCTTAATGCACTGCCTCTAAACCTGCCTGGATAAATCAACACTCACAAGACTATGGGTGTTTTTCTCTCCCGTGAGCATAGTCCCTGCTACTGTAATTGCATGCAAGTGCCACAGAGCTTCTTAGCTCACAAGGTGATGCATTAACCCAGGAGCGTTCCCAGATGTTTCAGCTCAGCGTGGGGTGCTGATATCACTGCTGGTTGCCCTGGACCAATGGGGGTGGAAGCTAGGTGAATAGAGCAGTGTTGGGCTGTGAATGAACAGTGGTAAAGTCCTGCCTCTGTCGAAATGGGGGATACCCAGGAGTTAGGCTTCCCTTGAGAGTTGGTTTTCTCCAGTGTGACTCTGGCATGGCACAGCTATGACCTCTGGAGCCAGCACAGCTGGGAGAAACATTTTGCCAGGAGGCTTCCTGACATCAGGGAGTTGGTGGGAAGCAAAACATCTCACTTCTTGTCACTGTAAAGGAATAAATTCAAGTGACCAGCATTGTAGGTCACGTCGCTTTTAGAAGGAAAACAGTTTCTACAGGTCTCTCCTTTCACACTCCCTTCTTTCTATAGTGCACCAAGATGCTGTCAAATATATATGTATGTGCATATGTGTACACATGCATATAACAGGGAAAGTGTTTCCTGGCCTGCAAAAGAAGTGAACTTCTGCATGTTTTTGTGCATGCTTCTGTGCAAATGCTGCAATTTTCCTTTTGCAATTCCAAAGGTGAACAGTAGCTTTTCTTTTTCATCACTGTGTGCTGCCCATCCCTATTTCAGCAGAGTTCAGTGGTGACGGTGAAGGTTCAGCACCTCAGAATGTAGAGTCAAAAATGAACGTCCCCAATATTTGGCTGGCTGAAGCCACTCACGCTGAGTAAATAAGTTTTGCTGTTCACCTTGGTTGACTTCAGAGGTCAGTAACTCAGGGCTGTGTAATTGCCTGTGATGTCACACGCTGTTCTTCCAGCTCCCAGAAAACTTAATTTGACAGTTGAAATATTTCATTGAGACTGGTACAATTTCTTTCAGTTAAACAAGGTGCTTTTACAAGAGAAGGGCTTTTTAAAGCAATGTAGCTGTTGCTTTTTTTTTTTTTTTTTTTTTTTTTTTCCCCCTCTTTTCCCTATTATTTTTTATTTTTTCTTGGGAAGTCCCTGCTGTGCAGGATCAGTGTTTGTGGGATAAGCTGCCCTGTATATGGATGTATTGTTTTAGGAGGTGGGGTGCTAATGGAGCCAGCTGGAGCTATGTGTTGGACCATGTGCCACAGGGAAGCTATCTCTGAGATATGTTTTTGGAAGACTTTCTGCACACTGAGAAAGATAACCGTGCTGAGGTCTCACTTGAGGAGAGGTTGGGAGTTTTCCAGCCTGCTGACACCAAAGCAATCCATCAAAAAGGCTGCTTAGATTTGGTGACCTTCCCAGGTGAGAAGGACTGTGAGGCGCCTGGCTGTTCCTGCCAGTACCAGGTCAAGAGCTGAGCTGCCCTGGGAGCTCAGGTATTGGACATCTGCTCTACAGGCTACCACCTGTTGTGGGACTATGCTGTGGTTTGTCTGATTTTGCTTTAGAAGAAATTAGGGCTCTACCAAGCTCCTATATCTGCTGCTCACTGATCAGGAGTAGGTTGAGAGAATCCTACAGCAATTTAAAGCTGAAAGAGCACTGATAGAGCTTCACCCACGCCTTTCTTTCACAGTAAGAGCAGTGCAATAACTTTGATTATATTTGACTTCCATAAGTAGAAGTTGTCTCTGGAGCAGGCAGGAATAGGCCTGACTATTCCTGAATAGACCTTTAAATACCTTTTGCAGTACATCCCATTTTTTGGTCAACTCAGGCCTGGCTATATTGGACCTTAT